>NW_027224981.1:0-304646 GCF_041296235.1 Equus asinus
TTTTCTTTGACGTCTAGGTAGTTTTCAATATTTTGATGTTATAAGACTTATGTTTTTCCACATAATTGTTTTTGCTTAAAATTGATCTTGTTCCAAAAAGCATCAATATTTTCCTGAATTTCAGGAAAACCCAAGGTTCTACCCATGGGCTGCTGCTCTTTTCTTTCTACTGAGTTATCCACTCAAGTCATTAGTTATCAGTGCTAACTTCTTCTCTGAGCTGCAGACTCATAAATTCAATTGCTTCCTAACCTCGGTTTCCCACAAGTACCCCAGACCAAAGATCTTCAAAACTTAACCCATTATCTTCCTCTATCACCAACCTCTTCTTCCTTTTTATTTCCAGCACCATAATTAGCACCAGTCATCCAAGGAAGAAAGACAGGAGCCATTTTCCCTTCATCCTTCACAATAACTAGTCAGTCACAGTTTTGCTGATTTTGTCTGCTTTTTCTAAAGTCTGTGTCTTCTCCCAGTTTTCCCTACTACACTGGTTTTCAGGCTCTCAACATCTCTCACCTAAGCTGTGCAGTAGCCTCCTACTTGATTTCTAATCCCTCAGTGCTGTCCCTCTTAAATTCTTTCCCCTCTCTAGCTCTAGACAACCTGCCCACCACAAAATCATCATGAAACACCCCTACTTAAAATCCTTCAGCGATCCTCTATTGCCTAGTAAATAAAGTCTATATTTCTTAATATGGTATAAAGGGCTCTCTATTTTTGTAGATTTTGGTACTCTCTGCTCTATATTTGTTACTAGAATAATAGATAAATGTCTACATTTTCCCCTGAAGTCCCCATGCTGTTCAGTGCTTCCATGTGTTTGTTTATTATGTTTTTTCTGTCTTGAATTTCTTCACCACTTTTTTTCTCCTGCCTAATTACTTACTGTCCTTCAAGCCCAAGCTCAGGCATCATCTCCTTCAGAAAATCTACCTTGAAGTTCCAGAGTGGGCCAATGACCCTTCTTTCTGCTCCACATAGTGTTGGTCTCTATCTTTGCACTTCAACATCCTTTTAAACCTACCTCCTGAGAATAAAGTTTCTTATAATTTCAATATCTATAGTCATTCCGTTCATTCCTTTTTCTTCTGTTTATAATTGTTGTTGCCTCCTGCTCATGGTGGTTTGATCCCTCATATGTTTGCTAGATTTTATCAAGAGCTTGTATTTGTCTGAACTTTAACTGTGAGAATCCTGAGGGACCCGAACTGAGATGATTTGCCTTGGTTTCTCCTGGGTGCTAGGGGTCACTACCAATCAGGAACTGTTTCAATTTAATTTATTGGATTGAGGTTTCTTGAACTGTGATTGTAGCATAAATTCAAATCCCAGCATGAGAATAAGGCTGGTTACAAAACATTAGGGAAGACTATTAAAATTATTAATGTTTTAAAATCCAGTGCCAGCAGATATACTGACTTGCTTGTAGGTTCAATTTGCCAGCATATAGATTTTTCCAAGTTTATCTTTTCAACTAAATATATATCCAGTTTGGGTGCCTGGATATCTGTGGAGGTCTCAGAGTCAACTGCACACTTCTTTAGGTTCAAATCCTATTACTTGGTTAACCAGCAAAACTCTAGATTCCCAGGGATATGTCAGAGCTTTCAAAGCCCTCTCTTGACATCTGTTCCACAGTTTTTTTTTTTTTTAAATGTTACTGTTACTGAAAGTTTCTGAACTTGGTGCCAATCCAAATAATGAGAACAGAGTTTTGGGTAAAAAGGAAGAAAACAGTTTTATTATTTTCTTTCCCAGGCAAAGGGGGTACCAGTTAGCTAATGCCTTAGGAGCTACTGGCTCCCTGTTAAGAAGTGGGTAAAGGGATTTAAAGGTTTGCTGCTTGTAGGCAAGGAGAGCCTGTGACCTTGCTGATTAGCGCTTTCCCACCAGCCTGTGTTTGGCCTCATGAGGCTGCTTGCAGAGAGGTGAATGGTGAGATAAGGGAATCTGCAGGTGGCTAACCTTGGTTGTCTCCCTCCGTGGTAGATGGTGGATTCTGGTGCCAGGAAGCCAAGGAGTTGGGGCCTGGGAAGCTTCAGTTTCTTGATATTCTCTGGACATCAATTTTCCTGTAATAAACTTCAAGGACCCATGATTAGCCAAAACTTTAGTGTGAGTCCAGTGTGAGGCCACCTGGGCTTTAACAATTTGTAACTTATATTTGGTTGTAAAGCTTAGGGAGTCAAAGGTTAAAGAAACAGATATTTACATATGAGTGTAACTAAAGAGGCAGGGAAAGGGGATGAGTGCTTTCTGGTTTTAACCCTGTATATGCTGGGTTTAATGCAGGGGAACCAATATGAGGGCCCGTATTAAGTAAAAGCGTGTAACGTTACCTATTGTTTGCCCCACCTCCTATCTACCACTTTAGGCAGCCACATGTTAACTAACAAAGCTCTATGTTTTTGGTTTTGACACACTTCCAGGGCATCCCTGGTTTCCGTGTTGGCTTACCACTTTAGTTTCAGCTCTAGAGTGTAAGAGTGTATGTGTGTGTGTGCGCACGCGTGCGTATGTAAACATTTAGTACTTCTCTTACTTTCTTGTGAGTTTAGCATTTAAAAGTATGTTTGAAAGTAATGTCAGTGAAAATGGCAAAGTAGAGACCTCCAGATATTCTTCCCTTTATAAAAGCAACAAGAACACTTGGGGAAAATGGTGAGAATCAACTTTTTCAAAACTCTGGAAATTAACCAAAGGCTTGCAGCCATTTGGGGAGCATTTATTTAAGAACATAGGCTGAATTTTGGTGGGACCAAGGGGCTCTGTGATGTTCTAACTTGCCCTATTCCTATCACACCCTCCCCAGCTCCATAGTAGCCTTGAAAACCAACATCCTGCAGTCATGGTAAAAACCAGCCTCTTGGATGCCATTGGAGGGAATAAAAGGGGATTGGACTCATTCAAAGCCCCATTCCCAGAGAACTGTCATTATTTGACCCATCTAGTGGGTCCCTGGAAAACCCCACTCAAAAGACTGCCTTTGACCTGACTTGTAGCTCCTCCAGCCTCCTCCCTGAGGACATTTGTTGAAAACAATCAATCAGAGGCAATTGTCAAATGTCATAGCTTCCTGAGGTGTAAATAGCAGTTGGGGCAAACAATAGGCTAACCAAAATGCTTAAAAGAAAAAGCGGTGGAATGAGATGTCCATAGGGAGCTTTGAAAAACTGCAACACATTCCCAGGAATCTAGAAGGACACCTGTACATCTTGGGATGTGCACGTGTCCAGGACTTTGCATACTTAGGAAAGATGTGAAAAGGCCCAAAGCTCTCACCTCTAGCTAACCTTGAGGCTATGCTCAAGAAGAAAATGAAGGTTATGGTGGAGTTGTAAACTTTTTGGCTAAATGTTGAAGGCATACTCTAACGTGCACACAAAGCTCCTTCTTAACAACTGAGAGACTTAGTGGTTCCAGACATCTGAGGGAATCTCTGTCCAATTATTAGCTGACCATTATGCAAATCAAACTGTCTTTAGTGGTCACACTGCACAGAGAATAGAGAGTTTACAGAAGTAGTTCAGGAAAGTCATTAAACAAACACACAAAAAAACAGCATCAATAAACCCTGAGGAAAGGGAAAAGTCTGATTTCTAGTTGTTAGTATTCTTTTTTATTTTTCAGTGAGGAAGATTGGCCCTGAGCTAACATCTGTGCCAGTCTTCCTCTATTTTGTATGTGGGATGCCACCTCAGCATGGCTTGATGAATGGTGTGTAGGTCCACACCTAGGAACCCAAAACCCCAGGCTTCTGAAGCAGATCGTGCAAACTTAACCACTGTATCACCAGGCCAGCCCCTCTTATAGTCTTCAAAAAGTCCAGTTTTCAACAAAAAATTTAGAGACATAGAAAGAAGCAAGGGCTGTGACCTTCAGAAGAGTTTCTTGGCCTTTTTTTCATCCTCTTATATGAGACAGGAAGGCTAGAGGGGGATTGGGTTCTCTTGTTACCCTCCCCCTAGGCCAGATAAGGCTCTGATAGAGTAGTTTCTCTTTAGGGCAGGTCTTTCTCACAGAGAATAGAATGCTCTGAGCATATTTCAAAATGATCTGGCCTTTAAGTCATCAACCTGACACTTAAGTCAGTGACCGTTTTATTCATTTTTGTATCTTGCAAAGTGCTTTAGAGAAATACTAAATAAATATGACTTTAATCTTTTTTTCCCCATGTCTTCAACTGTGGCCATTTACTCAATACCAGAACATGTACCAATACAGACTGTCAAACTTAACTGTCTTTATTTATTCCTCTTTTTGTGGTAATTTTTATATCGTAATTTCCAAACAGAAATTTCTAATGCTTTATCTATATTTTTAAATCTTTATTTCCATATTTGTTTTCATTTGTTTAGCATGTGCTTCTGCCTTTCAGATTTACTGTACTAGGAATATGGGTGTATTTTTGATTTACACGTAATATTTGATTGCTTTCTTTCAATCCTGTGAAATCATAGCCTGAGTAAATGAAATGTTTTTTTCCTGAGTCTTGTATTAACCTTGCCTATTTTAGTCAAATTTAATATTAGCTGGAAAACATTGAGCCCTCTGGTCATTCTCTTCAATCCACAGGGAAAGCCAAAAACTTATGGTAACCTTCTTCAGACTCAAAATATATAAGATGCATCCCCTCCATCAGATGCAAAAAAAAAAAAAAAAAAAAAGTAACAGGTGAGACAGTCTACTCTGAGATTATTATCCTGGGATCTTTGATCTTGGTACCCCTCCCTCCCAACATTTCTTTAAGAAGAACAGCGTCTGTGTGTCTGTTATTTGTTTTTTAAAAAAGCTTATTTTATTGAAGTTATATTGGCCTATAACATTGTGTAAATTTCAGTTGTACATTATTATATATCAGTTTCTGTATAGACTGCAGGTGTTCACCACCAATAGTCTAGTTTTTATCCATTACCATACATATGTGCCCCTTTACCCCTTTCATCCTCCCCCCCATGCTCTTCCCCTCTGGTGACAACTAATCTGTTCTCCTTATCCGTGTGTTTGTTTATCTTCCACATATGAGTGAAATTATATGGTGTGTGCGTCTGTCTTTAAGTCCCTGCAGTCTAGAACCCAGTTCATTCTATTCCTCACTCTATTATGATCTCAGGAATGTCAGGAATCTCTTCTTTGGGACTGCCATGGAGATGGAGTTCTTGTTTCAGTACTGGCTTGTACCCAGCACAGGTAAAGACCTAAGGATGGGGGGTCTCTGGACAAGGACATCCCATCCCATCCTCTGCCCACTATATTGCCCTCTCATCCTCAGAGAGTTAGAGTGTAACATTTTAGAGGCGGCTGGGTTACGGAGGGGAAGAAGAAGGGTGGAGAGAAGGGGCAGGTTGGGGGGCTCTGGGGCCCAAAGACAGGAAGGTTTGCCTTGCGCTCATCTATGGGGAGCATTAATTAACATTTCTCTCCCACGCAGAGACCTCCCCGAGCCCCCTCACCCTTGGGGGACTGGGGACAACTAGGTGGATGTAGGACCAAGTAGCAGTAACCTTGTTGCAGGCCGGGAATTGGGCCAAGATGACTTAACGGGCTTGGTTTTGGGAAATTAAAAATTAAAAAGAATGAAAAAAAAGAAAAGGCATTATCCCGAAAGACAACAGGAGAGAAAACTACTACTAGGATTTCAAGTTAAGTTCTCTCCCATTTAGGAAAAGTTGTACCCAAGTCAAATATCTGAGTCCTGCACCCTACGGCCCCACCGTCCCACCGCCCCTCTGCCCCTCGGCCCCTCTACCCTTCTGCCCCAGCCCCTTGTGAGCTGCAGCGCCTCATCGAAAGCAGCTTATAGACAGGTAAGCGAATCTTGGGTTTGTAGGGGAGGGTTACCCCCAAGAAATCCACCTCTCCGTTGGCCCTTCCTGGTTCTCTGGGCCGCCTCTCTGGAACAGATGGCAGTGGCCTCGGAGCTTTGAGATTACTGTTTCCATTGTGCATGAGCTGGTATCCCTTGAAAGTATGGCATTTACTGGTGTTCTTTTGGGCCCCAAGCCCAATACTCAAAATCAACATTTATGCCCAAATTAATCTGTCTTTTAAAAGTATTTTTCTATTTGTTTTCACTTTTCTCTCCTTGCCCAGAGTTTAGGTGCTTGTGGCACATTTTTCAGTGTAGATATAATGTTGCTACTGATTAACTTGACAGTGGACTTGGTAGTGTCTTTTTACTCTCTAGTGACTTCCAGTTTTCTTACATGACATAAATCTGCTCTGTGAAATGGTGAGAGGCACATCTCTTTGCTTTCCTAGTCCTTTGATTTATTCTACAGAATATTTCAGGGTTAAAATATCGTGAATCACTATGATGATGTAAAATTGGTTTAAAACGGGTTTTGTTTCACTTTCTGGGTCCTGTGTAGCAAGTGAACAATCTTTAAAGCGCCCTATACTTGAGCCAAACTTGAATTTTATTGAACATTCAAAAAATGTTTTCCTCTATTTCTTGAACTAAAATAAAATACTGAGGGCAAGTACACAATGCCTATTTCACAGGATTGATAAAATTGCACAGTATTGTAGATTTCATGTTTGTGGATTCAAAACTTTAGAAATGCTGATCCATACCTAGTAAGTTCTATGTGTGACTTTCTTTCTAAGTTGGGAATATCATTTGTGTTTTAAACTCATTGAATATAAAAATACATGCTTTTCCTTTTCTTAGATTGATTTAGAGTAAATTCAACCACATGACTGCAACAATACTATGAAGAGGAATAGTTTCGATCTCTGGTTCAGCTGTTGCAGAAGTAATACGTAAGTGATAAGATTCAAATTCACTGAATTTTAAACATAATTCTCAGCCTTGGTTAATCGAATAGGGAATACATGCATCCCTTCTTTCATAATAGATGTAGACTGTATGCAAATGAAATTTGTCAAACTCAGAATTTAAAGACCTTGTTTTATGCCTGTAATTTCCTTAAAAATAGCACAGCTTAGGCAGTGTGCCAGTAATAAAATGCATGTGCCAGTCATGGTCCCTTTAAGCTCCTCCAGGGGTGACTGGTTGCTCTGTCCATGGATGGTGAGCTAGTGTTCAACTCAGGAAGCCATTTTCCAGAGAAGGCCACTGCAACGGCTTCCATTGTCCCATCTTGATCAACACCTGAAACACTGTTAATTCCCACAGTGAAGGTCACAAATGAATTTTTCTTAGTGACATTAGTGGCTTGCAAATCAGCATGATAGATGTTGGAATTGTAGGAATATTCAAGATCTGTGGAATTGGCTGAAATATTTTAGGGACAGCCCACTCTTGCATCAACAGGTTATCAGAATCAAATGAGTGAGGCTTGTAGTATATATACCCTTAGGGATGACACCAGAGGCTTTATCCTTATAGTGTCTCAAGCCATTGGTTGAGGAAGATTTCAGCCTCTAGAATATGGGGAATCTATTGGAAATGAGCCTTTCATATAAGGTGATGTTTGGAGGACCTAAAAGGACAGACAGCTTACAAATGGTTGTGCCTGCTTACTACTGAATGTTTCATTAAATGAATGTCTGTATGTATGGCATATTTTGTCTAAGACCTGCTTTTGTTGTAACCTGGCAGCATGACTTAAAGGTGTAGCTACTCTTCAACTACCCTAGATTTCTACTGTGGCTCCTCCTACCAAAAAGCACCTAAGAATTGTGCATGACCAAGTTAGTTTAGGTCAGTTTGCAAAACCCACTTTCCTTAGAAGGCAGTTTAGCTACCTGCTTATTCACGTCCCATGAAGGAGTCACATCTATGTCCCCAAGCAGTTTATCAAGCTAGTCTTTCAGGTTTCATATACTACTCTCCTTGAAAGGAGTTCAGGTAATATCTAGGGACAGCTCATGCCCTGTGGGTAGATTGGTGCCCCAAGCAACATTCTTAGCAGTCCTGGCCTGTCATCTGGATCTCAGGGGTAATTTGTGTATCTGCCAGTTCTCTTTCTCAGAAGCCATATGGAAAATCCAGTAATCATTCAATAGGCTACCTATGTCAGAAACTCAAATTCTTACCTTTTTGGTTACCCAAATATTTTTCCCTGATGTAATTTATTAGTGTATTCTGCACAGTCAATCCTGGTAGTCTTCCTGTTGAAAAGCAACTGATACATATAGAGGTCTTTCTTTTTGAGGTAATCTTTTCTCTTAAGGCCTGAAGGGGCTTCTATGAGCCATGCTTCATGGGCATCAGTACACCCATCTAAAACTGGGACTGCTCCTTTCATGGACCATCAGCCCAGGCCAAGGGGTTTGATGATCCATATTCTAGCTCTTCTTTCCAGACAGTTTGCAAGAATAACATAATCTATCTGTGCTTAGAGTTCTAAGCTATTGATTAGAGTCCAAAATTGGTTTGTAGGGTGGAATAAAGAAAAACCATTTGATACAGTGTTTCTAAAATGTGTTCCTCACGTATTTCCACTGTGAGAAAGAGGTTTTTGTGGTCAAATAAGTTCAGGAATCTTTGCATACTCTGGTCTCTCTCAGATAATCACAATGCTTATTAGTATACAAGTCCTACACACAAAAAAATGTGTGCAATCAATAATTTCTTAATTTTATTGAACATTTGGAGAGTTAGGAAAGTGTTGTGGCTAAGAGCATGGATTCATTAACAGATGGATTCAGCTCTCAGCTCTACCATTTCAGGCTGGTGATGATGGGCAAGTTACTCACCATCTCTGTAGCCCATTTCTCTCATCTATAAAATGGGGATGATAATACTATATACCTCCATGGGATTATTGTGAAAATTAAATGAATTATTTTATGTAAAGTATTTATAATAGTACCTAGCACATAAGTGCTATTATTATTATTATTAAATCCTATTAATATCTCCTCAAGCTACTCTTCCATTACATACACATTGGGAAATGCACTTATTAATATATTTTATGTGACCCAAGGATGCCATAAGAGCAAATGCTGGTGTGGTCATTGAAACATGTCTTGTAGAAGGCATTTCCTGTGACATTTGTCTTAAGATCATTTGCAGACTTGATGCTTACTAAGCATGTGTGATGTCCAAAAGCCCACTGAAGAAAACTTTCCAATGCAAAAAAGTGTTTAAAAGACAGACATATTGAAATGATGGAAAAATGGAATCTCCAAACATTTCAGTTGTCACCAGGAAGACCTAATACAATGTCTAAAACCTACTTTTAGATACTTTTGAAATGAGAGAGAGATGATTCAGTTAATAAAAAGTAAGTTATGAGGTTAAAATATCTACTTGTTCTAAAATTTCAGCATTCATTTTCTTAGTGTATGACTATTCTTACGACTTTCTAAAGACATTTGAATGCAAACTCTTAAAATACTGTAAAAATCTTTCATGTGAGATGATGGCAAATAATTTTGTGCCTTTTTAAAGGAAAGATGAAAGTTTGAATACCACTTTCGGATCAAGTGCCTCCCCTTTTAAATGTCACACAGCTGTTGCATGAGTCCTATCTCTATTGTGTTGAGTAATGGTAGAGAGGATTAGACACAGGTTGGTTGCTTGATGAAACAAATTGGCTTGCCAGTTACATTTGATAGACACTACATACTGAGCATCTGCTACTCCGCTTTACATGTTCACATTTTCCAGGCACACTAACTGATATTAACCGACATGCTAGAATCCCAGTTTATTAATTTCAGTCTGATGTGTAGTTGGAAGGGGATAGAATGCTCATTACAGTTGGTTGGCACATTCTCTTCCCAGAATAAATTTCTCCTTAGAAAACCCAGTCAAGTTTTGTTGATGAGGATAGTCAGGATAAACGCAGTTGAGTGATCTCAAGGACGTTCTGTGCCCTTTCTTCCTGTTGGGCCTCACCTTGCAAGTGGTCCAGGAAATGTCTGTCAGCCTGGTTGGAGCTCTTGGTATACTGACCAACATGAAATCTTTGGGAGTTCTTCCCCTGACTGCATATTGGCTCTGCTTCCTTACATGACATTAGAACCTGCATGTTACCATTAGTTAGATCACAGATGATTTGGCATTATTTTTAGTTTCCTTGCTGAGACCAGAAGACCCCCTAGTTACTTTGGAAGATTTGAATGGTACTTCGGTTCCATCCATCATGCATTTACACATCATCTGTAGTCAGTTACGCATGCAGCTGACTATTCCCATTCAGTTTTCGTGGATTCTTGGTTCAGAGTGTGACATCTGACATGCAGACTGAGGGTGACGGCACAGTAAGAGATTTTCTTTTGATGGTCATCATGTTTTTCTGTGAAGGATTAGCACATTTTTATGTTGCTTACTAAGCAAGAGATTTTCAAGCAGAGCGTTAGACAATCTTTTATGACTAGATTCTCAGATAACTATTTAGAAATTGTATGTTACAGCAAGAAGACAAAGTTCTATACTTCTGCTAGGTTTCATTATACTTAGCTGGAGGCTTTGACTCCCACAGTGTCAACAGAAGACATTAAAACAAATCTGAGGGGACAGCTAATCTTTGACAAGGGAGCTGACGGCCTACAATGGAGAAAAGAAAGTCTCTTTAACAAATGGTGCTGGGAAAACTGGAAATCCACATGTAAAAGAATGAAAATTGACCATTCTTTTTCACCATTCACAAAAATAAACTCCAAATTGATCAAAGACCTAAAGATTACACCTGAAACAATGTCTTCTAGAAGAGAATATAGGCAGTACATTCTTTGACATCAGTATCAAAAGGATCTTTTCACACACCATAACTCCTCAGACGAGGGAAATAATAGAAAGAATAAACAAATGGGACTTCATCAGACTAAAGAGCTTCTTCAAGGCAGGGGAAAACAGGATTGAAACAAAAACACAGCCCACTAGTTGGGAAAAAATATTTACAAGTTACTTACCTGACAAAGGGTTAATCTCCATAATATATAGAGAACTCACACAGCTCAACAACAAAAAATCAAACAACCCGATCAAAAATGGGCAGGGGTCATGAACAGACATTTCTCCAAAAAAGATATACGGATGGCCAGTAAACACATGAAACGATGGTCATGATCGCTGATCATCAGGGAAATGCAAATCAAAACTACAATAAGATATCACCTTATACCTGTTAGAATGGTAAAAATAACCAAAACAAAAAGTGACAAATGTTGGAGAGGTTGTAGAGAAAAAGGAACCCTCATACACTGTTGGTGGGAATGCAAACTAGTGCAGCCACTATGGAAAACAGTATGGAGATTTCTCAAAAAATTAAAAATAGAAATACCTTATGACCCAGCCATATCACTACTGTGTATCTATCCAAAGAACTTGAAATCAGCAATTCCAAAAGTCCCATGCACCCCAATGTTCATCGCAGCATTATTTACAATAGCCAAGATGTGGAAGCAACCTAAATGCCCATCAACTGATGATTGGATAAAGAAGATATGGTATATATATATATACAATGGAATACTACTCAGCCAGAAAAAAAGATAAAATTGTCCCATTCACAACAACATAGATGGAACTTGAAGGTATTATGTTAAGTGAAATAAGCCAGATAGAGAAAGACAAACTCTGTATGCCTCCACTCATAGGTGGAAGTTAAACAGAGAGACAAAGAGAACTGATCGGTGGTTACCAGGGGAAAGGGGGAGTGGGGGGAGGGCACAAAGGGTGAAGTGGTGCACCTACAACATGACTAACAATAATGTACAACTGAAATTTCCCAAGGTTGTAAACTATCATAATCTTAATAAAAAATTAAAAAAAAAACAAATCTGAGGACAAAATTGTACAGTGCCAGATGGTTTTCTGACTTAGGATTTTCTGTAGAATAATAGGTTTTTCTTAATTGAACTCATTTCTGGGTCATTTTTTTAGTCTTATTTCCAATCTGAGAATCCTACAGATACAGTTTCCTCTGTTTAAACATTCCTATATGTGAGTAATCAAAGTTCTGAATAAATTAATATTTTAAGTATAACTTGGGCAACACATTTTAAAGGGAAATCTGCAGTGAATGTATCAGAAAATTAATTATTTTATTAGTACTTTATTAATAATTCACTTAAGAAGAATATAGTGAGCACCTACTATGCACCTGGCATCAATATATGTGCTAATGATATAGATTAAGAAGCAGAGACAAGGTCTTTGTTCTCTTGAAGTCTACATTTGGGCAGAAGAGGTGTAAAAGACTGAAAACAAATTAGTAAATGAATAGCAGGCAGTAATGAGAAGTCCTGTTGAAAATTAAACAAGTGATAGGGAGTGAGTGTAAGCCTACTTCTGGTTGAGGGTCAGGAAAGATCTCTTTGAGATGATGCCATTTTAAATGATGTCTGATTGACAGACGAGTGGTGTGGTTCTGAGACTGGACAGTGAACCCACACCGCCGAAGCGGTGAGTGCCGAACTTTAACGACTAGGCCATCAAGGCTAGCTCTAAGGTCTGATTTTCTCAGTAAATTTGATATGAGGGGAGGTGATGGCCCCAGGCGCAGACAGTCTCAGAAACCGTGAAACACTGTGACCACTCAACTCCTGTGGTCAGGATATGTCACCTTTGAGCTCTTGGGGAAAGCGGCATTTGAGGAGGCATTTGAGGTTGTCACCTGGGGCTTGGGAGACGGAGGAGGTGGAGGAGTGAAGGATCAAGGATTGTTCAGCCCTTCCCTGCTTTCATCAGCTAACCTAATGCTACTCTAATTTTATCCTAGCTACATCTGGGTGGTTGCTACTTGTTTCTGCTGAGAAAGGAAAGTGATCGCTTCCAAGCAACTCAGGGGAGAGGCAAGAACGGTCCTTAAAATTTTCCCTCACACTGAGCCCCTCAAGGCTGCCACCCACTGCCCCTAATCCCAGGCTACCCACCCATTAAGAGACAGCCTTCAGGCCTCTGTCATTTCCCAGGGTTGTCACTCTTGTTATTTCTGGGAATGCATAGTTCCTTAGGACTTCTGAAGTTTTGGGAGGAGGATGCAACATGCCGTACCATTTGGCGTCTTGATAGGAACCCATGATTTCTCTGGAAATTATCAGGGTGTGTTACTTTGATGAGAACCTTTAAGTGTATTTGAACTTTAAGATATATATACTAATGTATATTGTTGCCAGATACAGAATTAATGAAATTTGAAAGAATTTGGTGAAGAGTGCAGGCTGTCCAAAAATCAATAATATTTGTGCAGTGCTGAATATTAGCATGATACTGTGAAGGTGACAGACTCAAAGTGCATTTTGCAAGTGTCTTATTTGGTAGATGAAGAAAAAGATAAATAGAGAAAAGATTACCCAAGCCAGTTTTGAGGTGAAAAGTCTTGATTTTGGCTAATATAACCAGATAACGTTTTCTGAAAGGACTGTAGAGAAAAAGAAAAAGAAAAAGAATCATTGTAAACGCATGGTCTTCACGCAGGTCAGAAAATCTTTTAATCATCATTTGGTCATCCTTGACCTTCCTACTTGTTTCTTTCCTACCAAATAACAACCAGGGACTGGGCCCTGACACTGTATGTTCATTGTTCTTGTGTATTCTCTTTCTATCTATATCTCTGTGTTAGCTCTTACTTGGATGCACCTCCCCATCCCGACACACTCAGATCCCTCTCACGTTTCCCAAAGTGATTCCAGAGTGCATGAAGGAGAAACAAAATGGTGAAGAAGGAAGGAGGTTTAATCATGAATGCTATGTCTCCCTTGTTCCCTTCATTCTCTTTCCAGTGGATACACACAGGGACACACAGACACGCACACACGCACACACAGAACCCGGAGACTGTGTCAGAGGTTCCAGTGCTGGACCCTGAAACGGATGCTTTTGTTTCTGTCGTGTTTCCTCGTGACTTTACTTTTTGTGTGCTGCAATTCTGTTGGGAAAAAGAACCTGATTATCTTCCAAAATGTCTGACTCTATTTTTTGTACATGTTTTTTACTCTATGGCAGGGTTATGGATTCTTCCCGAATGTCGTCTGGCAACAGTGACAAGATGGGGTGAGTTGACATGAGTGATCTGAGTGGTGAAAGGTATGGGGGGCATCGATGGCAACAACAGGTTTCCATAAGAGACTATAAGCTTCTGTAGGTAACTTTCTTTCCTGTTGGGCCTAGGTGGCAAAAGGAAGGAGGAGTCATAAGAGGGAGACTTCTTACTCTCGGTTTGTTTGTGAGCCTTAGAAAGTAGTAGCCAAAGCTTTGAGGAAACTCTCAGAATGCCTGTGTGTAAGACTCTGCTAGAGTGGGCCAGGAGAGGAGAGAATCCTATTTGGAGCAAGGAGACGGTAGCAGTGGAGAGGGAGCAGTGGAGCTCTCAGCAGAAGAGAATGGAGCTAAACAGACCTCGGCTCCTTTCCTCAGCCTCCAGAGCTCTGCCACCATCTAAAGCTGGTGTCCCGAATGCCAAGCCACCGTCATATTGGAGGGAGCCCGTGCCTCAGACCTGCAGTCATCTGAACCCTGTATGAGGAACAGAAAAGACATACATGATACATGAAGGGTCAGGATGTGGTGGAGGGTGTTGAGGATCAGGAAGTTAGGAGGAGCTGGGGAAATGTGTACCTACAACCTGGAGTTGAATTTTGAGCTAAATTCAACCTCGATGCAATTACACGTGAGAGTAAGGTTCAGTAGTGAAGAATTGTATTTCAATATCTTCATTCATTAGGCTTTTTGACCGGCCGAAGATCTTCGTTACAACTATAGAAAGCCCTATTTCTAGGGAAGATTAAAATACTAGTTTCCGAATAGCTAACATCCACATAATTTTTTAGGGTTCAACCAGTTTACCACTTGAAGACTACTTGTAACTAATTGCAAACAAGAGTGTAACTCTATGAAGTCACTAGGAGTCTGATCATATATGCTTTTAATTCTTTAGAAATGACCCCGATGAACTGACAGAAGTAATCTGTGATGGAACCACCAACAAAAGGTGACGTATATACTCAGAGAGAGAGAGAGAGAGAGAGAGAGAGAGAGAGTGAGTGAAATGCAGACGCGGCATTATCCATGGGAATGCGGAATATTCTGGACCATGATTCTAAGATCTTTTCTAAAATTTCGGATCCACTGAGCTAAGTCATGTTTATCATATTCTTAGATTCACAGAATTCTTGTTCAAATAAGTTGGTCACATCACTGTCCCATGTAGGAAATCTCAAATGACATGTTGTTGCATTTCTTGGTGTTTACGTTAACATAGAACAACTCTCCAGGCTCCGTGATGATTTGTTATGAGGACCAAATAAGTGTTAAACACTTAGGACGATGTCTGGCACGTAATAAATACCATTTGAGTGCTTATTAGATGGAACAAAAATTTTCCGTGTACTTAGTCATGTCATCTGAAAACAGCGATAATTTTCATTTTTCCTGTCCAGTCCTTATACCTCTCACTTCTTTTTCTGACGTCATTGAGCAGTGTTGGAAGGCATATGGCTCTTGGGAGGAAATAAAAGGAGGTCAGGACTGGAGAACAGGATTGAGGGAGAGAGAGGTGCGCCACAAGGATGGGGGCTGGCAGGGCCAGATTTTGAAGGGCATTGTAGGCTCTGCTGAATGGTTTTGGCTCAATCCTAGTAGCACTGGCAAGGCAATGAGGGGTCATGCTTGAGGCTCTACAAACAATACAAACTCCAATCGTGAACCGTAGACGTACCAACTGTAGCTTTCTAGAGACGTAGGCTTTGCTAGAGACGCACTCCTAGACTGTGCATTCCCAGGTATGTGGACATCTTTTGGGGTGATGTCTGGGATGTGGAGAGGGTATGTTGTCTCTGCCGCTATATGGGCTTGTAAGGGCTGGAGAGTCTGTGCAGCTCGATATTCCCTCTCCCACGTGAATGCTGAGAAGAGTGAGAGCTGACCACAAAACAGGGAGCCGACTCCAGACAGAGTGTGGAGAGACACAGTGAAGATAGCCCTTTGAGTCTTTAGTCAGGAGGTTGACAGAGCAAATCAAGAAATAGACTCAATAAGGGGCATTGTTCTAAATGCACTTTCAAGTTTCCTTGGTAGAATAGGTTGGATGTAGGATGAGTTGAGACAGAAAATGTTTGGTTTTTCAACGTCAGCTTTTTTGTACTATCTCCTTTTTTCCCCAATCTCATTTTCACCAGAACAAGCACCAGGAGAGCTATTTTTGAAACACTTTTTCCATTGTAAGAATTCGAAACTTATGCAGATTTCTAAATTGTGGTAAATGCATGTAACCTAAAATTGATCATCTTCAGCATTTTTAAGTGTGCCATTCTGTAGCGTTAGGTACCTTCATATTGTTGTGCAGCCAACCTGCAGAACTCTTCTCGTCTTGCAAAACTGAAACTCTGTACACATTAAACTACTCTCCCCGTTGCCCCTTTCCCAAGCTCTTGGCAACCACCATTCTACCTTCTGTCTCTGTGAGTTTGACTACTCTAGGTATGTCATGTCAGTGGAATCATGCAAAATTTGTCTTCTTGTGACTAGTTATTTCATTTAGCACAATGCCCTCAAAGTCAATCCATGTTGCAGCATGTGTCAGAATTTCATTTCTTTTTAAGACTGAACAATATTCCAACACATACAGGAATTTCTCGCAAATGGTTCCAAAAGCTCCAGTATACCCTTTACTTACATTTCCAATTGTTAACATTTTGTCACATTTCCTTTGTTATTCCCATCATATGGATATGTAGGTATATAGACATAAATCTATCTATCTATCTATCTATCTATAGATATATATAGAAAGAGAGAGAGAGAAAGAAAATACGTTTAGATATAGATATACACATAGAAAGAGCTCTCTCTCTCAATACATCTGTATCTAGACCTGATTTTTATGTGAGTTGAGGCAGAAGATGTTTGATAGACACACACGTGACACACACCTTCCTACACACTTAGGCTCTATTCCTGAATCATTAGAGAGAAAATGCAGACCACATACCCTTTACTCCTGAATATTTCAGTTTTATTTTTCTACCTTCAGGGACACCTAACCACAGCACAGTGATCAAAATCAGAAAATTTTCACTTCCGTAACCATAATACGATGACCAGAATTGGAAAATGAAAGCCATAATAGAATATTATCTGATTTATGGTTTACATTGCGACGCACTCTTGGTGTCATACATTCTATGGGTTTGGATAAAAGTAGAATGACATGAATCTGTCATTAGAGTTTCATAACGATGGAGTATTTTCACTGCCCTAAAAATCCTTTGTGCTCCGCCTATTCATCCTTCTCCCCGCCAACTCCTGGCAACCACCGATCTTTTCCTGGCGCCCCAGTTTTGCCACGTCCAGAATGTCATATAGTTGGCCTCATACAGTATGCAACCTTTTCAGATTGGCTTCTTTCACAAAGTAACATGCGTGTAAGGTTTCTTTTCACAGCTCGATAGCTCGTTGCTTTTTAGCGCTGAATAATATGCCGTTGACTAGATGTACCACGGTTTGTTTATCCGTTCATCTGGTGCAGGACATCTTGGTTGCTTCCGCTTTTTGGCGATAACGAATAAAGCTGCTATCAACATTTGTGTGCAGGTTTTCATCTGCGTGTAAGTTTTGAACTCCTTGGGGTAAATACCAAGGAGCGTATGTTAAGCTGGATCGTACGTTAAGGGTTATGCTTAGTTTTGTAAGAAAACCCTAAACTGCCTTCCAGAGTGGCTGTTCCGTTTTGCCTTGCCACCAATACTGAATGAGTGTCTCCATTGCTCCACATGCTTGTCAGCAATTGCTGTTGTTAGTGTTCCATATTTTGACTATTCTAACAGGTGTGTGGTGGTATCTCATTGTTGTTCAATTTGCATTTCCCTGGAGCCATATGATGTGGAGCATCGTCTCGTACTCTTAGTTGCCATTTTTATGTCTTCTTTGGCCAGATGTCTGTTAAGTTGTTTGCCCCATTTTTTAATCTGGTTGTGTGTGTTCTTGGTGTCTAGTTTTAAGATTTCTTTGCGTATTTGTATATTTGTTATTCCTTTATCAACTGTGCCTTTTGCAAATATTTTCTCCCAGTCTGTGGCTTGTGTTTTTATCCTCTTGACATTGTGTCTTGTGGAGCAGCAGTTTAAAATGTTAATGAAGTCCAGCTTATCAGTTATTCCTTTCAGGATCTTGATTTTGCTGTCACATCTAGAAAGTCATGTTTATAAAGAGGTCATCTCGGTTTTCTTCCGTGTTATTGTCTTCTAGGAATTCTAGAGTTTTGCTTTTTACATGTGGGTCTATAATGCATTTTGATTTCCGTTTTGTAAAGGTGTAAAGGTCCATGTGCACGTTCATTGTCTCGCACGTGGATGTCCAGTTCTTCCAGCACCATTCGTTGATAAGACTGTCTTTGCTCCATCGTATGGTCTGTGCTCCTTTGTCAAAGAACGGTAGAGTATGTTAACGGGCATCTATTTCTAGGCTCTCTGTTCTGCTCCTTTGGTCCATTTGTCTGTTCTTTCACCAGTACCACACTGTCTTGATTGCTGTAGCTTTATAGTGAATTTTGACATTGGCTCATGTCAGTCCTTCAACTTTTTTTCTTCTTTGATATTATGTTGACTTTTAAAAAGCTATTGCAGTTGCGATACGGTCAGAGAAAATCTATATGATATTGCTCCCGTGCACGTTATTAATGCTCTGTTTATGTCCAAATATGTTGTCTGTTTTCATAAATGTCACTTGTGTGCTCTCAAACAAGATGTGTTCTGTTTGCTCTAGAGAGAGATCGTGTCAGTCTGTTCTTATTTTCTTTGCTCTTTTTGGAAGCTTTTAGAATTTTCTCTTCATTTCCATGGATCCTTTACAGATAATTTTTTACTTCCTTCTTTAACTTTGTGAAATTTATCTTCATTAGTTTTTGAATATTTCCTCTTCTCTGTTTTCTTTTTTTTCATCTTAGATGTCTTGGATTTCATTTATTTCAGATGTTAGATGTCTGTTTTTACCCACCATATCACACTGCTGTTCTTTTAAATATTCTCTCACTTTATTGTTTTATTCTGTTTTCTGGGAGAGTTTCTCAATGTCATTTTCCATGTCTAAATAATTTGCTGTTCTCATGTATCCACACTGCTATTTATCCCATGACTTAAGTCTTTAACAGTCGTACTTTTACACCTGTTTCCTCATGAGGTTTTCCTTATGGTTTCTCATTGTCATTTCGTGTTACTAACATCTTCCCTTGTATCTTTAAGTGTATTTGTCATGCTTATGTTCCAGTATGTTCCAGTAGTTCTACTTCAAATGGTATATGTTGCTCAATTTGTTGTATTTCTTTTTCAGTCGTTGTACTCCTCAGGTATGTAATTGTTTTGACTTGTGAGCTTTCATTCCTTGTGGCTGTTGGCTACTCTGTCTGGCATCTTGTATTAGAGAAGGGCTAACGTTTTGCTTGGGACCATCTCAGTCTGTGGCTATTATCTCAGAATAATTATTAATAGTGTGTCCTTTTCACTCTCAGAAGCGTCCTCTCTTGGGTGCTGTATTATATAGTCACCTTTGTTGAAACCTAGGACCTAAGGTGTGTTTTTCTAAGTAAGTTTAATATGAGGGGAGGTGATGGCCCCAGGCGCAGACAGTCTCAGAAACCGTGAAACACTGTGACCACTCAACTCCTGTGGTCAGGATATGTCACCTTTGAGCTCTTGGGGAAAGCGGCATTTGAGGAGGCATTTGAGGTTGTCACCTGGGGCTTGGGAGACGGAGGAGGTGGAGGAGTGAAGGATCAAGGATTGTTCAGCCCTTCCCTGCTTTCATCAGCTAACCTAATGCTACTCTAATTTTATCCTAGCTACATCTGGGTGGTTGCTACTTGTTTCTGCTGAGAAAGGAAAGTGATCGCTTCCAAGCAACTCAGGGGAGAGGCAAGAACGGTCCTTAAAATTTTCCCTCACACTGAGCCCCTCAAGGCTGCCACCCACTGCCCCTAATCCCAGGCTACCCACCCATTAAGAGACAGCCTTCAGGCCTCTGTCATTTCCCAGGGTTGTCACTCTTGTTATTTCTGGGAATGCATAGTTCCTTAGGACTTCTGAAGTTTTGGGAGGAGGATGCAACATGCCGTACCATTTGGCGTCTTGATAGGAACCCATGATTTCTCTGGAAATTATCAGGGTGTGTTACTTTGATGAGAACCTTTAAGTGTATTTGAACTTTAAGATATATATACTAATGTATATTGTTGCCAGATACAGAATTAATGAAATTTGAAAGAATTTGGTGAAGAGTGCAGGCTGTCCAAAAATCAATAATATTTGTGCAGTGCTGAATATTAGCATGATACTGTGAAGGTGACAGACTCAAAGTGCATTTTGCAAGTGTCTTATTTGGTAGATGAAGAAAAAGATAAATAGAGAAAAGATTACCCAAGCCAGTTTTGAGGTGAAAAGTCTTGATTTTGGCTAATATAACCAGATAACGTTTTCTGAAAGGACTGTAGAGAAAAAGAAAAAGAAAAAGAATCATTGTAAACGCATGGTCTTCACGCAGGTCAGAAAATCTTTTAATCATCATTTGGTCATCCTTGACCTTCCTACTTGTTTCTTTCCTACCAAATAACAACCAGGGACTGGGCCCTGACACTGTATGTTCATTGTTCTTGTGTATTCTCTTTCTATCTATATCTCTGTGTTAGCTCTTACTTGGATGCACCTCCCCATCCCGACACACTCAGATCCCTCTCACGTTTCCCAAAGTGATTCCAGAGTGCATGAAGGAGAAACAAAATGGTGAAGAAGGAAGGAGGTTTAATCATGAATGCTATGTCTCCCTTGTTCCCTTCATTCTCTTTCCAGTGGATACACACAGGGACACACAGACACGCACACACGCACACACAGAACCCGGAGACTGTGTCAGAGGTTCCAGTGCTGGACCCTGAAACGGATGCTTTTGTTTCTGTCGTGTTTCCTCGTGACTTTACTTTTTGTGTGCTGCAATTCTGTTGGGAAAAAGAACCTGATTATCTTCCAAAATGTCTGACTCTATTTTTTGTACATGTTTTTTACTCTATGGCAGGGTTATGGATTCTTCCCGAATGTCGTCTGGCAACAGTGACAAGATGGGGTGAGTTGACATGAGTGATCTGAGTGGTGAAAGGTATGGGGGGCATCGATGGCAACAACAGGTTTCCATAAGAGACTATAAGCTTCTGTAGGTAACTTTCTTTCCTGTTGGGCCTAGGTGGCAAAAGGAAGGAGGAGTCATAAGAGGGAGACTTCTTACTCTCGGTTTGTTTGTGAGCCTTAGAAAGTAGTAGCCAAAGCTTTGAGGAAACTCTCAGAATGCCTGTGTGTAAGACTCTGCTAGAGTGGGCCAGGAGAGGAGAGAATCCTATTTGGAGCAAGGAGACGGTAGCAGTGGAGAGGGAGCAGTGGAGCTCTCAGCAGAAGAGAATGGAGCTAAACAGACCTCGGCTCCTTTCCTCAGCCTCCAGAGCTCTGCCACCATCTAAAGCTGGTGTCCCGAATGCCAAGCCACCGTCATATTGGAGGGAGCCCGTGCCTCAGACCTGCAGTCATCTGAACCCTGTATGAGGAACAGAAAAGACATACATGATACATGAAGGGTCAGGATGTGGTGGAGGGTGTTGAGGATCAGGAAGTTAGGAGGAGCTGGGGAAATGTGTACCTACAACCTGGAGTTGAATTTTGAGCTAAATTCAACCTCGATGCAATTACACGTGAGAGTAAGGTTCAGTAGTGAAGAATTGTATTTCAATATCTTCATTCATTAGGCTTTTTGACCGGCCGAAGATCTTCGTTACAACTATAGAAAGCCCTATTTCTAGGGAAGATTAAAATACTAGTTTCCGAATAGCTAACATCCACATAATTTTTTAGGGTTCAACCAGTTTACCACTTGAAGACTACTTGTAACTAATTGCAAACAAGAGTGTAACTCTATGAAGTCACTAGGAGTCTGATCATATATGCTTTTAATTCTTTAGAAATGACCCCGATGAACTGACAGAAGTAATCTGTGATGGAACCACCAACAAAAGGTGACGTATATACTCAGAGAGAGAGAGAGAGAGAGAGAGAGTGAGTGAAATGCAGACGCGGCATTATCCATGGGAATGCGGAATATTCTGGACCATGATTCTAAGATCTTTTCTAAAATTTCGGATCCACTGAGCTAAGTCATGTTTATCATATTCTTAGATTCACAGAATTCTTGTTCAAATAAGTTGGTCACATCACTGTCCCATGTAGGAAATCTCAAATGACATGTTGTTGCATTTCTTGGTGTTTACGTTAACATAGAACAACTCTCCAGGCTCCGTGATGATTTGTTATGAGGACCAAATAAGTGTTAAACACTTAGGACGATGTCTGGCACGTAATAAATACCATTTGAGTGCTTATTAGATGGAACAAAAATTTTCCGTGTACTTAGTCATGTCATCTGAAAACAGCGATAATTTTCATTTTTCCTGTCCAGTCCTTATACCTCTCACTTCTTTTTCTGACGTCATTGAGCAGTGTTGGAAGGCATATGGCTCTTGGGAGGAAATAAAAGGAGGTCAGGACTGGAGAACAGGATTGAGGGAGAGAGAGGTGCGCCACAAGGATGGGGGCTGGCAGGGCCAGATTTTGAAGGGCATTGTAGGCTCTGCTGAATGGTTTTGGCTCAATCCTAGTAGCACTGGCAAGGCAATGAGGGGTCATGCTTGAGGCTCTACAAACAATACAAACTCCAATCGTGAACCGTAGACGTACCAACTGTAGCTTTCTAGAGACGTAGGCTTTGCTAGAGACGCACTCCTAGACTGTGCATTCCCAGGTATGTGGACATCTTTTGGGGTGATGTCTGGGATGTGGAGAGGGTATGTTGTCTCTGCCGCTATATGGGCTTGTAAGGGCTGGAGAGTCTGTGCAGCTCGATATTCCCTCTCCCACGTGAATGCTGAGAAGAGTGAGAGCTGACCACAAAACAGGGAGCCGACTCCAGACAGAGTGTGGAGAGACACAGTGAAGATAGCCCTTTGAGTCTTTAGTCAGGAGGTTGACAGAGCAAATCAAGAAATAGACTCAATAAGGGGCATTGTTCTAAATGCACTTTCAAGTTTCCTTGGTAGAATAGGTTGGATGTAGGATGAGTTGAGACAGAAAATGTTTGGTTTTTCAACGTCAGCTTTTTTGTACTATCTCCTTTTTTCCCCAATCTCATTTTCACCAGAACAAGCACCAGGAGAGCTATTTTTGAAACACTTTTTCCATTGTAAGAATTCGAAACTTATGCAGATTTCTAAATTGTGGTAAATGCATGTAACCTAAAATTGATCATCTTCAGCATTTTTAAGTGTGCCATTCTGTAGCGTTAGGTACCTTCATATTGTTGTGCAGCCAACCTGCAGAACTCTTCTCGTCTTGCAAAACTGAAACTCTGTACACATTAAACTACTCTCCCCGTTGCCCCTTTCCCAAGCTCTTGGCAACCACCATTCTACCTTCTGTCTCTGTGAGTTTGACTACTCTAGGTATGTCATGTCAGTGGAATCATGCAAAATTTGTCTTCTTGTGACTAGTTATTTCATTTAGCACAATGCCCTCAAAGTCAATCCATGTTGCAGCATGTGTCAGAATTTCATTTCTTTTTAAGACTGAACAATATTCCAACACATACAGGAATTTCTCGCAAATGGTTCCAAAAGCTCCAGTATACCCTTTACTTACATTTCCAATTGTTAACATTTTGTCACATTTCCTTTGTTATTCCCATCATATGGATATGTAGGTATATAGACATAAATCTATCTATCTATCTATCTATAGATATATATAGAAAGAGAGAGAGAGAAAGAAAATACGTTTAGATATAGATATACACATAGAAAGAGCTCTCTCTCTCAATACATCTGTATCTAGACCTGATTTTTATGTGAGTTGAGGCAGAAGATGTTTGATAGACACACACGTGACACACACCTTCCTACACACTTAGGCTCTATTCCTGAATCATTAGAGAGAAAATGCAGACCACATACCCTTTACTCCTGAATATTTCAGTTTTATTTTTCTACCTTCAGGGACACCTAACCACAGCACAGTGATCAAAATCAGAAAATTTTCACTTCCGTAACCATAATACGATGACCAGAATTGGAAAATGAAAGCCATAATAGAATATTATCTGATTTATGGTTTACATTGCGACGCACTCTTGGTGTCATACATTCTATGGGTTTGGATAAAAGTAGAATGACATGAATCTGTCATTAGAGTTTCATAACGATGGAGTATTTTCACTGCCCTAAAAATCCTTTGTGCTCCGCCTATTCATCCTTCTCCCCGCCAACTCCCGGCAACCACCGATCTTTTCCTGGCGCCCCAGTTTTGCCACGTCCAGAATGTCATATAGTTGGCCTCATACAGTATGCAACCTTTTCAGATTGGCTTCTTTCACAAAGTAACATGCGTGTAAGGTTTCTTTTCACAGCTCGATAGCTCGTTGCTTTTTAGCGCTGAATAATATGCCGTTGACTAGATGTACCACGGTTTGTTTATCCGTTCATCTGGTGCAGGACATCTTGGTTGCTTCCGCTTTTTGGCGATAACGAATAAAGCTGCTATCAACATTTGTGTGCAGGTTTTCATCTGCGTGTAAGTTTTGAACTCCTTGGGGTAAATACCAAGGAGCGTATGTTAAGCTGGATCGTACGTTAAGGGTTATGCTTAGTTTTGTAAGAAAACCCTAAACTGCCTTCCAGAGTGGCTGTTCCGTTTTGCCTTGCCACCAATACTGAATGAGTGTCTCCATTGCTCCACATGCTTGTCAGCAATTGCTGTTGTTAGTGTTCCATATTTTGACTATTCTAACAGGTGTGTGGTGGTATCTCATTGTTGTTCAATTTGCATTTCCCTGGAGCCATATGATGTGGAGCATCGTCTCGTACTCTTAGTTGCCATTTTTATGTCTTCTTTGGCCAGATGTCTGTTAAGTTGTTTGCCCCATTTTTTAATCTGGTTGTGTGTGTTCTTGGTGTCTAGTTTTAAGATTTCTTTGCGTATTTGTATATTTGTTATTCCTTTATCAACTGTGCCTTTTGCAAATATTTTCTCCCAGTCTGTGGCTTGTGTTTTTATCCTCTTGACATTGTGTCTTGTGGAGCAGCAGTTTAAAATGTTAATGAAGTCCAGCTTATCAGTTATTCCTTTCAGGATCTTGATTTTGCTGTCACATCTAGAAAGTCATGTTTATAAAGAGGTCATCTCGGTTTTCTTCCGTGTTATTGTCTTCTAGGAATTCTAGAGTTTTGCTTTTTACATGTGGGTCTATAATGCATTTTGATTTCCGTTTTGTAAGGGTGTAAAGGTCCATGTGCACGTTCATTGTCTCGCACGTGGATGTCCAGTTCTTCCAGCACCATTCGTTGATAAGACTGTCTTTGCTCCATCGTATGGTCTGTGCTCCTTTGTCAAAGAACGGTAGAGTATGTTAACGGGCATCTATTTCTAGGCTCTCTGTTCTGCTCCTTTGGTCCATTTGTCTGTTCTTTCACCAGTACCACACTGTCTTGATTGCTGTAGCTTTATAGTGAATTTTGACATTGGCTCATGTCAGTCCTTCAACTTTTTTCTTCTTTGATATTATGTTGACTTTTAAAAAGCTATTGCAGTTGCGATACGGTCAGAGAAAATCTATATGATATTGCTCCCGTGCACGTTATTAATGCTTTGTTTATGTCCAAATATGTTGTCTGTTTTCATAAATGTCACTTGTGTGCTCTCAAACAAGATGTGTTCTGTTTGCTCTAGAGAGAGATCGTGTCAGTCTGTTCTTATTTTCTTTGCTCTTTTTGGAAGCTTTTAGAATTTTCTCTTCATTTCCATGGATCCTTTACAGATAATTTTTTACTTCCTTCTTTAACTTTGTGAAATTTATCTTCATTAGTTTTTGAATATTTCCTCTTCTCTGTTTTCTTTTTTTTCATCTTAGATGTCTTGGATTTCATTTATTTCAGATGTTAGATGTCTGTTTTTACCCACCATATCACACTGCTGTTCTTTTAAATATTCTCTCACTTTATTGTTTTATTCTGTTTTCTGGGAGAGTTTCTCAATGTCATTTTCCATGTCTAAATAATTTGCTGTTCTCATGTATCCACACTGCTATTTATCCCATGACTTAAGTCTTTAACAGTCGTACTTTTACACCTGTTTCCTCATGAGGTTTTCCTTATGGTTTCTCATTGTCATTTCGTGTTACTAACATCTTCCCTTGTATCTTTAAGTGTATTTGTCATGCTTATGTTCCAGTATGTTCCAGTAGTTCTACTTCAAATGGTATATGTTGCTCAATTTGTTGTATTTCTTTTTCAGTCGTTGTACTCCTCAGGTATGTAATTGTTTTGACTTGTGAGCTTTCATTCCTTGTGGCTGTTGGCTACTCTGTCTGGCATCTTGTATTAGAGAAGGGCTAACGTTTTGCTTGGGACCATCTCAGTCTGTGGCTGTTATCTCAGAATAATTATTAATAGTGTGTCCTTTTCACTCTCAGAAGCGTCCTCTCTTGGGTGCTGTATTATATAGTCACCTTTGTTGAAACCTAGGACCTAAGGTGTGTTTTTCTAAGTAAGTTTAATATGAGGGGAGGTGATGGCCCCAGGCGCAGACAGTCTCAGAAACCGTGAAACACTGTGACCACTCAACTCCTGTGGTCAGGATATGTCACCTTTGAGCTCTTGGGGAAAGCGGCATTTGAGGAGGCATTTGAGGTTGTCACCTGGGGCTTGGGAGACGGAGGAGGTGGAGGAGTGAAGGATCAAGGATTGTTCAGCCCTTCCCTGCTTTCATCAGCTAACCTAATGCTACTCTAATTTTATCCTAGCTACATCTGGGTGGTTGCTACTTGTTTCTGCTGAGAAAGGAAAGTGATCGCTTCCAAGCAACTCAGGGGAGAGGCAAGAACGGTCCTTGAAATTTTCCCTCACACTGAGCCCCTCAAGGCTGCCACCCACTGCCCCTAATCCCAGGCTACCCACCCATTAAGAGACAGCCTTCAGGCCTCTGTCATTTCCCAGGGTTGTCACTCTTGTTATTTCTGGGAATGCATAGTTCCTTAGGACTTCTGAAGTTTTGGGAGGAGGATGCAACATGCCGTACCATTTGGCGTCTTGATAGGAACCCATGATTTCTCTGGAAATTATCAGGGTGTGTTACTTTGATGAGAACCTTTAAGTGTATTTGAACTTTAAGATATATATACTAATGTATATTGTTGCCAGATACAGAATTAATGAAATTTGAAAGAATTTGGTGAAGAGTGCAGGCTGTCCAAAAATCAATAATATTTGTGCAGTGCTGAATATTAGCATGATACTGTGAAGGTGACAGACTCAAAGTGCATTTTGCAAGTGTCTTATTTGGTAGATGAAGAAAAAGATAAATAGAGAAAAGATTACCCAAGCCAGTTTTGAGGTGAAAAGTCTTGATTTTGGCTAATATAACCAGATAACGTTTTCTGAAAGGACTGTAGAGAAAAAGAAAAAGAAAAAGAATCATTGTAAACGCATGGTCTTCACGCAGGTCAGAAAATCTTTTAATCATCATTTGGTCATCCTTGACCTTCCTACTTGTTTCTTTCCTACCAAATAACAACCAGGGACTGGGCCCTGACACTGTATGTTCATTGTTCTTGTGTATTCTCTTTCTATCTATATCTCTGTGTTAGCTCTTACTTGGATGCACCTCCCCATCCCGACACACTCAGATCCCTCTCACGTTTCCCAAAGTGATTCCAGAGTGCATGAAGGAGAAACAAAATGGTGAAGAAGGAAGGAGGTTTAATCATGAATGCTATGTCTCCCTTGTTCCCTTCATTCTCTTTCCAGTGGATACACACAGGGACACACAGACACGCACACACGCACACACAGAACCCGGAGACTGTGTCAGAGGTTCCAGTGCTGGACCCTGAAACGGATGCTTTTGTTTCTGTCGTGTTTCCTCGTGACTTTACTTTTTGTGTGCTGCAATTCTGTTGGGAAAAAGAACCTGATTATCTTCCAAAATGTCTGACTCTATTTTTTGTACATGTTTTTTACTCTATGGCAGGGTTATGGATTCTTCCCGAATGTCGTCTGGCAACAGTGACAAGATGGGGTGAGTTGACATGAGTGATCTGAGTGGTGAAAGGTATGGGGGGCATCGATGGCAACAACAGGTTTCCATAAGAGACTATAAGCTTCTGTAGGTAACTTTCTTTCCTGTTGGGCCTAGGTGGCAAAAGGAAGGAGGAGTCATAAGAGGGAGACTTCTTACTCTCGGTTTGTTTGTGAGCCTTAGAAAGTAGTAGCCAAAGCTTTGAGGAAACTCTCAGAATGCCTGTGTGTAAGACTCTGCTAGAGTGGGCCAGGAGAGGAGAGAATCCTATTTGGAGCAAGGAGACGGTAGCAGTGGAGAGGGAGCAGTGGAGCTCTCAGCAGAAGAGAATGGAGCTAAACAGACCTCGGCTCCTTTCCTCAGCCTCCAGAGCTCTGCCACCATCTAAAGCTGGTGTCCCGAATGCCAAGCCACCGTCATATTGGAGGGAGCCCGTGCCTCAGACCTGCAGTCATCTGAACCCTGTATGAGGAACAGAAAAGACATACATGATACATGAAGGGTCAGGATGTGGTGGAGGGTGTTGAGGATCAGGAAGTTAGGAGGAGCTGGGGAAATGTGTACCTACAACCTGGAGTTGAATTTTGAGCTAAATTCAACCTCGATGCAATTACACGTGAGAGTAAGGTTCAGTAGTGAAGAATTGTATTTCAATATCTTCATTCATTAGGCTTTTTGACCGGCCGAAGATCTTCGTTACAACTATAGAAAGCCCTATTTCTAGGGAAGATTAAAATACTAGTTTCCGAATAGCTAACATCCACATAATTTTTTAGGGTTCAACCAGTTTACCACTTGAAGACTACTTGTAACTAATTGCAAACAAGAGTGTAACTCTATGAAGTCACTAGGAGTCTGATCATATATGCTTTTAATTCTTTAGAAATGACCCCGATGAACTGACAGAAGTAATCTGTGATGGAACCACCAACAAAAGGTGACGTATATACTCAGAGAGAGAGAGAGAGAGAGAGAGAGAGAGAGAGTGAGTGAAATGCAGACGCGGCATTATCCATGGGAATGCGGAATATTCTGGACCATGATTCTAAGATCTTTTCTAAAATTTCGGATCCACTGAGCTAAGTCATGTTTATCATATTCTTAGATTCACAGAATTCTTGTTCAAATAAGTTGGTCACATCACTGTCCCATGTAGGAAATCTCAAATGACATGTTGTTGCATTTCTTGGTGTTTACGTTAACATAGAACAACTCTCCAGGCTCCGTGATGATTTGTTATGAGGACCAAATAAGTGTTAAACACTTAGGACGATGTCTGGCACGTAATAAATACCATTTGAGTGCTTATTAGATGGAACAAAAATTTTCCGTGTACTTAGTCATGTCATCTGAAAACAGCGATAATTTTCATTTTTCCTGTCCAGTCCTTATACCTCTCACTTCTTTTTCTGACGTCATTGAGCAGTGTTGGAAGGCATATGGCTCTTGGGAGGAAATAAAAGGAGGTCAGGACTGGAGAACAGGATTGAGGGAGAGAGAGGTGCGCCACAAGGATGGGGGCTGGCAGGGCCAGATTTTGAAGGGCATTGTAGGCTCTGCTGAATGGTTTTGGCTCAATCCTAGTAGCACTGGCAAGGCAATGAGGGGTCATGCTTGAGGCTCTACAAACAATACAAACTCCAATCGTGAACCGTAGACGTACCAACTGTAGCTTTCTAGAGACGTAGGCTTTGCTAGAGACGCACTCCTAGACTGTGCATTCCCAGGTATGTGGACATCTTTTGGGGTGATGTCTGGGATGTGGAGAGGGTATGTTGTCTCTGCCGCTATATGGGCTTGTAAGGGCTGGAGAGTCTGTGCAGCTCGATATTCCCTCTCCCACGTGAATGCTGAGAAGAGTGAGAGCTGACCACAAAACAGGGAGCCGACTCCAGACAGAGTGTGCAGAGACACAGTGAAGATAGCCCTTTGAGTCTTTAGTCAGGAGGTTGACAGAGCAAATCAAGAAATAGACTCAATAAGGGGCATTGTTCTAAATGCACTTTCAAGTTTCCTTGGTAGAATAGGTTGGATGTAGGATGAGTTGAGACAGAAAATGTTTGGTTTTTCAACGTCAGCTTTTTTGTACTATCTCCTTTTTTCCCCAATCTCATTTTCACCAGAACAAGCACCAGGAGAGCTATTTTTGAAACACTTTTTCCATTGTAAGAATTCGAAACTTATGCAGATTTCTAAATTGTGGTAAATGCATGTAACCTAAAATTGATCATCTTCAGCATTTTTAAGTGTGCCATTCTGTAGCGTTAGGTACCTTCATATTGTTGTGCAGCCAACCTGCAGAACTCTTCTCGTCTTGCAAAACTGAAACTCTGTACACATTAAACTACTCTCCCCGTTGCCCCTTTCCCAAGCTCTTGGCAACCACCATTCTACCTTCTGTCTCTGTGAGTTTGACTACTCTAGGTATGTCATGTCAGTGGAATCATGCAAAATTTGTCTTCTTGTGACTAGTTATTTCATTTAGCACAATGCCCTCAAAGTCAATCCATGTTGCAGCATGTGTCAGAATTTCATTTCTTTTTAAGACTGAACAATATTCCAACACATACAGGAATTTCTCGCAAATGGTTCCAAAAGCTCCAGTATACCCTTTACTTACATTTCCAATTGTTAACATTTTGTCACATTTCCTTTGTTATTCCCATCATATGGATATGTAGGTATACAGACATAAATCTATCTATCTATCTATCTATCTATCTATAGATATATATAGAAAGAGAGAGAGAGAAAGAAAATACGTTTAGATATAGATATACACATAGAAAGAGCTCTCTCTCTCAATACATCTGTATCTAGACCTGATTTTTATGTGAGTTGAGGCAGAAGATGTTTGATAGACACACACGTGACACACACCTTCCTACACACTTAGGCTCTATTCCTGAATCATTAGAGAGAAAATGCAGACCACATACCCTTTACTCCTGAATATTTCAGTTTTATTTTTCTACCTTCAGGGACACCTAACCACAGCACAGTGATCAAAATCAGAAAATTTTCACTTCTGTAACCATAATACGATGACCAGAATTGGAAAATGAAAGCCATAATAGAATATTATCTGATTTATGGTTTACATTGCGACGCACTCTTGGTGTCATACATTCTATGGGTTTGGATAAAAGTAGAATGACATGAATCTGTCATTAGAGTTTCATAACAATGGAGTATTTTCACTGCCCTAAAAATCCTTTGTGCTCCGCCTATTCATCCTTCTCCCCGCCAACTCCCGGCAACCACCGATCTTTTCCTGGCGCCCCAGTTTTGCCACGTCCAGAATGTCATATAGTTGGCCTCATACAGTATGCAACCTTTTCAGATTGGCTTCTTTCACAAAGTAACATGCGTGTAAGGTTTCTTTTCACAGCTCGATAGCTCGTTGCTTTTTAGCGCTGAATAATATGCCGTTGACTAGATGTACCACGGTTTGTTTATCCGTTCATCTGGTGCAGGACATCTTGGTTGCTTCCGCTTTTTGGCGATAACGAATAAAGCTGCTATCAACATTTGTGTGCAGGTTTTCATCTGCGTGTAAGTTTTGAACTCCTTGGGGTAAATACCAAGGAGCGTATGTTAAGCTGGATCGTACGTTAAGGGTTATGCTTAGTTTTGTAAGAAAACCCTAAACTGCCTTCCAGAGTGGCTGTTCCGTTTTGCCTTGCCACCAATACTGAATGAGTGTCTCCATTGCTCCACATGCTTGTCAGCAATTGCTGTTGTTAGTGTTCCATATTTTGACTATTCTAACAGGTGTGTGGTGGTATCTCATTGTTGTTCAATTTGCATTTCCCTGGAGCCATATGATGTGGAGCATCGTCTCGTACTCTTAGTTGCCATTTTTATGTCTTCTTTGGCCAGATGTCTGTTAAGTTGTTTGCCCCATTTTTTAATCTGGTTGTGTGTGTTCTTGGTGTCTAGTTTTAAGATTTCTTTGCGTATTTGTATATTTGTTATTCCTTTATCAACTGTGCCTTTTGCAAATATTTTCTCCCAGTCTGTGGCTTGTGTTTTTATCCTCTTGACATTGTGTCTTGTGGAGCAGCAGTTTAAAATGTTAATGAAGTCCAGCTTATCAGTTATTCCTTTCAGGATCTTGATTTTGCTGTCACATCTAGAAAGTCATGTTTATAAAGAGGTCATCTCGGTTTTCTTCCATGTTATTGTCTTCTAGGAATTCTAGAGTTTTGCTTTTTACATGTGGGTCTATAATGCATTTTGATTTCCGTTTTGTAAAGGTGTAAAGGTCCATGTGCACGTTCATTGTCTCGCACGTGGATGTCCAGTTCTTCCAGCACCATTCGTTGATAAGACTGTCTTTGCTCCATCGTATGGTCTGTGCTCCTTTGTCAAAGAACGGTAGAGTATGTTAACGGGCATCTATTTCTAGGCTCTCTGTTCTGCTCCTTTGGTCCATTTGTCTGTTCTTTCACCAGTACCACACTGTCTTGATTGCTGTAGCTTTATAGTGAATTTTGACATTGGCTCATGTCAGTCCTTCAACTTTTTTCTTCTTTGATATTATGTTGACTTTTAAAAAGCTATTGCAGTTGCGATACGGTCAGAGAAAATCTATATGATATTGCTCCCGTGCACGTTATTAATGCTTTGTTTATGTCCAAATATGTTGTCTGTTTTCATAAATGTCACTTGTGTGCTCTCAAACAAGATGTGTTCTGTTTGCTCTAGAGAGAGATCGTGTCAGTCTGTTCTTATTTTCTTTGCTCTTTTTGGAAGCTTTTAGAATTTTCTCTTCATTTCCATGGATCCTTTACAGATAATTTTTTACTTCCTTCTTTAACTTTGTGAAATTTATCTTCATTAGTTTTTGAATATTTCCTCTTCTCTGTTTTCTTTTTTTTCATCTTAGATGTCTTGGATTTCATTTATTTCAGATGTTAGATGTCTGTTTTTACCCACCATATCACACTGCTGTTCTTTTAAATATTCTCTCACTTTATTGTTTTATTCTGTTTTCTGGGAGAGTTTCTCAATGTCATTTTCCATGTCTAAATAATTTGCTGTTCTCATGTATCCACACTGCTATTTATCCCATGACTTAAGTCTTTAACAGTCGTACTTTTACACCTGTTTCCTCATGAGGTTTTCCTTATGGTTTCTCATTGTCATTTCGTGTTACTAACATCTTCCCTTGTATCTTTAAGTGTATTTGTCATGCTTATGTTCCAGTATGTTCCAGTAGTTCTACTTCAAATGGTATATGTTGCTCAATTTGTTGTATTTCTTTTTCAGTCGTTGTACTCCTCAGGTATGTAATTGTTTTGACTTGTGAGCTTTCATTCCTTGTGGCTGTTGGCTACTCTGTCTGGCATCTTGTATTAGAGAAGGGCTAACGTTTTGCTTGGGACCATCTCAGTCTGTGGCTGTTATCTCAGAATAATTATTAATAGTGTGTCCTTTTCACTCTCAGAAGCGTCCTCTCTTGGGTGCTGTATTATATAGTCACCTTTGTTGAAACCTAGGACCTAAGGTGTGTTTTTCTAAGTAAGTTTAATATGAGGGGAGGTGATGGCCCCAGGCGCAGACAGTCTCAGAAACCGTGAAACACTGTGACCACTCAACTCCTGTGGTCAGGATATGTCACCTTTGAGCTCTTGGGGAAAGCGGCATTTGAGGAGGCATTTGAGGTTGTCACCTGGGGCTTGGGAGACGGAGGAGGTGGAGGAGTGAAGGATCAAGGATTGTTCAGCCCTTCCCTGCTTTCATCAGCTAACCTAATGCTACTCTAATTTTATCCTAGCTACATCTGGGTGGTTGCTACTTGTTTCTGCTGAGAAAGGAAAGTGATCGCTTCCAAGCAACTCAGGGGAGAGGCAAGAACGGTCCTTAAAATTTTCCCTCACACTGAGCCCCTCAAGGCTGCCACCCACTGCCCCTAATCCCAGGCTACCCACCCATTAAGAGACAGCCTTCAGGCCTCTGTCATTTCCCAGGGTTGTCACTCTTGTTATTTCTGGGAATGCATAGTTCCTTAGGACTTCTGAAGTTTTGGGAGGAGGATGCAACATGCCGTACCATTTGGCGTCTTGATAGGAACCCATGATTTCTCTGGAAATTATCAGGGTGTGTTACTTTGATGAGAACCTTTAAGTGTATTTGAACTTTAAGATATATATACTAATGTATATTGTTGCCAGATACAGAATTAATGAAATTTGAAAGAATTTGGTGAAGAGTGCAGGCTGTCCAAAAATCAATAATATTTGTGCAGTGCTGAATATTAGCATGATACTGTGAAGGTGACAGACTCAAAGTGCATTTTGCAAGTGTCTTATTTGGTAGATGAAGAAAAAGATAAATAGAGAAAAGATTACCCAAGCCAGTTTTGAGGTGAAAAGTCTTGATTTTGGCTAATATAACCAGATAACGTTTTCTGAAAGGACTGTAGAGAAAAAGAAAAAGAAAAAGAATCATTGTAAACGCATGGTCTTCACGCAGGTCAGAAAATCTTTTAATCATCATTTGGTCATCCTTGACCTTCCTACTTGTTTCTTTCCTACCAAATAACAACCAGGGACTGGGCCCTGACACTGTATGTTCATTGTTCTTGTGTATTCTCTTTCTATCTATATCTCTGTGTTAGCTCTTACTTGGATGCACCTCCCCATCCCGACACACTCAGATCCCTCTCACGTTTCCCAAATTGATTCCAGAGTGCATGAAGGAGAAACAAAATGGTGAAGAAGGAAGGAGGTTTAATCATGAATGCTATGTCTCCCTTGTTCCCTTCATTCTCTTTCCAGTGGATACAAACAGGGACACACAGACACGCACACACGCACATACAGAACCCGGAGACTGTGTCAGAGGTTCCAGTGCTGGACCCTGAAACGGATGCTTTTGTTTCTGTCGTGTTTCCTCGTGACTTTACTTTTTGTGTGCTGCAATTCTGTTGGGAAAAAGAACCTGATTATCTTCCAAAATGTCTGACTCTATTTTTTGTACATGTTTTTTACTCTATGGCAGGGTTATGGATTCTTCCCGAATGTCGTCTGGCAACAGTGACAAGATGGGGTGAGTTGACATGAGTGATCTGAGTGGTGAAAGGTATGGGGGGCATCGATGGCAACAACAGGTTTCCATAAGAGACTATAAGCTTCTGTAGGTAACTTTCTTTCCTGTTGGGCCTAGGTGGCAAAAGGAAGGAGGAGTCATAAGAGGGAGACTTCTTACTCTCGGTTTGTTTGTGAGCCTTAGAAAGTAGTAGCCAAAGCTTTGAGGAAACTCTCAGAATGCCTGTGTGTAAGACTCTGCTAGAGTGGGCCAGGAGAGGAGAGAATCCTATTTGGAGCAAGGAGACGGTAGCAGTGGAGAGGGAGCAGTGGAGCTCTCAGCAGAAGAGAATGGAGCTAAACAGACCTCGGCTCCTTTCCTCAGCCTCCAGAGCTCTGCCACCATCTAAAGCTGGTGTCCCGAATGCCAAGCCACCGTCATATTGGAGGGAGCCCGTGCCTCAGACCTGCAGTCATCTGAACCCTGTATGAGGAACAGAAAAGACATACATGATACATGAAGGGTCAGGATGTGGTGGAGGGTGTTGAGGATCAGGAAGTTAGGAGGAGCTGGGGAAATGTGTACCTACAACCTGGAGTTGAATTTTGAGCTAAATTCAACCTCGATGCAATTACACGTGAGAGTAAGGTTCAGTAGTGAAGAATTGTATTTCAATATCTTCATTCATTAGGCTTTTTGACCGGCCGAAGATCTTCGTTACAACTATAGAAAGCCCTATTTCTAGGGAAGATTAAAATACTAGTTTCCGAATAGCTAACATCCACATAATTTTTTAGGGTTCAACCAGTTTACCACTTGAAGACTACTTGTAACTAATTGCAAACAAGAGTGTAACTCTATGAAGTCACTAGGAGTCTGATCATATATGCTTTTAATTCTTTAGAAATGACCCCGATGAACTGACAGAAGTAATCTGTGATGGAACCACCAACAAAAGGTGACGTATATACTCAGAGAGAGAGAGAGAGAGAGAGAGAGAGAGAGAGTGAGTGAAATGCAGACGCGGCATTATCCATGGGAATGCGGAATATTCTGGACCATGATTCTAAGATCTTTTCTAAAATTTCGGATCCACTGAGCTAAGTCATGTTTATCATATTCTTAGATTCACAGAATTCTTGTTCAAATAAGTTGGTCACATCACTGTCCCATGTAGGAAATCTCAAATGACATGTTGTTGCATTTCTTGGTGTTTACGTTAACATAGAACAACTCTCCAGGCTCCGTGATGATTTGTTATGAGGACCAAATAAGTGTTAAACACTTAGGACGATGTCTGGCACGTAATAAATACCATTTGAGTGCTTATTAGATGGAACAAAAATTTTCCGTGTACTTAGTCATGTCATCTGAAAACAGCGATAATTTTCATTTTTCCTGTCCAGTCCTTATACCTCTCACTTCTTTTTCTGACGTCATTGAGCAGTGTTGGAAGGCATATGGCTCTTGGGAGGAAATAAAAGGAGGTCAGGACTGGAGAACAGGATTGAGGGAGAGAGAGGTGCGCCACAAGGATGGGGGCTGGCAGGGCCAGATTTTGAAGGGCATTGTAGGCTCTGCTGAATGGTTTTGGCTCAATCCTAGTAGCACTGGCAAGGCAATGAGGGGTCATGCTTGAGGCTCTACAAACAATACAAACTCCAATCGTGAACCGTAGACGTACCAACTGTAGCTTTCTAGAGACGTAGGCTTTGCTAGAGACGCACTCCTAGACTGTGCATTCCCAGGTATGTGGACATCTTTTGGGGTGATGTCTGGGATGTGGAGAGGGTATGTTGTCTCTGCCGCTATATGGGCTTGTAAGGGCTGGAGAGTCTGTGCAGCTCGATATTCCCTCTCCCACGTGAATGCTGAGAAGAGTGAGAGCTGACCACAAAACAGGGAGCCGACTCCAGACAGAGTGTGCAGAGACACAGTGAAGATAGCCCTTTGAGTCTTTAGTCAGGAGGTTGACAGAGCAAATCAAGAAATAGACTCAATAAGGGGCATTGTTCTAAATGCACTTTCAAGTTTCCTTGGTAGAATAGGTTGGATGTAGGATGAGTTGAGACAGAAAATGTTTGGTTTTTCAACGTCAGCTTTTTTGTACTATCTCCTTTTTTCCCCAATCTCATTTTCACCAGAACAAGCACCAGGAGAGCTATTTTTGAAACACTTTTTCCATTGTAAGAATTCGAAACTTATGCAGATTTCTAAATTGTGGTAAATGCATGTAACCTAAAATTGATCATCTTCAGCATTTTTAAGTGTGCCATTCTGTAGCGTTAGGTACCTTCATATTGTTGTGCAGCCAACCTGCAGAACTCTTCTCGTCTTGCAAAACTGAAACTCTGTACACATTAAACTACTCTCCCCGTTGCCCCTTTCCCAAGCTCTTGGCAACCACCATTCTACCTTCTGTCTCTGTGAGTTTGACTACTCTAGGTATGTCATGTCAGTGGAATCATGCAAAATTTGTCTTCTTGTGACTAGTTATTTCATTTAGCACAATGCCCTCAAAGTCAATCCATGTTGCAGCATGTGTCAGAATTTCATTTCTTTTTAAGACTGAACAATATTCCAACACATACAGGAATTTCTCGCAAATGGTTCCAAAAGCTCCAGTATACCCTTTACTTACATTTCCAATTGTTAACATTTTGTCACATTTCCTTTGTTATTCCCATCATATGGATATGTAGGTATATAGACATAAATCTATCTATCTATCTATCTATCTATCTATAGATATATATAGAAAGAGAGAGAGAGAAAGAAAATACGTTTAGATATAGATATACACATAGAAAGAGCTCTCTCTCTCAATACATCTGTATCTAGACCTGATTTTTATGTGAGTTGAGGCAGAAGATGTTTGATAGACACACACGTGACACACACCTTCCTACACACTTAGGCTCTATTCCTGAATCATTAGAGAGAAAATGCAGACCACATACCCTTTACTCCTGAATATTTCAGTTTTATTTTTCTACCTTCAGGGACACCTAACCACAGCACAGTGATCAAAATCAGAAAATTTTCACTTCCGTAACCATAATACGATGACCAGAATTGGAAAATGAAAGCCATAATAGAATATTATCTGATTTATGGTTTACATTGCGACGCACTCTTGGTGTCATACATTCTATGGGTTTGGATAAAAGTAGAATGACATGAATCTGTCATTAGAGTTTCATAACGATGGAGTATTTTCACTGCCCTAAAAATCCTTTGTGCTCCGCCTATTCATCCTTCTCCCCGCCAACTCCCGGCAACCACCGATCTTTTCCTGGCGCCCCAGTTTTGCCACGTCCAGAATGTCATATAGTTGGCCTCATACAGTATGCAACCTTTTCAGATTGGCTTCTTTCACAAAGTAACATGCGTGTAAGGTTTCTTTTCACAGCTCGATAGCTCGTTGCTTTTTAGCGCTGAATAATATGCCGTTGACTAGATGTACCACGGTTTGTTTATCCGTTCATCTGGTGCAGGACATCTTGGTTGCTTCCGCTTTTTGGCGATAACGAATAAAGCTGCTATCAACATTTGTGTGCAGGTTTTCATCTGCGTGTAAGTTTTGAACTCCTTGGGGTAAATACCAAGGAGCGTATGTTAAGCTGGATCGTACGTTAAGGGTTATGCTTAGTTTTGTAAGAAAACCCTAAACTGCCTTCCAGAGTGGCTGTTCCGTTTTGCCTTGCCACCAATACTGAATGAGTGTCTCCATTGCTCCACATGCTTGTCAGCAATTGCTGTTGTTAGTGTTCCATATTTTGACTATTCTAACAGGTGTGTGGTGGTATCTCATTGTTGTTCAATTTGCATTTCCCTGGAGCCATATGATGTGGAGCATCGTCTCGTACTCTTAGTTGCCATTTTTATGTCTTCTTTGGCCAGATGTCTGTTAAGTTGTTTGCCCCATTTTTTAATCTGGTTGTGTGTGTTCTTGGTGTCTAGTTTTAAGATTTCTTTGCGTATTTGTATATTTGTTATTCCTTTATCAACTGTGCCTTTTGCAAATATTTTCTCCCAGTCTGTGGCTTGTGTTTTTATCCTCTTGACATTGTGTCTTGTGGAGCAGCAGTTTAAAATGTTAATGAAGTCCAGCTTATCAGTTATTCCTTTCAGGATCTTGATTTTGCTGTCACATCTAGAAAGTCATGTTTATAAAGAGGTCATCTCGGTTTTCTTCCATGTTATTGTCTTCTAGGAATTCTAGAGTTTTGCTTTTTACATGTGGGTCTATAATGCATTTTGATTTCCGTTTTGTAAAGGTGTAAAGGTCCATGTGCACGTTCATTGTCTCGCACGTGGATGTCCAGTTCTTCCAGCACCATTCGTTGATAAGACTGTCTTTGCTCCATCGTATGGTCTGTGCTCCTTTGTCAAAGAACGGTAGAGTATGTTAACGGGCATCTATTTCTAGGCTCTCTGTTCTGCTCCTTTGGTCCATTTGTCTGTTCTTTCACCAGTACCACACTGTCTTGATTGCTGTAGCTTTATAGTGAATTTTGACATTGGCTCATGTCAGTCCTTCAACTTTTTTTCTTCTTTGATATTATGTTGACTTTTAAAAAGCTATTGCAGTTGCGATACGGTCAGAGAAAATCTATATGATATTGCTCCCGTGCACGTTATTAATGCTCTGTTTATGTCCAAATATGTTGTCTGTTTTCATAAATGTCACTTGTGTGCTCTCAAACAAGATGTGTTCTGTTTGCTCTAGAGAGAGATCGTGTCAGTCTGTTCTTATTTTCTTTGCTCTTTTTGGAAGCTTTTAGAATTTTCTCTTCATTTCCATGGATCCTTTACAGATAATTTTTTACTTCCTTCTTTAACTTTGTGAAATTTATCTTCATTAGTTTTTGAATATTTCCTCTTCTCTGTTTTCTTTTTTTTCATCTTAGATGTCTTGGATTTCATTTATTTCAGATGTTAGATGTCTGTTTTTACCCACCATATCACACTGCTGTTCTTTTAAATATTCTCTCACTTTATTGTTTTATTCTGTTTTCTGGGAGAGTTTCTCAATGTCATTTTCCATGTCTAAATAATTTGCTGTTCTCATGTATCCACACTGCTATTTATCCCATGACTTAAGTCTTTAACAGTCGTACTTTTACACCTGTTTCCTCATGAGGTTTTCCTTATGGTTTCTCATTGTCATTTCGTGTTACTAACATCTTCCCTTGTATCTTTAAGTGTATTTGTCATGCTTATGTTCCAGTATGTTCCAGTAGTTCTACTTCAAATGGTATATGTTGCTCAATTTGTTGTATTTCTTTTTCAGTCGTTGTACTCCTCAGGTATGTAATTGTTTTGACTTGTGAGCTTTCATTCCTTGTGGCTGTTGGCTACTCTGTCTGGCATCTTGTATTAGAGAAGGGCTAACGTTTTGCTTGGGACCATCTCAGTCTGTGGCTGTTATCTCAGAATAATTATTAATAGTGTGTCCTTTTCACTCTCAGAAGCGTCCTCTCTTGGGTGCTGTATTATATAGTCACCTTTGTTGAAACCTAGGACCTAAGGTGTGTTTTTCTAAGTAAGTTTAATATGAGGGGAGGTGATGGCCCCAGGCGCAGACAGTCTCAGAAACCGTGAAACACTGTGACCACTCAACTCCTGTGGTCAGGATATGTCACCTTTGAGCTCTTGGGGAAAGCGGCATTTGAGGAGGCATTTGAGGTTGTCACCTGGGGCTTGGGAGACGGAGGAGGTGGAGGAGTGAAGGATCAAGGATTGTTCAGCCCTTCCCTGCTTTCATCAGCTAACCTAATGCTACTCTAATTTTATCCTAGCTACATCTGGGTGGTTGCTACTTGTTTCTGCTGAGAAAGGAAAGTGATCGCTTCCAAGCAACTCAGGGGAGAGGCAAGAACGGTCCTTAAAATTTTCCCTCACACTGAGCCCCTCAAGGCTGCCACCCACTGCCCCTAATCCCAGGCTACCCACCCATTAAGAGACAGCCTTCAGGCCTCTGTCATTTCCCAGGGTTGTCACTCTTGTTATTTCTGGGAATGCATAGTTCCTTAGGACTTCTGAAGTTTTGGGAGGAGGATGCAACATGCCGTACCATTTGGCGTCTTGATAGGAACCCATGATTTCTCTGGAAATTATCAGGGTGTGTTACTTTGATGAGAACCTTTAAGTGTATTTGAACTTTAAGATATATATACTAATGTATATTGTTGCCAGATACAGAATTAATGAAATTTGAAAGAATTTGGTGAAGAGTGCAGGCTGTCCAAAAATCAATAATATTTGTGCAGTGCTGAATATTAGCATGATACTGTGAAGGTGACAGACTCAAAGTGCATTTTGCAAGTGTCTTATTTGGTAGATGAAGAAAAAGATAAATAGAGAAAAGATTACCCAAGCCAGTTTTGAGGTGAAAAGTCTTGATTTTGGCTAATATAACCAGATAACGTTTTCTGAAAGGACTGTAGAGAAAAAGAAAAAGAAAAAGAATCATTGTAAACGCATGGTCTTCACGCAGGTCAGAAAATCTTTTAATCATCATTTGGTCATCCTTGACCTTCCTACTTGTTTCTTTCCTACCAAATAACAACCAGGGACTGGGCCCTGACACTGTATGTTCATTGTTCTTGTGTATTCTCTTTCTATCTATATCTCTGTGTTAGCTCTTACTTGGATGCACCTCCCCATCCCGACACACTCAGATCCCTCTCACGTTTCCCAAAGTGATTCCAGAGTGCATGAAGGAGAAACAAAATGGTGAAGAAGGAAGGAGGTTTAATCATGAATGCTATGTCTCCCTTGTTCCCTTCATTCTCTTTCCAGTGGATACACACAGGGACACACAGACACGCACACACGCACACACAGAACCCGGAGACTGTGTCAGAGGTTCCAGTGCTGGACCCTGAAACGGATGCTTTTGTTTCTGTCGTGTTTCCTCGTGACTTTACTTTTTGTGTGCTGCAATTCTGTTGGGAAAAAGAACCTGATTATCTTCCAAAATGTCTGACTCTATTTTTTGTACATGTTTTTTACTCTATGGCAGGGTTATGGATTCTTCCCGAATGTCGTCTGGCAACAGTGACAAGATGGGGTGAGTTGACATGAGTGATCTGAGTGGTGAAAGGTATGGGGGGCATCGATGGCAACAACAGGTTTCCATAAGAGACTATAAGCTTCTGTAGGTAACTTTCTTTCCTGTTGGGCCTAGGTGGCAAAAGGAAGGAGGAGTCATAAGAGGGAGACTTCTTACTCTCGGTTTGTTTGTGAGCCTTAGAAAGTAGTAGCCAAAGCTTTGAGGAAACTCTCAGAATGCCTGTGTGTAAGACTCTGCTAGAGTGGGCCAGGAGAGGAGAGAATCCTATTTGGAGCAAGGAGACGGTAGCAGTGGAGAGGGAGCAGTGGAGCTCTCAGCAGAAGAGAATGGAGCTAAACAGACCTCGGCTCCTTTCCTCAGCCTCCAGAGCTCTGCCACCATCTAAAGCTGGTGTCCCGAATGCCAAGCCACCGTCATATTGGAGGGAGCCCGTGCCTCAGACCTGCAGTCATCTGAACCCTGTATGAGGAACAGAAAAGACATACATGATACATGAAGGGTCAGGATGTGGTGGAGGGTGTTGAGGATCAGGAAGTTAGGAGGAGCTGGGGAAATGTGTACCTACAACCTGGAGTTGAATTTTGAGCTAAATTCAACCTCGATGCAATTACACGTGAGAGTAAGGTTCAGTAGTGAAGAATTGTATTTCAATATCTTCATTCATTAGGCTTTTTGACCGGCCGAAGATCTTCGTTACAACTATAGAAAGCCCTATTTCTAGGGAAGATTAAAATACTAGTTTCCGAATAACTAACATCCACATACCTTTTTAGGGTTCAACCAGTTTACCACTTGAAGACTACTTGTAACTAATTGCAAACAAGAGTGTAACTCTATGAAGTCACTAGGAGTCTGATCATATATGCTTTTAATTCTTTAGAAATGACCCCGATGAAGTGACAGAAGTAATCTGTGATGGAACCACCAACAAAAGGTGACGTATATACTCAGAGAGAGAGAGAGAGAGAGAGAGAGAGAGTGAATGAAATGCAGACGCGGCATTATCCATGAGAATGCGGAATATTCTGGACCATGATTCTAAGATCTTTTCTAAAATTTCGGATCCACTGAGCTAAGTCATGTTTATCATATTCTTAGATTCACAGAATTCTTGTTCAAATAAGTTGGTCACATCACTGTCCCATGTAGGAAATCTCAAATGACATGTTGTTGCATTTCTTGGTGTTTACGTTAACATAGAACAACTCTCCAGGCTCCGTGATGATTTGTTATGAGGACCAAATAAGTGTTAAACACTTAGGACGATGTCTGGCACGTAATAAATACCATTTGAGTGCTTATTAGATGGAACAAAAATTTTCCGTGTACTTAGTCATGTCATCTGAAAACAGCGATAATTTTCATTTTTCCTGTCCAGTCCTTATACCTCTCACTTCTTTTTCTGACGTCATTGAGCAGTGTTGGAAGGCATATGGCTCTTGGGAGGAAATAAAAGGAGGTCAGGACTGGAGAACAGGATTGAGGGAGAGAGAGGTGCGCCACAAGGATGGGGGCTGGCAGGGCCAGATTTTGAAGGGCATTGTAGGCTCTGCTGAATGGTTTTGGCTCAATCCTAGTAGCACTGGCAAGGCAATGAGGGGTCATGCTTGAGGCTCTACAAACAATACAAACTCCAATCGTGAACCGTAGACGTACCAACTGTAGCTTTCTAGAGACGTAGGCTTTGCTAGAGACGCACTCCTAGACTGTGCATTCCCAGGTATGTGGACATCTTTTGGGGTGATGTCTGGGATGTGGAGAGGGTATGTTGTCTCTGCCGCTATATGGGCTTGTAAGGGCTGGAGAGTCTGTGCAGCTCGATATTCCCTCTCCCACGTGAATGCTGAGAAGAGTGAGAGCTGACCACAAAACAGGGAGCCGACTCCAGACAGAGTGTGCAGAGACACAGTGAAGATAGCCCTTTGAGTCTTTAGTCAGGAGGTTGACAGAGCAAATCAAGAAATAGACTCAATAAGGGGCATTGTTCTAAATGCACTTTCAAGTTTCCTTGGTAGAATAGGTTGGATGTAGGATGAGTTGAGACAGAAAATGTTTGGTTTTTCAACGTCAGCTTTTTTGTACTATCTCCTTTTTTCCCCAATCTCATTTTCACCAGAACAAGCACCAGGAGAGCTATTTTTGAAACACTTTTTCCATTGTAAGAATTCGAAACTTATGCAGATTTCTAAATTGTGGTAAATGCATGTAACCTAAAATTGATCATCTTCAGCATTTTTAAGTGTGCCATTCTGTAGCGTTAGGTACCTTCATATTGTTGTGCAGCCAACCTGCAGAACTCTTCTCGTCTTGCAAAACTGAAACTCTGTACACATTAAACTACTCTCCCCGTTGCCCCTTTCCCAAGCTCTTGGCAACCACCATTCTACCTTCTGTCTCTGTGAGTTTGACTACTCTAGGTATGTCATGTCAGTGGAATCATGCAAAATTTGTCTTCTTGTGACTAGTTATTTCATTTAGCACAATGCCCTCAAAGTCAATCCATGTTGCAGCATGTGTCAGAATTTCATTTCTTTTTAAGACTGAACAATATTCCAACACATACAGGAATTTCTCGCAAATGGTTCCAAAAGCTCCAGTATACCCTTTACTTACATTTCCAATTGTTAACATTTTGTCACATTTCCTTTGTTATTCCCATCATATGGATATGTAGGTATATAGACATAAATCTATCTATCTATCTATCTATCTATCTATAGATATATATAGAAAGAGAGAGAGAGAAAGAAAATACGTTTAGATATAGATATACACATAGAAAGAGCTCTCTCTCTCAATACATCTGTATCTAGACCTGATTTTTATGTGAGTTGAGGCAGAAGATGTTTGATAGACACACACGTGACACACACCTTCCTACACACTTAGGCTCTATTCCTGAATCATTAGAGAGAAAATGCAGACCACATACCCTTTACTCCTGAATATTTCAGTTTTATTTTTCTACCTTCAGGGACACCTAACCACAGCACAGTGATCAAAATCAGAAAATTTTCACTTCCGTAACCATAATACGATGACCAGAATTGGAAAATGAAAGCCATAATAGAATATTATCTGATTTATGGTTTACATTGCGACGCACTCTTGGTGTCATACATTCTATGGGTTTGGATAAAAGTAGAATGACATGAATCTGTCATTAGAGTTTCATAACGATGGAGTATTTTCACTGCCCTAAAAATCCTTTGTGCTCCGCCTATTCATCCTTCTCCCCGCCAACTCCCGGCAACCACCGATCTTTTCCTGGCGCCCCAGTTTTGCCACGTCCAGAATGTCATATAGTTGGCCTCATACAGTATGCAACCTTTTCAGATTGGCTTCTTTCACAAAGTAACATGCGTGTAAGGTTTCTTTTCACAGCTCGATAGCTCGTTGCTTTTTAGCGCTGAATAATATGCCGTTGACTAGATGTACCACGGTTTGTTTATCCGTTCATCTGGTGCAGGACATCTTGGTTGCTTCCGCTTTTTGGCGATAACGAATAAAGCTGCTATCAACATTTGTGTGCAGGTTTTCATCTGCGTGTAAGTTTTGAACTCCTTGGGGTAAATACCAAGGAGCGTATGTTAAGCTGGATCGTACGTTAAGGGTTATGCTTAGTTTTGTAAGAAAACCCTAAACTGCCTTCCAGAGTGGCTGTTCCGTTTTGCCTTGCCACCAATACTGAATGAGTGTCTCCATTGCTCCACATGCTTGTCAGCAATTGCTGTTGTTAGTGTTCCATATTTTGACTATTCTAACAGGTGTGTGGTGGTATCTCATTGTTGTTCAATTTGCATTTCCCTGGAGCCATATGATGTGGAGCATCGTCTCGTACTCTTAGTTGCCATTTTTATGTCTTCTTTGGCCAGATGTCTGTTAAGTTGTTTGCCCCATTTTTTAATCTGGTTGTGTGTGTTCTTGGTGTCTAGTTTTAAGATTTCTTTGCGTATTTGTATATTTGTTATTCCTTTATCAACTGTGCCTTTTGCAAATATTTTCTCCCAGTCTGTGGCTTGTGTTTTTATCCTCTTGACATTGTGTCTTGTGGAGCAGCAGTTTAAAATGTTAATGAAGTCCAGCTTATCAGTTATTCCTTTCAGGATCTTGATTTTGCTGTCACATCTAGAAAGTCATGTTTATAAAGAGGTCATCTCGGTTTTCTTCCATGTTATTGTCTTCTAGGAATTCTAGAGTTTTGCTTTTTACATGTGGGTCTATAATGCATTTTGATTTCCGTTTTGTAAAGGTGTAAAGGTCCATGTGCACGTTCATTGTCTCGCACGTGGATGTCCAGTTCTTCCAGCACCATTCGTTGATAAGACTGTCTTTGCTCCATCGTATGGTCTGTGCTCCTTTGTCAAAGAACGGTAGAGTATGTTAACGGGCATCTATTTCTAGGCTCTCTGTTCTGCTCCTTTGGTCCATTTGTCTGTTCTTTCACCAGTACCACACTGTCTTGATTGCTGTAGCTTTATAGTGAATTTTGACATTGGCTCATGTCAGTCCTTCAACTTTTTTTCTTCTTTGATATTATGTTGACTTTTAAAAAGCTATTGCAGTTGCGATACGGTCAGAGAAAATCTATATGATATTGCTCCCGTGCACGTTATTAATGCTCTGTTTATGTCCAAATATGTTGTCTGTTTTCATAAATGTCACTTGTGTGCTCTCAAACAAGATGTGTTCTGTTTGCTCTAGAGAGAGATCGTGTCAGTCTGTTCTTATTTTCTTTGCTCTTTTTGGAAGCTTTTAGAATTTTCTCTTCATTTCCATGGATCCTTTACAGATAATTTTTTACTTCCTTCTTTAACTTTGTGAAATTTATCTTCATTAGTTTTTGAATATTTCCTCTTCTCTGTTTTCTTTTTTTTCATCTTAGATGTCTTGGATTTCATTTATTTCAGATGTTAGATGTCTGTTTTTACCCACCATATCACACTGCTGTTCTTTTAAATATTCTCTCACTTTATTGTTTTATTCTGTTTTCTGGGAGAGTTTCTCAATGTCATTTTCCATGTCTAAATAATTTGCTGTTCTCATGTATCCACACTGCTATTTATCCCATGACTTAAGTCTTTAACAGTCGTACTTTTACACCTGTTTCCTCATGAGGTTTTCCTTATGGTTTCTCATTGTCATTTCGTGTTACTAACATCTTCCCTTGTATCTTTAAGTGTATTTGTCATGCTTATGTTCCAGTATGTTCCAGTAGTTCTACTTCAAATGGTATATGTTGCTCAATTTGTTGTATTTCTTTTTCAGTCGTTGTACTCCTCAGGTATGTAATTGTTTTGACTTGTGAGCTTTCATTCCTTGTGGCTGTTGGCTACTCTGTCTGGCATCTTGTATTAGAGAAGGGCTAACGTTTTGCTTGGGACCATCTCAGTCTGTGGCTGTTATCTCAGAATAATTATTAATAGTGTGTCCTTTTCACTCTCAGAAGCGTCCTCTCTTGGGTGCTGTATTATATAGTCACCTTTGTTGAAACCTAGGACCTAAGGTGTGTTTTTCTAAGTAAGTTTAATATGAGGGGAGGTGATGGCCCCAGGCGCAGACAGTCTCAGAAACCGTGAAACACTGTGACCACTCAACTCCTGTGGTCAGGATATGTCACCTTTGAGCTCTTGGGGAAAGCGGCATTTGAGGAGGCATTTGAGGTTGTCACCTGGGGCTTGGGAGACGGAGGAGGTGGAGGAGTGAAGGATCAAGGATTGTTCAGCCCTTCCCTGCTTTCATCAGCTAACCTAATGCTACTCTAATTTTATCCTAGCTACATCTGGGTGGTTGCTACTTGTTTCTGCTGAGAAAGGAAAGTGATCGCTTCCAAGCAACTCAGGGGAGAGGCAAGAACGGTCCTTAAAATTTTCCCTCACACTGAGCCCCTCAAGGCTGCCACCCACTGCCCCTAATCCCAGGCTACCCACCCATTAAGAGACAGCCTTCAGGCCTCTGTCATTTCCCAGGGTTGTCACTCTTGTTATTTCTGGGAATGCATAGTTCCTTAGGACTTCTGAAGTTTTGGGAGGAGGATGCAACATGCCGTACCATTTGGCGTCTTGATAGGAACCCATGATTTCTCTGGAAATTATCAGGGTGTGTTACTTTGATGAGAACCTTTAAGTGTATTTGAACTTTAAGATATATATACTAATGTATATTGTTGCCAGATACAGAATTAATGAAATTTGAAAGAATTTGGTGAAGAGTGCAGGCTGTCCAAAAATCAATAATATTTGTGCAGTGCTGAATATTAGCATGATACTGTGAAGGTGACAGACTCAAAGTGCATTTTGCAAGTGTCTTATTTGGTAGATGAAGAAAAAGATAAATAGAGAAAAGATTACCCAAGCCAGTTTTGAGGTGAAAAGTCTTGATTTTGGCTAATATAACCAGATAACGTTTTCTGAAAGGACTGTAGAGAAAAAGAAAAAGAAAAAGAATCATTGTAAACGCATGGTCTTCACGCAGGTCAGAAAATCTTTTAATCATCATTTGGTCATCCTTGACCTTCCTACTTGTTTCTTTCCTACCAAATAACAACCAGGGACTGGGCCCTGACACTGTATGTTCATTGTTCTTGTGTATTCTCTTTCTATCTATATCTCTGTGTTAGCTCTTACTTGGATGCACCTCCCCATCCCGACACACTCAGATCCCTCTCACGTTTCCCAAAGTGATTCCAGAGTGCATGAAGGAGAAACAAAATGGTGAAGAAGGAAGGAGGTTTAATCATGAATGCTATGTCTCCCTTGTTCCCTTCATTCTCTTTCCAGTGGATACACACAGGGACACACAGACACGCACACACGCACACACAGAACCCGGAGACTGTGTCAGAGGTTCCAGTGCTGGACCCTGAAACGGATGCTTTTGTTTCTGTCGTGTTTCCTCGTGACTTTACTTTTTGTGTGCTGCAATTCTGTTGGGAAAAAGAACCTGATTATCTTCCAAAATGTCTGACTCTATTTTTTGTACATGTTTTTTACTCTATGGCAGGGTTATGGATTCTTCCCGAATGTCGTCTGGCAACAGTGACAAGATGGGGTGAGTTGACATGAGTGATCTGAGTGGTGAAAGGTATGGGGGGCATCGATGGCAACAACAGGTTTCCATAAGAGACTATAAGCTTCTGTAGGTAACTTTCTTTCCTGTTGGGCCTAGGTGGCAAAAGGAAGGAGGAGTCATAAGAGGGAGACTTCTTACTCTCGGTTTGTTTGTGAGCCTTAGAAAGTAGTAGCCAAAGCTTTGAGGAAACTCTCAGAATGCCTGTGTGTAAGACTCTGCTAGAGTGGGCCAGGAGAGGAGAGAATCCTATTTGGAGCAAGGAGACGGTAGCAGTGGAGAGGGAGCAGTGGAGCTCTCAGCAGAAGAGAATGGAGCTAAACAGACCTCGGCTCCTTTCCTCAGCCTCCAGAGCTCTGCCACCATCTAAAGCTGGTGTCCCGAATGCCAAGCCACCGTCATATTGGAGGGAGCCCGTGCCTCAGACCTGCAGTCATCTGAACCCTGTATGAGGAACAGAAAAGACATACATGATACATGAAGGGTCAGGATGTGGTGGAGGGTGTTGAGGATCAGGAAGTTAGGAGGAGCTGGGGAAATGTGTACCTACAACCTGGAGTTGAATTTTGAGCTAAATTCAACCTCGATGCAATTACACGTGAGAGTAAGGTTCAGTAGTGAAGAATTGTATTTCAATATCTTCATTCATTAGGCTTTTTGACCGGCCGAAGATCTTCGTTACAACTATAGAAAGCCCTATTTCTAGGGAAGATTAAAATACTAGTTTCCGAATAACTAACATCCACATACCTTTTTAGGGTTCAACCAGTTTACCACTTGAAGACTACTTGTAACTAATTGCAAACAAGAGTGTAACTCTATGAAGTCACTAGGAGTCTGATCATATATGCTTTTAATTCTTTAGAAATGACCCCGATGAAGTGACAGAAGTAATCTGTGATGGAACCACCAACAAAAGGTGACGTATATACTCAGAGAGAGAGAGAGAGAGAGAGAGAGAGAGTGAATGAAATGCAGACGCGGCATTATCCATGAGAATGCGGAATATTCTGGACCATGATTCTAAGATCTTTTCTAAAATTTCGGATCCACTGAGCTAAGTCATGTTTATCATATTCTTAGATTCACAGAATTCTTGTTCAAATAAGTTGGTCACATCACTGTCCCATGTAGGAAATCTCAAATGACATGTTGTTGCATTTCTTGGTGTTTACGTTAACATAGAACAACTCTCCAGGCTCCGTGATGATTTGTTATGAGGACCAAATAAGTGTTAAACACTTAGGACGATGTCTGGCACGTAATAAATACCATTTGAGTGCTTATTAGATGGAACAAAAATTTTCCGTGTACTTAGTCATGTCATCTGAAAACAGCGATAATTTTCATTTTTCCTGTCCAGTCCTTATACCTCTCACTTCTTTTTCTGACGTCATTGAGCAGTGTTGGAAGGCATATGGCTCTTGGGAGGAAATAAAAGGAGGTCAGGACTGGAGAACAGGATTGAGGGAGAGAGAGGTGCGCCACAAGGATGGGGGCTGGCAGGGCCAGATTTTGAAGGGCATTGTAGGCTCTGCTGAATGGTTTTGGCTCAATCCTAGTAGCACTGGCAAGGCAATGAGGGGTCATGCTTGAGGCTCTACAAACAATACAAACTCCAATCGTGAACCGTAGACGTACCAACTGTAGCTTTCTAGAGACGTAGGCTTTGCTAGAGACGCACTCCTAGACTGTGCATTCCCAGGTATGTGGACATCTTTTGGGGTGATGTCTGGGATGTGGAGAGGGTATGTTGTCTCTGCCGCTATATGGGCTTGTAAGGGCTGGAGAGTCTGTGCAGCTCGATATTCCCTCTCCCACGTGAATGCTGAGAAGAGTGAGAGCTGACCACAAAACAGGGAGCCGACTCCAGACAGAGTGTGGAGAGACACAGTGAAGATAGCCCTTTGAGTCTTTAGTCAGGAGGTTGACAGAGCAAATCAAGAAATAGACTCAATAAGGGGCATTGTTCTAAATGCACTTTCAAGTTTCCTTGGTAGAATAGGTTGGATGTAGGATGAGTTGAGACAGAAAATGTTTGGTTTTTCAACGTCAGCTTTTTTGTACTATCTCCTTTTTTCCCCAATCTCATTTTCACCAGAACAAGCACCAGGAGAGCTATTTTTGAAACACTTTTTCCATTGTAAGAATTCGAAACTTATGCAGATTTCTAAATTGTGGTAAATGCATGTAACCTAAAATTGATCATCTTCAGCATTTTTAAGTGTGCCATTCTGTAGCGTTAGGTACCTTCATATTGTTGTGCAGCCAACCTGCAGAACTCTTCTCGTCTTGCAAAACTGAAACTCTGTACACATTAAACTACTCTCCCCGTTGCCCCTTTCCCAAGCTCTTGGCAACCACCATTCTACCTTCTGTCTCTGTGAGTTTGACTACTCTAGGTATGTCATGTCAGTGGAATCATGCAAAATTTGTCTTCTTGTGACTAGTTATTTCATTTAGCACAATGCCCTCAAAGTCAATCCATGTTGCAGCATGTGTCAGAATTTCATTTCTTTTTAAGACTGAACAATATTCCAACACATACAGGAATTTCTCGCAAATGGTTCCAAAAGCTCCAGTATACCCTTTACTTACATTTCCAATTGTTAACATTTTGTCACATTTCCTTTGTTATTCCCATCATATGGATATGTAGGTATATAGACATAAATCTATCTATCTATCTATCTATCTATCTATAGATATATATAGAAAGAGAGAGAGAGAAAGAAAATACGTTTAGATATAGATATACACATAGAAAGAGCTCTCTCTCTCAATACATCTGTATCTAGACCTGATTTTTATGTGAGTTGAGGCAGAAGATGTTTGATAGACACACACGTGACACACACCTTCCTACACACTTAGGCTCTATTCCTGAATCATTAGAGAGAAAATGCAGACCACATACCCTTTACTCCTGAATATTTCAGTTTTATTTTTCTACCTTCAGGGACACCTAACCACAGCACAGTGATCAAAATCAGAAAATTTTCACTTCCGTAACCATAATACGATGACCAGAATTGGAAAATGAAAGCCATAATAGAATATTATCTGATTTATGGTTTACATTGCGACGCACTCTTGGTGTCATACATTCTATGGGTTTGGATAAAAGTAGAATGACATGAATCTGTCATTAGAGTTTCATAACGATGGAGTATTTTCACTGCCCTAAAAATCCTTTGTGCTCCGCCTATTCATCCTTCTCCCCGCCAACTCCCGGCAACCACCGATCTTTTCCTGTCGCCCCAGTTTTGCCACGTCCAGAATGTCATATAGTTGGCCTCATACAGTATGCAACCTTTTCAGATTGGCTTCTTTCACAAAGTAACATGCGTGTAAGGTTTCTTTTCACAGCTCGATAGCTCGTTGCTTTTTAGCGCTGAATAATATGCCGTTGACTAGATGTACCACGGTTTGTTTATCCGTTCATCTGGTGCAGGACATCTTGGTTGCTTCCGCTTTTTGGCGATAACGAATAAAGCTGCTATCAACATTTGTGTGCAGGTTTTCATCTGCGTGTAAGTTTTGAACTCCTTGGGGTAAATACCAAGGAGCGTATGTTAAGCTGGATCGTACGTTAAGGGTTATGCTTAGTTTTGTAAGAAAACCCTAAACTGCCTTCCAGAGTGGCTGTTCCGTTTTGCCTTGCCACCAATACTGAATGAGTGTCTCCATTGCTCCACATGCTTGTCAGCAATTGCTGTTGTTAGTGTTCCATATTTTGACTATTCTAACAGGTGTGTGGTGGTATCTCATTGTTGTTCAATTTGCATTTCCCTGGAGCCATATGATGTGGAGCATCGTCTCGTACTCTTAGTTGCCATTTTTATGTCTTCTTTGGCCAGATGTCTGTTAAGTTGTTTGCCCCATTTTTTAATCTGGTTGTGTGTGTTCTTGGTGTCTAGTTTTAAGATTTCTTTGCGTATTTGTATATTTGTTATTCCTTTATCAACTGTGCCTTTTGCAAATATTTTCTCCCAGTCTGTGGCTTGTGTTTTTATCCTCTTGACATTGTGTCTTGTGGAGCAGCAGTTTAAAATGTTAATGAAGTCCAGCTTATCAGTTATTCCTTTCAGGATCTTGATTTTGCTGTCACATCTAGAAAGTCATGTTTATAAAGAGGTCATCTCGGTTTTCTTCCATGTTATTGTCTTCTAGGAATTCTAGAGTTTTGCTTTTTACATGTGGGTCTATAATGCATTTTGATTTCCGTTTTGTAAAGGTGTAAAGGTCCATGTGCACGTTCATTGTCTCGCACGTGGATGTCCAGTTCTTCCAGCACCATTCGTTGATAAGACTGTCTTTGCTCCATCGTATGGTCTGTGCTCCTTTGTCAAAGAACGGTAGAGTATGTTAACGGGCATCTATTTCTAGGCTCTCTGTTCTGCTCCTTTGGTCCATTTGTCTGTTCTTTCACCAGTACCACACTGTCTTGATTGCTGTAGCTTTATAGTGAATTTTGACATTGGCTCATGTCAGTCCTTCAACTTTTTTTCTTCTTTGATATTATGTTGACTTTTAAAAAGCTATTGCAGTTGCGATACGGTCAGAGAAAATCTATATGATATTGCTCCCGTGCACGTTATTAATGCTCTGTTTATGTCCAAATATGTTGTCTGTTTTCATAAATGTCACTTGTGTGCTCTCAAACAAGATGTGTTCTGTTTGCTCTAGAGAGAGATCGTGTCAGTCTGTTCTTATTTTCTTTGCTCTTTTTGGAAGCTTTTAGAATTTTCTCTTCATTTCCATGGATCCTTTACAGATAATTTTTTACTTCCTTCTTTAACTTTGTGAAATTTATCTTCATTAGTTTTTGAATATTTCCTCTTCTCTGTTTTCTTTTTTTTCATCTTAGATGTCTTGGATTTCATTTATTTCAGATGTTAGATGTCTGTTTTTACCCACCATATCACACTGCTGTTCTTTTAAATATTCTCTCACTTTATTGTTTTATTCTGTTTTCTGGGAGAGTTTCTCAATGTCATTTTCCATGTCTAAATAATTTGCTGTTCTCATGTATCCACACTGCTATTTATCCCATGACTTAAGTCTTTAACAGTCGTACTTTTACACCTGTTTCCTCATGAGGTTTTCCTTATGGTTTCTCATTGTCATTTCGTGTTACTAACATCTTCCCTTGTATCTTTAAGTGTATTTGTCATGCTTATGTTCCAGTATGTTCCAGTAGTTCTACTTCAAATGGTATATGTTGCTCAATTTGTTGTATTTCTTTTTCAGTCGTTGTACTCCTCAGGTATGTAATTGTTTTGACTTGTGAGCTTTCATTCCTTGTGGCTGTTGGCTACTCTGTCTGGCATCTTGTATTAGAGAAGGGCTAACGTTTTGCTTGGGACCATCTCAGTCTGTGGCTATTATCTCAGAATAATTATTAATAGTGTGTCCTTTTCACTCTCAGAAGCGTCCTCTCTTGGGTGCTGTATTATATAGTCACCTTTGTTGAAACCTAGGACCTAAGGTGTGTTTTTCTAAGTAAGTTTAATATGAGGGGAGGTGATGGCCCCAGGCGCAGACAGTCTCAGAAACCGTGAAACACTGTGACCACTCAACTCCTGTGGTCAGGATATGTCACCTTTGAGCTCTTGGGGAAAGCGGCATTTGAGGAGGCATTTGAGGTTGTCACCTGGGGCTTGGGAGACGGAGGAGGTGGAGGAGTGAAGGATCAAGGATTGTTCAGCCCTTCCCTGCTTTCATCAGCTAACCTAATGCTACTCTAATTTTATCCTAGCTACATCTGGGTGGTTGCTACTTGTTTCTGCTGAGAAAGCTTCCAAGCAACTCAGGGGAGAGGCAAGAACGGTCCTTAAAATTTTCCCTCACACTGAGCCCCTCAAGGCTGCCACCCACTGCCCCTAATCCCAGGCTACCCACCCATTAAGAGACAGCCTTCAGGCCTCTGTCATTTCCCAGGGTTGTCACTCTTGTTATTTCTGGGAATGCATAGTTCCTTAGGACTTCTGAAGTTTTGGGAGGAGGATGCAACATGCCGTACCATTTGGCGTCTTGATAGGAACCCATGATTTCTCTGGAAATTATCAGGGTGTGTTACTTTGATGAGAACCTTTAAGTGTATTTGAACTTTAAGATATATATACTAATGTATATTGTTGCCAGATACAGAATTAATGAAATTTGAAAGAATTTGGTGAAGAGTGCAGGCTGTCCAAAAATCAATAATATTTGTGCAGTGCTGAATATTAGCATGATACTGTGAAGGTGACAGACTCAAAGTGCATTTTGCAAGTGTCTTATTTGGTAGATGAAGAAAAAGATAAATAGAGAAAAGATTACCCAAGCCAGTTTTGAGGTGAAAAGTCTTGATTTTGGCTAATATAACCAGATAACGTTTTCTGAAAGGACTGTAGAGAAAAAGAAAAAGAAAAAGAATCATTGTAAACGCATGGTCTTCACGCAGGTCAGAAAATCTTTTAATCATCATTTGGTCATCCTTGACCTTCCTACTTGTTTCTTTCCTACCAAATAACAACCAGGGACTGGGCCCTGACACTGTATGTTCATTGTTCTTGTGTATTCTCTTTCTATCTATATCTCTGTGTTAGCTCTTACTTGGATGCACCTCCCCATCCCGACACACTCAGATCCCTCTCACGTTTCCCAAAGTGATTCCAGAGTGCATGAAGGAGAAACAAAATGGTGAAGAAGGAAGGAGGTTTAATCATGAATGCTATGTCTCCCTTGTTCCCTTCATTCTCTTTCCAGTGGATACACACAGGGACACACAGACACGCACACACGCACACACAGAACCCGGAGACTGTGTCAGAGGTTCCAGTGCTGGACCCTGAAACGGATGCTTTTGTTTCTGTCGTGTTTCCTCGTGACTTTACTTTTTGTGTGCTGCAATTCTGTTGGGAAAAAGAACCTGATTATCTTCCAAAATGTCTGACTCTATTTTTTGTACATGTTTTTTACTCTATGGCAGGGTTATGGATTCTTCCCGAATGTCGTCTGGCAACAGTGACAAGATGGGGTGAGTTGACATGAGTGATCTGAGTGGTGAAAGGTATGGGGGGCATCGATGGCAACAACAGGTTTCCATAAGAGACTATAAGCTTCTGTAGGTAACTTTCTTTCCTGTTGGGCCTAGGTGGCAAAAGGAAGGAGGAGTCATAAGAGGGAGACTTCTTACTCTCGGTTTGTTTGTGAGCCTTAGAAAGTAGTAGCCAAAGCTTTGAGGAAACTCTCAGAATGCCTGTGTGTAAGACTCTGCTAGAGTGGGCCAGGAGAGGAGAGAATCCTATTTGGAGCAAGGAGACGGTAGCAGTGGAGAGGGAGCAGTGGAGCTCTCAGCAGAAGAGAATGGAGCTAAACAGACCTCGGCTCCTTTCCTCAGCCTCCAGAGCTCTGCCACCATCTAAAGCTGGTGTCCCGAATGCCAAGCCACCGTCATATTGGAGGGAGCCCGTGCCTCAGACCTGCAGTCATCTGAACCCTGTATGAGGAACAGAAAAGACATACATGATACATGAAGGGTCAGGATGTGGTGGAGGGTGTTGAGGATCAGGAAGTTAGGAGGAGCTGGGGAAATGTGTACCTACAACCTGGAGTTGAATTTTGAGCTAAATTCAACCTCGATGCAATTACACGTGAGAGTAAGGTTCAGTAGTGAAGAATTGTATTTCAATATCTTCATTCATTAGGCTTTTTGACCGGCCGAAGATCTTCGTTACAACTATAGAAAGCCCTATTTCTAGGGAAGATTAAAATACTAGTTTCCGAATAGCTAACATCCACATAATTTTTTAGGGTTCAACCAGTTTACCACTTGAAGACTACTTGTAACTAATTGCAAACAAGAGTGTAACTCTATGAAGTCACTAGGAGTCTGATCATATATGCTTTTAATTCTTTAGAAATGACCCCGATGAAGTGACAGAAGTAATCTGTGATGGAACCACCAACAAAAGGTGACGTATATACTCAGAGAGAGAGAGAGAGAGAGAGAGAGAGAGAGAGTGAGTGAAATGCAGACGCGGCATTATCCATGGGAATGCGGAATATTCTGGACCATGATTCTAAGATCTTTTCTAAAATTTCGGATCCACTGAGCTAAGTCATGTTTATCATATTCTTAGATTCACAGAATTCTTGTTCAAATAAGTTGGTCACATCACTGTCCCATGTAGGAAATCTCAAATGACATGTTGTTGCATTTCTTGGTGTTTACGTTAACATAGAACAACTCTCCAGGCTCCGTGATGATTTGTTATGAGGACCAAATAAGTGTTAAACACTTAGGACGATGTCTGGCACGTAATAAATACCATTTGAGTGCTTATTAGATGGAACAAAAATTTTCCGTGTACTTAGTCATGTCATCTGAAAACAGCGATAATTTTCATTTTTCCTGTCCAGTCCTTATACCTCTCACTTCTTTTTCTGACGTCATTGAGCAGTGTTGGAAGGCATATGGCTCTTGGGAGGAAATAAAAGGAGGTCAGGACTGGAGAACAGGATTGAGGGAGAGAGAGGTGCGCCACAAGGATGGGGGCTGGCAGGGCCAGATTTTGAAGGGCATTGTAGGCTCTGCTGAATGGTTTTGGCTCAATCCTAGTAGCACTGGCAAGGCAATGAGGGGTCATGCTTGAGGCTCTACAAACAATACAAACTCCAATCGTGAACCGTAGACGTACCAACTGTAGCTTTCTAGAGACGTAGGCTTTGCTAGAGACGCACTCCTAGACTGTGCATTCCCAGGTATGTGGACATCTTTTGGGGTGATGTCTGGGATGTGGAGAGGGTATGTTGTCTCTGCCGCTATATGGGCTTGTAAGGGCTGGAGAGTCTGTGCAGCTCGATATTCCCTCTCCCACGTGAATGCTGAGAAGAGTGAGAGCTGACCACAAAACAGGGAGCCGACTCCAGACAGAGTGTGGAGAGACACAGTGAAGATAGCCCTTTGAGTCTTTAGTCAGGAGGTTGACAGAGCAAATCAAGAAATAGACTCAATAAGGGGCATTGTTCTAAATGCACTTTCAAGTTTCCTTGGTAGAATAGGTTGGATGTAGGATGAGTTGAGACAGAAAATGTTTGGTTTTTCAACGTCAGCTTTTTTGTACTATCTCCTTTTTTCCCCAATCTCATTTTCACCAGAACAAGCACCAGGAGAGCTATTTTTGAAACACTTTTTCCATTGTAAGAATTCGAAACTTATGCAGATTTCTAAATTGTGGTAAATGCATGTAACCTAAAATTGATCATCTTCAGCATTTTTAAGTGTGCCATTCTGTAGCGTTAGGTACCTTCATATTGTTGTGCAGCCAACCTGCAGAACTCTTCTCGTCTTGCAAAACTGAAACTCTGTACACATTAAACTACTCTCCCCGTTGCCCCTTTCCCAAGCTCTTGGCAACCACCATTCTACCTTCTGTCTCTGTGAGTTTGACTACTCTAGGTATGTCATGTCAGTGGAATCATGCAAAATTTGTCTTCTTGTGACTAGTTATTTCATTTAGCACAATGCCCTCAAAGTCAATCCATGTTGCAGCATGTGTCAGAATTTCATTTCTTTTTAAGACTGAACAATATTCCAACACATACAGGAATTTCTCGCAAATGGTTCCAAAAGCTCCAGTATACCCTTTACTTACATTTCCAATTGTTAACATTTTGTCACATTTCCTTTGTTATTCCCATCATATGGATATGTAGGTATATAGACATAAATCTATCTATCTATCTATCTATAGATATATATAGAAAGAGAGAGAGAGAAAGAAAATACGTTTAGATATAGATATACACATAGAAAGAGCTCTCTCTCTCAATACATCTGTATCTAGACCTGATTTTTATGTGAGTTGAGGCAGAAGATGTTTGATAGACACACACGTGACACACACCTTCCTACACACTTAGGCTCTATTCCTGAATCATTAGAGAGAAAATGCAGACCACATACCCTTTACTCCTGAATATTTCAGTTTTATTTTTCTACCTTCAGGGACACCTAACCACAGCACAGTGATCAAAATCAGAAAATTTTCACTTCCGTAACCATAATACGATGACCAGAATTGGAAAATGAAAGCCATAATAGAATATTATCTGATTTATGGTTTACATTGCGACGCACTCTTGGTGTCATACATTCTATGGGTTTGGATAAAAGTAGAATGACATGAATCTGTCATTAGAGTTTCATAACGATGGAGTATTTTCACTGCCCTAAAAATCCTTTGTGCTCCGCCTATTCATCCTTCTCCCCGCCAACTCCCGGCAACCACCGATCTTTTCCTGGCGCCCCAGTTTTGCCACGTCCAGAATGTCATATAGTTGGCCTCATACAGTATGCAACCTTTTCAGATTGGCTTCTTTCACAAAGTAACATGCGTGTAAGGTTTCTTTTCACAGCTCGATAGCTCGTTGCTTTTTAGCGCTGAATAATATGCCGTTGACTAGATGTACCACGGTTTGTTTATCCGTTCATCTGGTGCAGGACATCTTGGTTGCTTCCGCTTTTTGGCGATAACGAATAAAGCTGCTATCAACATTTGTGTGCAGGTTTTCATCTGCGTGTAAGTTTTGAACTCCTTGGGGTAAATACCAAGGAGCGTATGTTAAGCTGGATCGTACGTTAAGGGTTATGCTTAGTTTTGTAAGAAAACCCTAAACTGCCTTCCAGAGTGGCTGTTCCGTTTTGCCTTGCCACCAATACTGAATGAGTGTCTCCATTGCTCCACATGCTTGTCAGCAATTGCTGTTGTTAGTGTTCCATATTTTGACTATTCTAACAGGTGTGTGGTGGTATCTCATTGTTGTTCAATTTGCATTTCCCTGGAGCCATATGATGTGGAGCATCGTCTCGTACTCTTAGTTGCCATTTTTATGTCTTCTTTGGCCAGATGTCTGTTAAGTTGTTTGCCCCATTTTTTAATCTGGTTGTGTGTGTTCTTGGTGTCTAGTTTTAAGATTTCTTTGCGTATTTGTATATTTGTTATTCCTTTATCAACTGTGCCTTTTGCAAATATTTTCTCCCAGTCTGTGGCTTGTGTTTTTATCCTCTTGACATTGTGTCTTGTGGAGCAGCAGTTTAAAATGTTAATGAAGTCCAGCTTATCAGTTATTCCTTTCAGGATCTTGATTTTGCTGTCACATCTAGAAAGTCATGTTTATAAAGAGGTCATCTCGGTTTTCTTCCGTGTTATTGTCTTCTAGGAATTCTAGAGTTTTGCTTTTTACATGTGGGTCTATAATGCATTTTGATTTCCGTTTTGTAAAGGTGTAAAGGTCCATGTGCACGTTCATTGTCTCGCACGTGGATGTCCAGTTCTTCCAGCACCATTCGTTGATAAGACTGTCTTTGCTCCATCGTATGGTCTGTGCTCCTTTGTCAAAGAACGGTAGAGTATGTTAACGGGCATCTATTTCTAGGCTCTCTGTTCTGCTCCTTTGGTCCATTTGTCTGTTCTTTCACCAGTACCACACTGTCTTGATTGCTGTAGCTTTATAGTGAATTTTGACATTGGCTCATGTCAGTCCTTCAACTTTTTTTCTTCTTTGATATTATGTTGACTTTTAAAAAGCTATTGCAGTTGCGATACGGTCAGAGAAAATCTATATGATATTGCTCCCGTGCACGTTATTAATGCTCTGTTTATGTCCAAATATGTTGTCTGTTTTCATAAATGTCACTTGTGTGCTCTCAAACAAGATGTGTTCTGTTTGCTCTAGAGAGAGATCGTGTCAGTCTGTTCTTATTTTCTTTGCTCTTTTTGGAAGCTTTTAGAATTTTCTCTTCATTTCCATGGATCCTTTACAGATAATTTTTTACTTCCTTCTTTAACTTTGTGAAATTTATCTTCATTAGTTTTTGAATATTTCCTCTTCTCTGTTTTCTTTTTTTTCATCTTAGATGTCTTGGATTTCATTTATTTCAGATGTTAGATGTCTGTTTTTACCCACCATATCACACTGCTGTTCTTTTAAATATTCTCTCACTTTATTGTTTTATTCTGTTTTCTGGGAGAGTTTCTCAATGTCATTTTCCATGTCTAAATAATTTGCTGTTCTCATGTATCCACACTGCTATTTATCCCATGACTTAAGTCTTTAACAGTCGTACTTTTACACCTGTTTCCTCATGAGGTTTTCCTTATGGTTTCTCATTGTCATTTCGTGTTACTAACATCTTCCCTTGTATCTTTAAGTGTATTTGTCATGCTTATGTTCCAGTATGTTCCAGTAGTTCTACTTCAAATGGTATATGTTGCTCAATTTGTTGTATTTCTTTTTCAGTCGTTGTACTCCTCAGGTATGTAATTGTTTTGACTTGTGAGCTTTCATTCCTTGTGGCTGTTGGCTACTCTGTCTGGCATCTTGTATTAGAGAAGGGCTAACGTTTTGCTTGGGACCATCTCAGTCTGTGGCTGTTATCTCAGAATAATTATTAATAGTGTATCCTTTTCACTCTCAGAAGCGTCCTCTCTTGGGTGCTGTATTATATAGTCACCTTTGTTGAAACCTAGGACCTAAGGTGTGTTTTTCTAAGTAAGTTTAATATGAGGGGAGGTGATGGCCCCAGGCGCAGACAGTCTCAGAAACCGTGAAACACTGTGACCACTCAACTCCTGTGGTCAGGATATGTCACCTTTGAGCTCTTGGGGAAAGCGGCATTTGAGGAGGCATTTGAGGTTGTCACCTGGGGCTTGGGAGACGGAGGAGGTGGAGGAGTGAAGGATCAAGGATTGTTCAGCCCTTCCCTGCTTTCATCAGCTAACCTAATGCTACTCTAATTTTATCCTAGCTACATCTGGGTGGTTGCTACTTGTTTCTGCTGAGAAAGGAAAGTGATCGCTTCCAAGCAACTCAGGGGAGAGGCAAGAACGGTCCTTGAAATTTTCCCTCACACTGAGCCCCTCAAGGCTGCCACCCACTGCCCCTAATCCCAGGCTACCCACCCATTAAGAGACAGCCTTCAGGCCTCTGTCATTTCCCAGGGTTGTCACTCTTGTTATTTCTGGGAATGCATAGTTCCTTAGGACTTCTGAAGTTTTGGGAGGAGGATGCAACATGCCGTACCATTTGGCGTCTTGATAGGAACCCATGATTTCTCTGGAAATTATCAGGGTGTGTTACTTTGATGAGAACCTTTAAGTGTATTTGAACTTTAAGATATATATACTAATGTATATTGTTGCCAGATACAGAATTAATGAAATTTGAAAGAATTTGGTGAAGAGTGCAGGCTGTCCAAAAATCAATAATATTTGTGCAATGCTGAATATTAGCATGATACTGTGAAGGTGACAGACTCAAAGTGCATTTTGCAAGTGTCTTATTTTGTAGATGAAGAAAAAGATAAATAGAGAAAAGATTACCCAAGCCAGTTTTGAGGTGAAAAGTCTTGATTTTGGATAATATAACCAGATAACGTTTTCTGAAAGGACTGTAGAGAAAAAGAAAAAGAAAAAGAATCATTGTAAACGCATGGTCTTCACGCAGGTCAGAAAATCTTTTAATCATGATTTGGTCATCCTTGACCTTCCTACTTGTTTCTTTCCTACCAAATAACAACCAGGGACTGGGCCCTGACACTGTATGTTCATTGTTCTTGTGTATTCTCTTTCTATCTATATCTCTGTGTTAGCTCTTACTTGGATGCACCTCCCCATCCCGACACACTCAGATCCCTCTCACGTTTCCCAAATTGATTCCAGAGTGCATGAAGGAGAAACAAAATGGTGAAGAAGGAAGGAGGTTTAATCATGAATGCTATGTCTCCCTTGTTCCCTTCATTCTCTTTCCAGTGGATACACACAGGGACACACAGACACGCACACACGCACACACAGAACCCGGAGACTGTGTCAGAGGTTCCAGTGCTGGACCCTGAAACGGATGCTTTTGTTTCTGTCGTGTTTCCTCGTGACTTTACTTTTTGTGTGCTGCAATTCTGTTGGGAAAAAGAACCTGATTATCTTCCAAAATGTCTGACTCTATTTTTTGTACATGTTTTTTACTCTATGGCAGGGTTATGGATTCTTCCCGAATGTCGTCTGGCAACAGTGACAAGATGGGGTGAGTTGACATGAGTGATCTGAGTGGTGAAAGGTATGGGGGGCATCGATGGCAACAACAGGTTTCCATAAGAGACTATAAGCTTCTGTAGGTAACTTTCTTTCCTGTTGGGCCTAGGTGGCAAAAGGAAGGAGGAGTCATAAGAGGGAGACTTCTTACTCTCGGTTTGTTTGTGAGCCTTAGAAAGTAGTAGCCAAAGCTTTGAGGAAACTCTCAGAATGCCTGTGTGTAAGACTCTGCTAGAGTGGGCCAGGAGAGGAGAGAATCCTATTTGGAGCAAGGAGACGGTAGCAGTGGAGAGGGAGCAGTGGAGCTCTCAGCAGAAGAGAATGGAGCTAAACAGACCTCGGCTCCTTTCCTCAGCCTCCAGAGCTCTGCCACCATCTAAAGCTGGTGTCCCGAATGCCAAGCCACCGTCATATTGGAGGGAGCCCGTGCCTCAGACCTGCAGTCATCTGAACCCTGTATGAGGAACAGAAAAGACATACATGATACATGAAGGGTCAGGATGTGGTGGAGGGTGTTGAGGATCAGGAAGTTAGGAGGAGCTGGGGAAATGTGTACCTACAACCTGGAGTTGAATTTTGAGCTAAATTCAACCTCGATGCAATTACACGTGAGAGTAAGGTTCAGTAGTGAAGAATTGTATTTCAATATCTTCATTCATTAGGCTTTTTGACCGGCCGAAGATCTTCGTTACAACTATAGAAAGCCCTATTTCTAGGGAAGATTAAAATACTAGTTTCCGAATAGCTAACATCCACATAATTTTTTAGGGTTCAACCAGTTTACCACTTGAAGACTACTTGTAACTAATTGCAAACAAGAGTGTAACTCTATGAAGTCACTAGGAGTCTGATCATATATGCTTTTAATTCTTTAGAAATGACCCCGATGAAGTGACAGAAGTAATCTGTGATGGAACCACCAACAAAAGGTGACGTATATACTCAGAGAGAGAGAGAGAGAGAGAGAGAGAGAGAGAGTGAGTGAAATGCAGACGCGGCATTATCCATGGGAATGCGGAATATTCTGGACCATGATTCTAAGATCTTTTCTAAAATTTCGGATCCACTGAGCTAAGTCATGTTTATCATATTCTTAGATTCACAGAATTCTTGTTCAAATAAGTTGGTCACATCACTGTCCCATGTAGGAAATCTCAAATGACATGTTGTTGCATTTCTTGGTGTTTACGTTAACATAGAACAACTCTCCAGGCTCCGTGATGATTTGTTATGAGGACCAAATAAGTGTTAAACACTTAGGACGATGTCTGGCACGTAATAAATACCATTTGAGTGCTTATTAGATGGAACAAAAATTTTCCGTGTACTTAGTCATGTCATCTGAAAACAGCGATAATTTTCATTTTTCCTGTCCAGTCCTTATACCTCTCACTTCTTTTTCTGACGTCATTGAGCAGTGTTGGAAGGCATATGGCTCTTGGGAGGAAATAAAAGGAGGTCAGGACTGGAGAACAGGATTGAGGGAGAGAGAGGTGCGCCACAAGGATGGGGGCTGGCAGGGCCAGATTTTGAAGGGCATTGTAGGCTCTGCTGAATGGTTTTGGCTCAATCCTAGTAGCACTGGCAAGGCAATGAGGGGTCATGCTTGAGGCTCTACAAACAATACAAACTCCAATCGTGAACCGTAGACGTACCAACTGTAGCTTTCTAGAGACGTAGGCTTTGCTAGAGACGCACTCCTAGACTGTGCATTCCCAGGTATGTGGACATCTTTTGGGGTGATGTCTGGGATGTGGAGAGGGTATGTTGTCTCTGCCGCTATATGGGCTTGTAAGGGCTGGAGAGTCTGTGCAGCTCGATATTCCCTCTCCCACGTGAATGCTGAGAAGAGTGAGAGCTGACCACAAAACAGGGAGCCGACTCCAGACAGAGTGTGCAGAGACACAGTGAAGATAGCCCTTTGAGTCTTTAGTCAGGAGGTTGACAGAGCAAATCAAGAAATAGACTCAATAAGGGGCATTGTTCTAAATGCACTTTCAAGTTTCCTTGGTAGAATAGGTTGGATGTAGGATGAGTTGAGACAGAAAATGTTTGGTTTTTCAACGTCAGCTTTTTTGTACTATCTCCTTTTTTCCCCAATCTCATTTTCACCAGAACAAGCACCAGGAGAGCTATTTTTGAAACACTTTTTCCATTGTAAGAATTCGAAACTTATGCAGATTTCTAAATTGTGGTAAATGCATGTAACCTAAAATTGATCATCTTCAGCATTTTTAAGTGTGCCATTCTGTAGCGTTAGGTACCTTCATATTGTTGTGCAGCCAACCTGCAGAACTCTTCTCGTCTTGCAAAACTGAAACTCTGTACACATTAAACTACTCTCCCCGTTGCCCCTTTCCCAAGCTCTTGGCAACCACCATTCTACCTTCTGTCTCTGTGAGTTTGACTACTCTAGGTATGTCATGTCAGTGGAATCATGCAAAATTTGTCTTCTTGTGACTAGTTATTTCATTTAGCACAATGCCCTCAAAGTCAATCCATGTTGCAGCATGTGTCAGAATTTCATTTCTTTTTAAGACTGAACAATATTCCAACACATACAGGAATTTCTCGCAAATGGTTCCAAAAGCTCCAGTATACCCTTTACTTACATTTCCAATTGTTAACATTTTGTCACATTTCCTTTGTTATTCCCATCATATGGATATGTAGGTATATAGACATAAATCTATCTATCTATCTATCTATAGATATATATAGAAAGAGAGAGAGAGAAAGAAAATACGTTTAGATATAGATATACACATAGAAAGAGCTCTCTCTCTCAATACATCTGTATCTAGACCTGATTTTTATGTGAGTTGAGGCAGAAGATGTTTGATAGACACACACGTGACACACACCTTCCTACACACTTAGGCTCTATTCCTGAATCATTAGAGAGAAAATGCAGACCACATACCCTTTACTCCTGAATATTTCAGTTTTATTTTTCTACCTTCAGGGACACCTAACCACAGCACAGTGATCAAAATCAGAAAATTTTCACTTCCGTAACCATAATACGATGACCAGAATTGGAAAATGAAAGCCATAATAGAATATTATCTGATTTATGGTTTACATTGCGACGCACTCTTGGTGTCATACATTCTATGGGTTTGGATAAAAGTAGAATGACATGAATCTGTCATTAGAGTTTCATAACGATGGAGTATTTTCACTGCCCTAAAAATCCTTTGTGCTCCGCCTATTCATCCTTCTCCCCGCCAACTCCCGGCAACCACCGATCTTTTCCTGGCGCCCCAGTTTTGCCACGTCCAGAATGTCATATAGTTGGCCTCATACAGTATGCAACCTTTTCAGATTGGCTTCTTTCACAAAGTAACATGCGTGTAAGGTTTCTTTTCACAGCTCGATAGCTCGTTGCTTTTTAGCGCTGAATAATATGCCGTTGACTAGATGTACCACGGTTTGTTTATCCGTTCATCTGGTGCAGGACATCTTGGTTGCTTCCGCTTTTTGGCGATAACGAATAAAGCTGCTATCAACATTTGTGTGCAGGTTTTCATCTGCGTGTAAGTTTTGAACTCCTTGGGGTAAATACCAAGGAGCGTATGTTAAGCTGGATCGTACGTTAAGGGTTATGCTTAGTTTTGTAAGAAAACCCTAAACTGCCTTCCAGAGTGGCTGTTCCGTTTTGCCTTGCCACCAATACTGAATGAGTGTCTCCATTGCTCCACATGCTTGTCAGCAATTGCTGTTGTTAGTGTTCCATATTTTGACTATTCTAACAGGTGTGTGGTGGTATCTCATTGTTGTTCAATTTGCATTTCCCTGGAGCCATATGATGTGGAGCATCGTCTCGTACTCTTAGTTGCCATTTTTATGTCTTCTTTGGCCAGATGTCTGTTAAGTTGTTTGCCCCATTTTTTAATCTGGTTGTGTGTGTTCTTGGTGTCTAGTTTTAAGATTTCTTTGCGTATTTGTATATTTGTTATTCCTTTATCAACTGTGCCTTTTGCAAATATTTTCTCCCAGTCTGTGGCTTGTGTTTTTATCCTCTTGACATTGTGTCTTGTGGAGCAGCAGTTTAAAATGTTAATGAAGTCCAGCTTATCAGTTATTCCTTTCAGGATCTTGATTTTGCTGTCACATCTAGAAAGTCATGTTTATAAAGAGGTCATCTCGGTTTTCTTCCGTGTTATTGTCTTCTAGGAATTCTAGAGTTTTGCTTTTTACATGTGGGTCTATAATGCATTTTGATTTCCGTTTTGTAAAGGTGTAAAGGTCCATGTGCACGTTCATTGTCTCGCACGTGGATGTCCAGTTCTTCCAGCACCATTCGTTGATAAGACTGTCTTTGCTCCATCGTATGGTCTGTGCTCCTTTGTCAAAGAACGGTAGAGTATGTTAACGGGCATCTATTTCTAGGCTCTCTGTTCTGCTCCTTTGGTCCATTTGTCTGTTCTTTCACCAGTACCACACTGTCTTGATTGCTGTAGCTTTATAGTGAATTTTGACATTGGCTCATGTCAGTCCTTCAACTTTTTTTCTTCTTTGATATTATGTTGACTTTTAAAAAGCTATTGCAGTTGCGATACGGTCAGAGAAAATCTATATGATATTGCTCCCGTGCACGTTATTAATGCTCTGTTTATGTCCAAATATGTTGTCTGTTTTCATAAATGTCACTTGTGTGCTCTCAAACAAGATGTGTTCTGTTTGCTCTAGAGAGAGATCGTGTCAGTCTGTTCTTATTTTCTTTGCTCTTTTTGGAAGCTTTTAGAATTTTCTCTTCATTTCCATGGATCCTTTACAGATAATTTTTTACTTCCTTCTTTAACTTTGTGAAATTTATCTTCATTAGTTTTTGAATATTTCCTCTTCTCTGTTTTCTTTTTTTTCATCTTAGATGTCTTGGATTTCATTTATTTCAGATGTTAGATGTCTGTTTTTACCCACCATATCACACTGCTGTTCTTTTAAATATTCTCTCACTTTATTGTTTTATTCTGTTTTCTGGGAGAGTTTCTCAATGTCATTTTCCATGTCTAAATAATTTGCTGTTCTCATGTATCCACACTGCTATTTATCCCATGACTTAAGTCTTTAACAGTCGTACTTTTACACCTGTTTCCTCATGAGGTTTTCCTTATGGTTTCTCATTGTCATTTCGTGTTACTAACATCTTCCCTTGTATCTTTAAGTGTATTTGTCATGCTTATGTTCCAGTATGTTCCAGTAGTTCTACTTCAAATGGTATATGTTGCTCAATTTGTTGTATTTCTTTTTCAGTCGTTGTACTCCTCAGGTATGTAATTGTTTTGACTTGTGAGCTTTCATTCCTTGTGGCTGTTGGCTACTCTGTCTGGCATCTTGTATTAGAGAAGGGCTAACGTTTTGCTTGGGACCATCTCAGTCTGTGGCTGTTATCTCAGAATAATTATTAATAGTGTGTCCTTTTCACTCTCAGAAGCGTCCTCTCTTGGGTGCTGTATTATATAGTCACCTTTGTTGAAACCTAGGACCTAAGGTGTGTTTTTCTAAGTAAGTTTAATATGAGGGGAGGTGATGGCCCCAGGCGCAGACAGTCTCAGAAACCGTGAAACACTGTGACCACTCAACTCCTGTGGTCAGGATATGTCACCTTTGAGCTCTTGGGGAAAGCGGCATTTGAGGAGGCATTTGAGGTTGTCACCTGGGGCTTGGGAGACGGAGGAGGTGGAGGAGTGAAGGATCAAGGATTGTTCAGCCCTTCCCTGCTTTCATCAGCTAACCTAATGCTACTCTAATTTTATCCTAGCTACATCTGGGTGGTTGCTACTTGTTTCTGCTGAGAAAGGAAAGTGATCGCTTCCAAGCAACTCAGGGGAGAGGCAAGAACGGTCCTTGAAATTTTCCCTCACACTGAGCCCCTCAAGGCTGCCACCCACTGCCCCTAATCCCAGGCTACCCACCCATTAAGAGACAGCCTTCAGGCCTCTGTCATTTCCCAGGGTTGTCACTCTTGTTATTTCTGGGAATGCATAGTTCCTTAGGACTTCTGAAGTTTTGGGAGGAGGATGCAACATGCCGTACCATTTGGCGTCTTGATAGGAACCCATGATTTCTCTGGAAATTATCAGGGTGTGTTACTTTGATGAGAACCTTTAAGTGTATTTGAACTTTAAGATATATATACTAATGTATATTGTTGCCAGATACAGAATTAATGAAATTTGAAAGAATTTGGTGAAGAGTGCAGGCTGTCCAAAAATCAATAATATTTGTGCAATGCTGAATATTAGCATGATACTGTGAAGGTGACAGACTCAAAGTGCATTTTGCAAGTGTCTTATTTGGTAGATGAAGAAAAAGATAAATAGAGAAAAGATTACCCAAGCCAGTTTTGAGGTGAAAAGTCTTGATTTTGGCTAATATAACCAGATAACGTTTTCTGAAAGGACTGTAGAGAAAAAGAAAAAGAAAAAGAATCATTGTAAACGCATGGTCTTCACGCAGGTCAGAAAATCTTTTAATCATCATTTGGTCATCCTTGACCTTCCTACTTGTTTCTTTCCTACCAAATAACAACCAGGGACTGGGCCCTGACACTGTATGTTCATTGTTCTTGTGTATTCTCTTTCTATCTATATCTCTGTGTTAGCTCTTACTTGGATGCACCTCCCCATCCCGACACACTCAGATCCCTCTCACGTTTCCCAAATTGATTCCAGAGTGCATGAAGGAGAAACAAAATGGTGAAGAAGGAAGGAGGTTTAATCATGAATGCTATGTCTCCCTTGTTCCCTTCATTCTCTTTCCAGTGGATACACACAGGGACACACAGACACGCACACACGCACATACAGAACCCGGAGACTGTGTCAGAGGTTCCAGTGCTGGACCCTGAAACGGATGCTTTTGTTTCTGTCGTGTTTCCTCGTGACTTTACTTTTTGTGTGCTGCAATTCTGTTGGGAAAAAGAACCTGATTATCTTCCAAAATGTCTGACTCTATTTTTTGTACATGTTTTTTACTCTATGGCAGGGTTATGGATTCTTCCCGAATGTCGTCTGGCAACAGTGACAAGATGGGGTGAGTTGACATGAGTGATCTGAGTGGTGAAAGGTATGGGGGGCATCGATGGCAACAACAGGTTTCCATAAGAGACTATAAGCTTCTGTAGGTAACTTTCTTTCCTGTTGGGCCTAGGTGGCAAAAGGAAGGAGGAGTCATAAGAGGGAGACTTCTTACTCTCGGTTTGTTTGTGAGCCTTAGAAAGTAGTAGCCAAAGCTTTGAGGAAACTCTCAGAATGCCTGTGTGTAAGACTCTGCTAGAGTGGGCCAGGAGAGGAGAGAATCCTATTTGGAGCAAGGAGACGGTAGCAGTGGAGAGGGAGCAGTGGAGCTCTCAGCAGAAGAGAATGGAGCTAAACAGACCTCGGCTCCTTTCCTCAGCCTCCAGAGCTCTGCCACCATCTAAAGCTGGTGTCCCGAATGCCAAGCCACCGTCATATTGGAGGGAGCCCGTGCCTCAGACCTGCAGTCATCTGAACCCTGTATGAGGAACAGAAAAGACATACATGATACATGAAGGGTCAGGATGTGGTGGAGGGTGTTGAGGATCAGGAAGTTAGGAGGAGCTGGGGAAATGTGTACCTACAACCTGGAGTTGAATTTTGAGCTAAATTCAACCTCGATGCAATTACACGTGAGAGTAAGGTTCAGTAGTGAAGAATTGTATTTCAATATCTTCATTCATTAGGCTTTTTGACCGGCCGAAGATCTTCGTTACAACTATAGAAAGCCCTATTTCTAGGGAAGATTAAAATACTAGTTTCCGAATAACTAACATCCACATAATTTTTTAGGGTTCAACCAGTTTACCACTTGAAGACTACTTGTAACTAATTGCAAACAAGAGTGTAACTCTATGAAGTCACTAGGAGTCTGATCATATATGCTTTTAATTCTTTAGAAATGACCCCGATGAAGTGACAGAAGTAATCTGTGATGGAACCACCAACAAAAGGTGACGTATATACTCAGAGAGAGAGAGAGAGAGAGAGAGAGAGAGTGAGTGAAATGCAGACGCGGCATTATCCATGGGAATGCGGAATATTCTGGACCATGATTCTAAGATCTTTTCTAAAATTTCGGATCCACTGAGCTAAGTCATGTTTATCATATTCTTAGATTCACAGAATTCTTGTTCAAATAAGTTGGTCACATCACTGTCCCATGTAGGAAATCTCAAATGACATGTTGTTGCATTTCTTGGTGTTTACGTTAACATAGAACAACTCTCCAGGCTCCGTGATGATTTGTTATGAGGACCAAATAAGTGTTAAACACTTAGGACGATGTCTGGCACGTAATAAATACCATTTGAGTGCTTATTAGATGGAACAAAAATTTTCCGTGTACTTAGTCATGTCATCTGAAAACAGCGATAATTTTCATTTTTCCTGTCCAGTCCTTATACCTCTCACTTCTTTTTCTGACGTCATTGAGCAGTGTTGGAAGGCATATGGCTCTTGGGAGGAAATAAAAGGAGGTCAGGACTGGAGAACAGGATTGAGGGAGAGAGAGGTGCGCCACAAGGATGGGGGCTGGCAGGGCCAGATTTTGAAGGGCATTGTAGGCTCTGCTGAATGGTTTTGGCTCAATCCTAGTAGCACTGGCAAGGCAATGAGGGGTCATGCTTGAGGCTCTACAAACAATACAAACTCCAATCGTGAACCGTAGACGTACCAACTGTAGCTTTCTAGAGACGTAGGCTTTGCTAGAGACGCACTCCTAGACTGTGCATTCCCAGGTATGTGGACATCTTTTGGGGTGATGTCTGGGATGTGGAGAGGGTATGTTGTCTCTGCCGCTATATGGGCTTGTAAGGGCTGGAGAGTCTGTGCAGCTCGATATTCCCTCTCCCACGTGAATGCTGAGAAGAGTGAGAGCTGACCACAAAACAGGGAGCCGACTCCAGACAGAGTGTGCAGAGACACAGTGAAGATAGCCCTTTGAGTCTTTAGTCAGGAGGTTGACAGAGCAAATCAAGAAATAGACTCAATAAGGGGCATTGTTCTAAATGCACTTTCAAGTTTCCTTGGTAGAATAGGTTGGATGTAGGATGAGTTGAGACAGAAAATGTTTGGTTTTTCAACGTCAGCTTTTTTGTACTATCTCCTTTTTTCCCCAATCTCATTTTCACCAGAACAAGCACCAGGAGAGCTATTTTTGAAACACTATTTCCATTGTAAGAATTCGAAACTTATGCAGATTTCTAAATTGTGGTAAATGCATGTAACCTAAAATTGATCATCTTCAGCATTTTTAAGTGTGCCATTCTGTAGCGTTAGGTACCTTCATATTGTTGTGCAGCCAACCTGCAGAACTCTTCTCGTCTTGCAAAACTGAAACTCTGTACACATTAAACTACTCTCCCCGTTGCCCCTTTCCCAAGCTCTTGGCAACCACCATTCTACCTTCTGTCTCTGTGAGTTTGACTACTCTAGGTATGTCATGTCAGTGGAATCATGCAAAATTTGTCTTCTTGTGACTAGTTATTTCATTTAGCACAATGCCCTCAAAGTCAATCCATGTTGCAGCATGTGTCAGAATTTCATTTCTTTTTAAGACTGAACAATATTCCAACACATACAGGAATTTCTCGCAAATGGTTCCAAAAGCTCCAGTATACCCTTTACTTACATTTCCAATTGTTAACATTTTGTCACATTTCCTTTGTTATTCCCATCATATGGATATGTAGGTATATAGACATAAATCTATCTATCTATCTATCTATCTATCTATAGATATATATAGAAAGAGAGAGAGAGAAAGAAAATACGTTTAGATATAGATATACACATAGAAAGAGCTCTCTCTCTCAATACATCTGTATCTAGACCTGATTTTTATGTGAGTTGAGGCAGAAGATGTTTGATAGACACACACGTGACACACACCTTCCTACACACTTAGGCTCTATTCCTGAATCATTAGAGAGAAAATGCAGACCACATACCCTTTACTCCTGAATATTTCAGTTTTATTTTTCTACCTTCAGGGACACCTAACCACAGCACAGTGATCAAAATCAGAAAATTTTCACTTCCGTAACCATAATACGATGACCAGAATTGGAAAATGAAAGCCATAATAGAATATTATCTGATTTATGGTTTACATTGCGACGCACTCTTGGTGTCATACATTCTATGGGTTTGGATAAAAGTAGAATGACATGAATCTGTCATTAGAGTTTCATAACGATGGAGTATTTTCACTGCCCTAAAAATCCTTTGTGCTCCGCCTATTCATCCTTCTCCCCGCCAACTCCCGGCAACCACCGATCTTTTCCTGTCGCCCCAGTTTTGCCACGTCCAGAATGTCATATAGTTGGCCTCATACAGTATGCAACCTTTTCAGATTGGCTTCTTTCACAAAGTAACATGCGTGTAAGGTTTCTTTTCACAGCTCGATAGCTCGTTGCTTTTTAGCGCTGAATAATATGCCGTTGACTAGATGTACCACGGTTTGTTTATCCGTTCATCTGGTGCAGGACATCTTGGTTGCTTCCGCTTTTTGGCGATAACGAATAAAGCTGCTATCAACATTTGTGTGCAGGTTTTCATCTGCGTGTAAGTTTTGAACTCCTTGGGGTAAATACCAAGGAGCGTATGTTAAGCTGGATCGTACGTTAAGGGTTATGCTTAGTTTTGTAAGAAAACCCTAAACTGCCTTCCAGAGTGGCTGTTCCGTTTTGCCTTGCCACCAATACTGAATGAGTGTCTCCATTGCTCCACATGCTTGTCAGCAATTGCTGTTGTTAGTGTTCCATATTTTGACTATTCTAACAGGTGTGTGGTGGTATCTCATTGTTGTTCAATTTGCATTTCCCTGGAGCCATATGATGTGGAGCATCGTCTCGTACTCTTAGTTGCCATTTTTATGTCTTCTTTGGCCAGATGTCTGTTAAGTTGTTTGCCCCATTTTTTAATCTGGTTGTGTGTGTTCTTGGTGTCTAGTTTTAAGATTTCTTTGCGTATTTGTATATTTGTTATTCCTTTATCAACTGTGCCTTTTGCAAATATTTTCTCCCAGTCTGTGGCTTGTGTTTTTATCCTCTTGACATTGTGTCTTGTGGAGCAGCAGTTTAAAATGTTAATGAAGTCCAGCTTATCAGTTATTCCTTTCAGGATCTTGATTTTGCTGTCACATCTAGAAAGTCATGTTTATAAAGAGGTCATCTCGGTTTTCTTCCGTGTTATTGTCTTCTAGGAATTCTAGAGTTTTGCTTTTTACATGTGGGTCTATAATGCATTTTGATTTCCGTTTTGTAAAGGTGTAAAGGTCCATGTGCACGTTCATTGTCTCGCACGTGGATGTCCAGTTCTTCCAGCACCATTCGTTGATAAGACTGTCTTTGCTCCATCGTATGGTCTGTGCTCCTTTGTCAAAGAACGGTAGAGTATGTTAACGGGCATCTATTTCTAGGCTCTCTGTTCTGCTCCTTTGGTCCATTTGTCTGTTCTTTCACCAGTACCACACTGTCTTGATTGCTGTAGCTTTATAGTGAATTTTGACATTGGCTCATGTCAGTCCTTCAACTTTTTTCTTCTTTGATATTATGTTGACTTTTAAAAAGCTATTGCAGTTGCGATACGGTCAGAGAAAATCTATATGATATTGCTCCCGTGCACGTTATTAATGCTCTGTTTATGTCCAAATATGTTGTCTGTTTTCATAAATGTCACTTGTGTGCTCTCAAACAAGATGTGTTCTGTTTGCTCTAGAGAGAGATCGTGTCAGTCTGTTCTTATTTTCTTTGCTCTTTTTGGAAGCTTTTAGAATTTTCTCTTCATTTCCATGGATCCTTTACAGATAATTTTTTACTTCCTTCTTTAACTTTGTGAAATTTATCTTCATTAGTTTTTGAATATTTCCTCTTCTCTGTTTTCTTTTTTTTCATCTTAGATGTCTTGGATTTCATTTATTTCAGATGTTAGATGTCTGTTTTTACCCACCATATCACACTGCTGTTCTTTTAAATATTCTCTCACTTTATTGTTTTATTCTGTTTTCTGGGAGAGTTTCTCAATGTCATTTTCCATGTCTAAATAATTTGCTGTTCTCATGTATCCACACTGCTATTTATCCCATGACTTAAGTCTTTAACAGTCGTACTTTTACACCTGTTTCCTCATGAGGTTTTCCTTATGGTTTCTCATTGTCATTTCGTGTTACTAACATCTTCCCTTGTATCTTTAAGTGTATTTGTCATGCTTATGTTCCAGTATGTTCCAGTAGTTCTACTTCAAATGGTATATGTTGCTCAATTTGTTGTATTTCTTTTTCAGTCGTTGTACTCCTCAGGTATGTAATTGTTTTGACTTGTGAGCTTTCATTCCTTGTGGCTGTTGGCTACTCTGTCTGGCATCTTGTATTAGAGAAGGGCTAACGTTTTGCTTGGGACCATCTCAGTCTGTGGCTGTTATCTCAGAATAATTATTAATAGTGTATCCTTTTCACTCTCAGAAGCGTCCTCTCTTGGGTGCTGTATTATATAGTCACCTTTGTTGAAACCTAGGACCTAAGGTGTGTTTTTCTAAGTAAGTTTAATATGAGGGGAGGTGATGGCCCCAGGCGCAGACAGTCTCAGAAACCGTGAAACACTGTGACCACTCAACTCCTGTGGTCAGGATATGTCACCTTTGAGCTCTTGGGGAAAGCGGCATTTGAGGAGGCATTTGAGGTTGTCACCTGGGGCTTGGGAGACGGAGGAGGTGGAGGAGTGAAGGATCAAGGATTGTTCAGCCCTTCCCTGCTTTCATCAGCTAACCTAATGCTACTCTAATTTTATCCTAGCTACATCTGGGTGGTTGCTACTTGTTTCTGCTGAGAAAGGAAAGTGATCGCTTCCAAGCAACTCAGGGGAGAGGCAAGAACGGTCCTTGAAATTTTCCCTCACACTGAGCCCCTCAAGGCTGCCACCCACTGCCCCTAATCCCAGGCTACCCACCCATTAAGAGACAGCCTTCAGGCCTCTGTCATTTCCCAGGGTTGTCACTCTTGTTATTTCTGGGAATGCATAGTTCCTTAGGACTTCTGAAGTTTTGGGAGGAGGATGCAACATGCCGTACCATTTGGCGTCTTGATAGGAACCCATGATTTCTCTGGAAATTATCAGGGTGTGTTACTTTGATGAGAACCTTTAAGTGTATTTGAACTTTAAGATATATATACTAATGTATATTGTTGCCAGATACAGAATTAATGAAATTTGAAAGAATTTGGTGAAGAGTGCAGGCTGTCCAAAAATCAATAATATTTGTGCAATGCTGAATATTAGCATGATACTGTGAAGGTGACAGACTCAAAGTGCATTTTGCAAGTGTCTTATTTTGTAGATGAAGAAAAAGATAAATAGAGAAAAGATTACCCAAGCCAGTTTTGAGGTGAAAAGTCTTGATTTTGGATAATATAACCAGATAACGTTTTCTGAAAGGACTGTAGAGAAAAAGAAAAAGAAAAAGAATCATTGTAAACGCATGGTCTTCACGCAGGTCAGAAAATCTTTTAATCATGATTTGGTCATCCTTGACCTTCCTACTTGTTTCTTTCCTACCAAATAACAACCAGGGACTGGGCCCTGACACTGTATGTTCATTGTTCTTGTGTATTCTCTTTCTATCTATATCTCTGTGTTAGCTCTTACTTGGATGCACCTCCCCATCCCGACACACTCAGATCCCTCTCACGTTTCCCAAATTGATTCCAGAGTGCATGAAGGAGAAACAAAATGGTGAAGAAGGAAGGAGGTTTAATCATGAATGCTATGTCTCCCTTGTTCCCTTCATTCTCTTTCCAGTGGATACACACAGGGACACACAGACACGCACACACGCACATACAGAACCCGGAGACTGTGTCAGAGGTTCCAGTGCTGGACCCTGAAACGGATGCTTTTGTTTCTGTCGTGTTTCCTCGTGACTTTACTTTTTGTGTGCTGCAATTCTGTTGGGAAAAAGAACCTGATTATCTTCCAAAATGTCTGACTCTATTTTTTGTACATGTTTTTTACTCTATGGCAGGGTTATGGATTCTTCCCGAATGTCGTCTGGCAACAGTGACAAGATGGGGTGAGTTGACATGAGTGATCTGAGTGGTGAAAGGTATGGGGGGCATCGATGGCAACAACAGGTTTCCATAAGAGACTATAAGCTTCTGTAGGTAACTTTCTTTCCTGTTGGGCCTAGGTGGCAAAAGGAAGGAGGAGTCATAAGAGGGAGACTTCTTACTCTCGGTTTGTTTGTGAGCCTTAGAAAGTAGTAGCCAAAGCTTTGAGGAAACTCTCAGAATGCCTGTGTGTAAGACTCTGCTAGAGTGGGCCAGGAGAGGAGAGAATCCTATTTGGAGCAAGGAGACGGTAGCAGTGGAGAGGGAGCAGTGGAGCTCTCAGCAGAAGAGAATGGAGCTAAACAGACCTCGGCTCCTTTCCTCAGCCTCCAGAGCTCTGCCACCATCTAAAGCTGGTGTCCCGAATGCCAAGCCACCGTCATATTGGAGGGAGCCCGTGCCTCAGACCTGCAGTCATCTGAACCCTGTATGAGGAACAGAAAAGACATACATGATACATGAAGGGTCAGGATGTGGTGGAGGGTGTTGAGGATCAGGAAGTTAGGAGGAGCTGGGGAAATGTGTACCTACAACCTGGAGTTGAATTTTGAGCTAAATTCAACCTCGATGCAATTACACGTGAGAGTAAGGTTCAGTAGTGAAGAATTGTATTTCAATATCTTCATTCATTAGGCTTTTTGACCGGCCGAAGATCTTCGTTACAACTATAGAAAGCCCTATTTCTAGGGAAGATTAAAATACTAGTTTCCGAATAACTAACATCCACATAATTTTTTAGGGTTCAACCAGTTTACCACTTGAAGACTACTTGTAACTAATTGCAAACAAGAGTGTAACTCTATGAAGTCACTAGGAGTCTGATCATATATGCTTTTAATTCTTTAGAAATGACCCCGATGAAGTGACAGAAGTAATCTGTGATGGAACCACCAACAAAAGGTGACGTATATACTCAGAGAGAGAGAGAGAGAGAGAGAGAGTGAATGAAATGCAGACGCGGCATTATCCATGGGAATGCGGAATATTCTGGACCATGATTCTAAGATCTTTTCTAAAATTTCGGATCCACTGAGCTAAGTCATGTTTATCATATTCTTAGATTCACAGAATTCTTGTTCAAATAAGTTGGTCACATCACTGTCCCATGTAGGAAATCTCAAATGACATGTTGTTGCATTTCTTGGTGTTTACGTTAACATAGAACAACTCTCCAGGCTCCGTGATGATTTGTTATGAGGACCAAATAAGTGTTAAACACTTAGGACGATGTCTGGCACGTAATAAATACCATTTGAGTGCTTATTAGATGGAACAAAAATTTTCCGTGTACTTAGTCATGTCATCTGAAAACAGCGATAATTTTCATTTTTCCTGTCCAGTCCTTATACCTCTCACTTCTTTTTCTGACGTCATTGAGCAGTGTTGGAAGGCATATGGCTCTTGGGAGGAAATAAAAGGAGGTCAGGACTGGAGAACAGGATTGAGGGAGAGAGAGGTGCGCCACAAGGATGGGGGCTGGCAGGGCCAGATTTTGAAGGGCATTGTAGGCTCTGCTGAATGGTTTTGGCTCAATCCTAGTAGCACTGGCAAGGCAATGAGGGGTCATGCTTGAGGCTCTACAAACAATACAAACTCCAATCGTGAACCGTAGACGTACCAACTGTAGCTTTCTAGAGACGTAGGCTTTGCTAGAGACGCACTCCTAGACTGTGCATTCCCAGGTATGTGGACATCTTTTGGGGTGATGTCTGGGATGTGGAGAGGGTATGTTGTCTCTGCCGCTATATGGGCTTGTAAGGGCTGGAGAGTCTGTGCAGCTCGATATTCCCTCTCCCACGTGAATGCTGAGAAGAGTGAGAGCTGACCACAAAACAGGGAGCCGACTCCAGACAGAGTGTGCAGAGACACAGTGAAGATAGCCCTTTGAGTCTTTAGTCAGGAGGTTGACAGAGCAAATCAAGAAATAGACTCAATAAGGGGCATTGTTCTAAATGCACTTTCAAGTTTCCTTGGTAGAATAGGTTGGATGTAGGATGAGTTGAGACAGAAAATGTTTGGTTTTTCAACGTCAGCTTTTTTGTACTATCTCCTTTTTTCCCCAATCTCATTTTCACCAGAACAAGCACCAGGAGAGCTATTTTTGAAACACTATTTCCATTGTAAGAATTCGAAACTTATGCAGATTTCTAAATTGTGGTAAATGCATGTAACCTAAAATTGATCATCTTCAGCATTTTTAAGTGTGCCATTCTGTAGCGTTAGGTACCTTCATATTGTTGTGCAGCCAACCTGCAGAACTCTTCTCGTCTTGCAAAACTGAAACTCTGTACACATTAAACTACTCTCCCCGTTGCCCCTTTCCCAAGCTCTTGGCAACCACCATTCTACCTTCTGTCTCTGTGAGTTTGACTACTCTAGGTATGTCATGTCAGTGGAATCATGCAAAATTTGTCTTCTTGTGACTAGTTATTTCATTTAGCACAATGCCCTCAAAGTCAATCCATGTTGCAGCATGTGTCAGAATTTCATTTCTTTTTAAGACTGAACAATATTCCAACACATACAGGAATTTCTCGCAAATGGTTCCAAAAGCTCCAGTATACCCTTTACTTACATTTCCAATTGTTAACATTTTGTCACATTTCCTTTGTTATTCCCATCATATGGATATGTAGGTATATAGACATAAATCTATCTATCTATCTATCTATCTATCTATCTATAGATATATATAGAAAGAGAGAGAGAGAAAGAAAATACGTTTAGATATAGATATACACATAGAAAGAGCTCTCTCTCTCAATACATCTGTATCTAGACCTGATTTTTATGTGAGTTGAGGCAGAAGATGTTTGATAGACACACACGTGACACACACCTTCCTACACACTTAGGCTCTATTCCTGAATCATTAGAGAGAAAATGCAGACCACATACCCTTTACTCCTGAATATTTCAGTTTTATTTTTCTACCTTCAGGGACACCTAACCACAGCACAGTGATCAAAATCAGAAAATTTTCACTTCCGTAACCATAATACGATGACCAGAATTGGAAAATGAAAGCCATAATAGAATATTATCTGATTTATGGTTTACATTGCGACGCACTCTTGGTGTCATACATTCTATGGGTTTGGATAAAAGTAGAATGACATGAATCTGTCATTAGAGTTTCATAACGATGGAGTATTTTCACTGCCCTAAAAATCCTTTGTGCTCCGCCTATTCATCCTTCTCCCCGCCAACTCCCGGCAACCACCGATCTTTTCCTGGCGCCCCAGTTTTGCCACGTCCAGAATGTCATATAGTTGGCCTCATACAGTATGCAACCTTTTCAGATTGGCTTCTTTCACAAAGTAACATGCGTGTAAGGTTTCTTTTCACAGCTCGATAGCTCGTTGCTTTTTAGCGCTGAATAATATGCCGTTGACTAGATGTACCACGGTTTGTTTATCCGTTCATCTGGTGCAGGACATCTTGGTTGCTTCCGCTTTTTGGCGATAACGAATAAAGCTGCTATCAACATTTGTGTGCAGGTTTTCATCTGCGTGTAAGTTTTGAACTCCTTGGGGTAAATACCAAGGAGCGTATGTTAAGCTGGATCGTACGTTAAGGGTTATGCTTAGTTTTGTAAGAAAACCCTAAACTGCCTTCCAGAGTGGCTGTTCCGTTTTGCCTTGCCACCAATACTGAATGAGTGTCTCCATTGCTCCACATGCTTGTCAGCAATTGCTGTTGTTAGTGTTCCATATTTTGACTATTCTAACAGGTGTGTGGTGGTATCTCATTGTTGTTCAATTTGCATTTCCCTGGAGCCATATGATGTGGAGCATCGTCTCGTACTCTTAGTTGCCATTTTTATGTCTTCTTTGGCCAGATGTCTGTTAAGTTGTTTGCCCCATTTTTTAATCTGGTTGTGTGTGTTCTTGGTGTCTAGTTTTAAGATTTCTTTGCGTATTTGTATATTTGTTATTCCTTTATCAACTGTGCCTTTTGCAAATATTTTCTCCCAGTCTGTGGCTTGTGTTTTTATCCTCTTGACATTGTGTCTTGTGGAGCAGCAGTTTAAAATGTTAATGAAGTCCAGCTTATCAGTTATTCCTTTCAGGATCTTGATTTTGCTGTCACATCTAGAAAGTCATGTTTATAAAGAGGTCATCTCGGTTTTCTTCCGTGTTATTGTCTTCTAGGAATTCTAGAGTTTTGCTTTTTACATGTGGGTCTATAATGCATTTTGATTTCCGTTTTGTAAAGGTGTAAAGGTCCATGTGCACGTTCATTGTCTCGCACGTGGATGTCCAGTTCTTCCAGCACCATTCGTTGATAAGACTGTCTTTGCTCCATCGTATGGTCTGTGCTCCTTTGTCAAAGAACGGTAGAGTATGTTAACGGGCATCTATTTCTAGGCTCTCTGTTCTGCTCCTTTGGTCCATTTGTCTGTTCTTTCACCAGTACCACACTGTCTTGATTGCTGTAGCTTTATAGTGAATTTTGACATTGGCTCATGTCAGTCCTTCAACTTTTTTCTTCTTTGATATTATGTTGACTTTTAAAAAGCTATTGCAGTTGCGATACGGTCAGAGAAAATCTATATGATATTGCTCCCGTGCACGTTATTAATGCTCTGTTTATGTCCAAATATGTTGTCTGTTTTCATAAATGTCACTTGTGTGCTCTCAAACAAGATGTGTTCTGTTTGCTCTAGAGAGAGATCGTGTCAGTCTGTTCTTATTTTCTTTGCTCTTTTTGGAAGCTTTTAGAATTTTCTCTTCATTTCCATGGATCCTTTACAGATAATTTTTTACTTCCTTCTTTAACTTTGTGAAATTTATCTTCATTAGTTTTTGAATATTTCCTCTTCTCTGTTTTCTTTTTTTTCATCTTAGATGTCTTGGATTTCATTTATTTCAGATGTTAGATGTCTGTTTTTACCCACCATATCACACTGCTGTTCTTTTAAATATTCTCTCACTTTATTGTTTTATTCTGTTTTCTGGGAGAGTTTCTCAATGTCATTTTCCATGTCTAAATAATTTGCTGTTCTCATGTATCCACACTGCTATTTATCCCATGACTTAAGTCTTTAACAGTCGTACTTTTACACCTGTTTCCTCATGAGGTTTTCCTTATGGTTTCTCATTGTCATTTCGTGTTACTAACATCTTCCCTTGTATCTTTAAGTGTATTTGTCATGCTTATGTTCCAGTATGTTCCAGTAGTTCTACTTCAAATGGTATATGTTGCTCAATTTGTTGTATTTCTTTTTCAGTCGTTGTACTCCTCAGGTATGTAATTGTTTTGACTTGTGAGCTTTCATTCCTTGTGGCTGTTGGCTACTCTGTCTGGCATCTTGTATTAGAGAAGGGCTAACGTTTTGCTTGGGACCATCTCAGTCTGTGGCTGTTATCTCAGAATAATTATTAATAGTGTGTCCTTTTCACTCTCAGAAGCGTCCTCTCTTGGGTGCTGTATTATATAGTCACCTTTGTTGAAACCTAGGACCTAAGGTGTGTTTTTCTAAGTAAGTTTAATATGAGGGGAGGTGATGGCCCCAGGCGCAGACAGTCTCAGAAACCGTGAAACACTGTGACCACTCAACTCCTGTGGTCAGGATATGTCACCTTTGAGCTCTTGGGGAAAGCGGCATTTGAGGAGGCATTTGAGGTTGTCACCTGGGGCTTGGGAGACGGAGGAGGTGGAGGAGTGAAGGATCAAGGATTGTTCAGCCCTTCCCTGCTTTCATCAGCTAACCTAATGCTACTCTAATTTTATCCTAGCTACATCTGGGTGGTTGCTACTTGTTTCTGCTGAGAAAGGAAAGTGATCGCTTCCAAGCAACTCAGGGGAGAGGCAAGAACGGTCCTTGAAATTTTCCCTCACACTGAGCCCCTCAAGGCTGCCACCCACTGCCCCTAATCCCAGGCTACCCACCCATTAAGAGACAGCCTTCAGGCCTCTGTCATTTCCCAGGGTTGTCACTCTTGTTATTTCTGGGAATGCATAGTTCCTTAGGACTTCTGAAGTTTTGGGAGGAGGATGCAACATGCCGTACCATTTGGCGTCTTGATAGGAACCCATGATTTCTCTGGAAATTATCAGGGTGTGTTACTTTGATGAGAACCTTTAAGTGTATTTGAACTTTAAGATATATATACTAATGTATATTGTTGCCAGATACAGAATTAATGAAATTTGAAAGAATTTGGTGAAGAGTGCAGGCTGTCCAAAAATCAATAATATTTGTGCAGTGCTGAATATTAGCATGATACTGTGAAGGTGACAGACTCAAAGTGCATTTTGCAAGTGTCTTATTTGGTAGATGAAGAAAAAGATAAATAGAGAAAAGATTACCCAAGCCAGTTTTGAGGTGAAAAGTCTTGATTTTGGCTAATATAACCAGATAACGTTTTCTGAAAGGACTGTAGAGAAAAAGAAAAAGAAAAAGAATCATTGTAAACGCATGGTCTTCACGCAGGTCAGAAAATCTTTTAATCATCATTTGGTCATCCTTGACCTTCCTACTTGTTTCTTTCCTACCAAATAACAACCAGGGACTGGGCCCTGACACTGTATGTTCATTGTTCTTGTGTATTCTCTTTCTATCTATATCTCTGTGTTAGCTCTTACTTGGATGCACCTCCCCATCCCGACACACTCAGATCCCTCTCACGTTTCCCAAATTGATTCCAGAGTGCATGAAGGAGAAACAAAATGGTGAAGAAGGAAGGAGGTTTAATCATGAATGCTATGTCTCCCTTGTTCCCTTCATTCTCTTTCCAGTGGATACACACAGGGACACACAGACACGCACACACGCACACACAGAACCCGGAGACTGTGTCAGAGGTTCCAGTGCTGGACCCTGAAACGGATGCTTTTGTTTCTGTCGTGTTTCCTCGTGACTTTACTTTTTGTGTGCTGCAATTCTGTTGGGAAAAAGAACCTGATTATCTTCCAAAATGTCTGACTCTATTTTTTGTACATGTTTTTTACTCTATGGCAGGGTTATGGATTCTTCCCGAATGTCGTCTGGCAACAGTGACAAGATGGGGTGAGTTGACATGAGTGATCTGAGTGGTGAAAGGTATGGGGGGCATCGATGGCAACAACAGGTTTCCATAAGAGACTATAAGCTTCTGTAGGTAACTTTCTTTCCTGTTGGGCCTAGGTGGCAAAAGGAAGGAGGAGTCATAAGAGGGAGACTTCTTACTCTCGGTTTGTTTGTGAGCCTTAGAAAGTAGTAGCCAAAGCTTTGAGGAAACTCTCAGAATGCCTGTGTGTAAGACTCTGCTAGAGTGGGCCAGGAGAGGAGAGAATCCTATTTGGAGCAAGGAGACGGTAGCAGTGGAGAGGGAGCAGTGGAGCTCTCAGCAGAAGAGAATGGAGCTAAACAGACCTCGGCTCCTTTCCTCAGCCTCCAGAGCTCTGCCACCATCTAAAGCTGGTGTCCCGAATGCCAAGCCACCGTCATATTGGAGGGAGCCCGTGCCTCAGACCTGCAGTCATCTGAACCCTGTATGAGGAACAGAAAAGACATACATGATACATGAAGGGTCAGGATGTGGTGGAGGGTGTTGAGGATCAGGAAGTTAGGAGGAGCTGGGGAAATGTGTACCTACAACCTGGAGTTGAATTTTGAGCTAAATTCAACCTCGATGCAATTACACGTGAGAGTAAGGTTCAGTAGTGAAGAATTGTATTTCAATATCTTCATTCATTAGGCTTTTTGACCGGCCGAAGATCTTCGTTACAACTATAGAAAGCCCTATTTCTAGGGAAGATTAAAATACTAGTTTCCGAATAACTAACATCCACATACCTTTTTAGGGTTCAACCAGTTTACCACTTGAAGACTACTTGTAACTAATTGCAAACAAGAGTGTAACTCTATGAAGTCACTAGGAGTCTGATCATATATGCTTTTAATTCTTTAGAAATGACCCCGATGAAGTGACAGAAGTAATCTGTGATGGAACCACCAACAAAAGGTGACGTATATACTCAGAGAGAGAGAGAGAGAGAGAGAGAGAGAGTGAGTGAAATGCAGACGCGGCATTATCCATGGGAATGCGGAATATTCTGGACCATGATTCTAAGATCTTTTCTAAAATTTCGGATCCACTGAGCTAAGTCATGTTTATCATATTCTTAGATTCACAGAATTCTTGTTCAAATAAGTTGGTCACATCACTGTCCCATGTAGGAAATCTCAAATGACATGTTGTTGCATTTCTTGGTGTTTACGTTAACATAGAACAACTCTCCAGGCTCCGTGATGATTTGTTATGAGGACCAAATAAGTGTTAAACACTTAGGACGATGTCTGGCACGTAATAAATACCATTTGAGTGCTTATTAGATGGAACAAAAATTTTCCGTGTACTTAGTCATGTCATCTGAAAACAGCGATAATTTTCATTTTTCCTGTCCAGTCCTTATACCTCTCACTTCTTTTTCTGACGTCATTGAGCAGTGTTGGAAGGCATATGGCTCTTGGGAGGAAATAAAAGGAGGTCAGGACTGGAGAACAGGATTGAGGGAGAGAGAGGTGCGCCACAAGGATGGGGGCTGGCAGGGCCAGATTTTGAAGGGCATTGTAGGCTCTGCTGAATGGTTTTGGCTCAATCCTAGTAGCACTGGCAAGGCAATGAGGGGTCATGCTTGAGGCTCTACAAACAATACAAACTCCAATCGTGAACCGTAGACGTACCAACTGTAGCTTTCTAGAGACGTAGGCTTTGCTAGAGACGCACTCCTAGACTGTGCATTCCCAGGTATGTGGACATCTTTTGGGGTGATGTCTGGGATGTGGAGAGGGTATGTTGTCTCTGCCGCTATATGGGCTTGTAAGGGCTGGAGAGTCTGTGCAGCTCGATATTCCCTCTCCCACGTGAATGCTGAGAAGAGTGAGAGCTGACCACAAAACAGGGAGCCGACTCCAGACAGAGTGTGCAGAGACACAGTGAAGATAGCCCTTTGAGTCTTTAGTCAGGAGGTTGACAGAGCAAATCAAGAAATAGACTCAATAAGGGGCATTGTTCTAAATGCACTTTCAAGTTTCCTTGGTAGAATAGGTTGGATGTAGGATGAGTTGAGACAGAAAATGTTTGGTTTTTCAACGTCAGCTTTTTTGTACTATCTCCTTTTTTCCCCAATCTCATTTTCACCAGAACAAGCACCAGGAGAGCTATTTTTGAAACACTTTTTCCATTGTAAGAATTCGAAACTTATGCAGATTTCTAAATTGTGGTAAATGCATGTAACCTAAAATTGATCATCTTCAGCATTTTTAAGTGTGCCATTCTGTAGCGTTAGGTACCTTCATATTGTTGTGCAGCCAACCTGCAGAACTCTTCTCGTCTTGCAAAACTGAAACTCTGTACACATTAAACTACTCTCCCCATTGCCCCTTTCCCAAGCTCTTGGCAACCACCATTCTACCTTCTGTCTCTGTGAGTTTGACTACTCTAGGTATGTCATGTCAGTGGAATCATGCAAAATTTGTCTTCTTGTGACTAGTTATTTCATTTAGCACAATGCCCTCAAAGTCAATCCATGTTGCAGCATGTGTCAGAATTTCATTTCTTTTTAAGACTGAACAATATTCCAACACATACAGGAATTTCTCGCAAATGGTTCCAAAAGCTCCAGTATACCCTTTACTTACATTTCCAATTGTTAACATTTTGTCACATTTCCTTTGTTATTCCCATCATATGGATATGTAGGTATATAGACATAAATCTATCTATCTATCTATCTATCTATCTATAGATATATATAGAAAGAGAGAGAGAGAAAGAAAATACGTTTAGATATAGATATACACATAGAAAGAGCTCTCTCTCTCAATACATCTGTATCTAGACCTGATTTTTATGTGAGTTGAGGCAGAAGATGTTTGATAGACACACACGTGACACACACCTTCCTACACACTTAGGCTCTATTCCTGAATCATTAGAGAGAAAATGCAGACCACATACCCTTTACTCCTGAATATTTCAGTTTTATTTTTCTACCTTCAGGGACACCTAACCACAGCACAGTGATCAAAATCAGAAAATTTTCACTTCCGTAACCATAATACGATGACCAGAATTGGAAAATGAAAGCCATAATAGAATATTATCTGATTTATGGTTTACATTGCGACGCACTCTTGGTGTCATACATTCTATGGGTTTGGATAAAAGTAGAATGACATGAATCTGTCATTAGAGTTTCATAACGATGGAGTATTTTCACTGCCCTAAAAATCCTTTGTGCTCCGCCTATTCATCCTTCTCCCCGCCAACTCCCGGCAACCACCGATCTTTTCCTGTCGCCCCAGTTTTGCCACGTCCAGAATGTCATATAGTTGGCCTCATACAGTATGCAACCTTTTCAGATTGGCTTCTTTCACAAAGTAACATGCGTGTAAGGTTTCTTTTCACAGCTCGATAGCTCGTTGCTTTTTAGCGCTGAATAATATGCCGTTGACTAGATGTACCACGGTTTGTTTATCCGTTCATCTGGTGCAGGACATCTTGGTTGCTTCCGCTTTTTGGCGATAACGAATAAAGCTGCTATCAACATTTGTGTGCAGGTTTTCATCTGCGTGTAAGTTTTGAACTCCTTGGGGTAAATACCAAGGAGCGTATGTTAAGCTGGATCGTACGTTAAGGGTTATGCTTAGTTTTGTAAGAAAACCCTAAACTGCCTTCCAGAGTGGCTGTTCCGTTTTGCCTTGCCACCAATACTGAATGAGTGTCTCCATTGCTCCACATGCTTGTCAGCAATTGCTGTTGTTAGTGTTCCATATTTTGACTATTCTAACAGGTGTGTGGTGGTATCTCATTGTTGTTCAATTTGCATTTCCCTGGAGCCATATGATGTGGAGCATCGTCTCGTACTCTTAGTTGCCATTTTTATGTCTTCTTTGGCCAGATGTCTGTTAAGTTGTTTGCCCCATTTTTTAATCTGGTTGTGTGTGTTCTTGGTGTCTAGTTTTAAGATTTCTTTGCGTATTTGTATATTTGTTATTCCTTTATCAACTGTGCCTTTTGCAAATATTTTCTCCCAGTCTGTGGCTTGTGTTTTTATCCTCTTGACATTGTGTCTTGTGGAGCAGCAGTTTAAAATGTTAATGAAGTCCAGCTTATCAGTTATTCCTTTCAGGATCTTGATTTTGCTGTCACATCTAGAAAGTCATGTTTATAAAGAGGTCATCTCGGTTTTCTTCCGTGTTATTGTCTTCTAGGAATTCTAGAGTTTTGCTTTTTACATGTGGGTCTATAATGCATTTTGATTTCCGTTTTGTAAAGGTGTAAAGGTCCATGTGCACGTTCATTGTCTCGCACGTGGATGTCCAGTTCTTCCAGCACCATTCGTTGATAAGACTGTCTTTGCTCCATCGTATGGTCTGTGCTCCTTTGTCAAAGAACGGTAGAGTATGTTAACGGGCATCTATTTCTAGGCTCTCTGTTCTGCTCCTTTGGTCCATTTGTCTGTTCTTTCACCAGTACCACACTGTCTTGATTGCTGTAGCTTTATAGTGAATTTTGACATTGGCTCATGTCAGTCCTTCAACTTTTTTTCTTCTTTGATATTATGTTGACTTTTAAAAAGCTATTGCAGTTGCGATACGGTCAGAGAAAATCTATATGATATTGCTCCCGTGCACGTTATTAATGCTCTGTTTATGTCCAAATATGTTGTCTGTTTTCATAAATGTCACTTGTGTGCTCTCAAACAAGATGTGTTCTGTTTGCTCTAGAGAGAGATCGTGTCAGTCTGTTCTTATTTTCTTTGCTCTTTTTGGAAGCTTTTAGAATTTTCTCTTCATTTCCATGGATCCTTTACAGATAATTTTTTACTTCCTTCTTTAACTTTGTGAAATTTATCTTCATTAGTTTTTGAATATTTCCTCTTCTCTGTTTTCTTTTTTTTCATCTTAGATGTCTTGGATTTCATTTATTTCAGATGTTAGATGTCTGTTTTTACCCACCATATCACACTGCTGTTCTTTTAAATATTCTCTCACTTTATTGTTTTATTCTGTTTTCTGGGAGAGTTTCTCAATGTCATTTTCCATGTCTAAATAATTTGCTGTTCTCATGTATCCACACTGCTATTTATCCCATGACTTAAGTCTTTAACAGTCGTACTTTTACACCTGTTTCCTCATGAGGTTTTCCTTATGGTTTCTCATTGTCATTTCGTGTTACTAACATCTTCCCTTGTATCTTTAAGTGTATTTGTCATGCTTATGTTCCAGTATGTTCCAGTAGTTCTACTTCAAATGGTATATGTTGCTCAATTTGTTGTATTTCTTTTTCAGTCGTTGTACTCCTCAGGTATGTAATTGTTTTGACTTGTGAGCTTTCATTCCTTGTGGCTGTTGGCTACTCTGTCTGGCATCTTGTATTAGAGAAGGGCTAACGTTTTGCTTGGGACCATCTCAGTCTGTGGCTGTTATCTCAGAATAATTATTAATAGTGTGTCCTTTTCACTCTCAGAAGCGTCCTCTCTTGGGTGCTGTATTATATAGTCACCTTTGTTGAAACCTAGGACCTAAGGTGTGTTTTTCTAAGTAAGTTTAATATGAGGGGAGGTGATGGCCCCAGGCGCAGACAGTCTCAGAAACCGTGAAACACTGTGACCACTCAACTCCTGTGGTCAGGATATGTCACCTTTGAGCTCTTGGGGAAAGCGGCATTTGAGGAGGCATTTGAGGTTGTCACCTGGGGCTTGGGAGACGGAGGAGGTGGAGGAGTGAAGGATCAAGGATTGTTCAGCCCTTCCCTGCTTTCATCAGCTAACCTAATGCTACTCTAATTTTATCCTAGCTACATCTGGGTGGTTGCTACTTGTTTCTGCTGAGAAAGGAAAGTGATCGCTTCCAAGCAACTCAGGGGAGAGGCAAGAACGGTCCTTGAAATTTTCCCTCACACTGAGCCCCTCAAGGCTGCCACCCACTGCCCCTAATCCCAGGCTACCCACCCATTAAGAGACAGCCTTCAGGCCTCTGTCATTTCCCAGGGTTGTCACTCTTGTTATTTCTGGGAATGCATAGTTCCTTAGGACTTCTGAAGTTTTGGGAGGAGGATGCAACATGCCGTACCATTTGGCGTCTTGATAGGAACCCATGATTTCTCTGGAAATTATCAGGGTGTGTTACTTTGATGAGAACCTTTAAGTGTATTTGAACTTTAAGATATATATACTAATGTATATTGTTGCCAGATACAGAATTAATGAAATTTGAAAGAATTTGGTGAAGAGTGCAGGCTGTCCAAAAATCAATAATATTTGTGCAATGCTGAATATTAGCATGATACTGTGAAGGTGACAGACTCAAAGTGCATTTTGCAAGTGTCTTATTTTGTAGATGAAGAAAAAGATAAATAGAGAAAAGATTACCCAAGCCAGTTTTGAGGTGAAAAGTCTTGATTTTGGATAATATAACCAGATAACGTTTTCTGAAAGGACTGTAGAGAAAAAGAAAAAGAAAAAGAATCATTGTAAACGCATGGTCTTCACGCAGGTCAGAAAATCTTTTAATCATGATTTGGTCATCCTTGACCTTCCTACTTGTTTCTTTCCTACCAAATAACAACCAGGGACTGGGCCCTGACACTGTATGTTCATTGTTCTTGTGTATTCTCTTTCTATCTATATCTCTGTGTTAGCTCTTACTTGGATGCACCTCCCCATCCCGACACACTCAGATCCCTCTCACGTTTCCCAAATTGATTCCAGAGTGCATGAAGGAGAAACAAAATGGTGAAGAAGGAAGGAGGTTTAATCATGAATGCTATGTCTCCCTTGTTCCCTTCATTCTCTTTCCAGTGGATACACACAGGGACACACAGACACGCACACACGCACATACAGAACCCGGAGACTGTGTCAGAGGTTCCAGTGCTGGACCCTGAAACGGATGCTTTTGTTTCTGTCGTGTTTCCTCGTGACTTTACTTTTTGTGTGCTGCAATTCTGTTGGGAAAAAGAACCTGATTATCTTCCAAAATGTCTGACTCTATTTTTTGTACATGTTTTTTACTCTATGGCAGGGTTATGGATTCTTCCCGAATGTCGTCTGGCAACAGTGACAAGATGGGGTGAGTTGACATGAGTGATCTGAGTGGTGAAAGGTATGGGGGGCATCGATGGCAACAACAGGTTTCCATAAGAGACTATAAGCTTCTGTAGGTAACTTTCTTTCCTGTTGGGCCTAGGTGGCAAAAGGAAGGAGGAGTCATAAGAGGGAGACTTCTTACTCTCGGTTTGTTTGTGAGCCTTAGAAAGTAGTAGCCAAAGCTTTGAGGAAACTCTCAGAATGCCTGTGTGTAAGACTCTGCTAGAGTGGGCCAGGAGAGGAGAGAATCCTATTTGGAGCAAGGAGACGGTAGCAGTGGAGAGGGAGCAGTGGAGCTCTCAGCAGAAGAGAATGGAGCTAAACAGACCTCGGCTCCTTTCCTCAGCCTCCAGAGCTCTGCCACCATCTAAAGCTGGTGTCCCGAATGCCAAGCCACCGTCATATTGGAGGGAGCCCGTGCCTCAGACCTGCAGTCATCTGAACCCTGTATGAGGAACAGAAAAGACATACATGATACATGAAGGGTCAGGATGTGGTGGAGGGTGTTGAGGATCAGGAAGTTAGGAGGAGCTGGGGAAATGTGTACCTACAACCTGGAGTTGAATTTTGAGCTAAATTCAACCTCGATGCAATTACACGTGAGAGTAAGGTTCAGTAGTGAAGAATTGTATTTCAATATCTTCATTCATTAGGCTTTTTGACCGGCCGAAGATCTTCGTTACAACTATAGAAAGCCCTATTTCTAGGGAAGATTAAAATACTAGTTTCCGAATAACTAACATCCACATACCTTTTTAGGGTTCAACCAGTTTACCACTTGAAGACTACTTGTAACTAATTGCAAACAAGAGTGTAACTCTATGAAGTCACTAGGAGTCTGATCATATATGCTTTTAATTCTTTAGAAATGACCCCGATGAAGTGACAGAAGTAATCTGTGATGGAACCACCAACAAAAGGTGACGTATATACTCAGAGAGAGAGAGAGAGAGAGAGAGAGTGAATGAAATGCAGACGCGGCATTATCCATGGGAATGCAGAATATTCTGGACCATGATTCTAAGATCTTTTCTAAAATTTCGGATCCACTGAGCTAAGTCATGTTTATCATATTCTTAGATTCACAGAATTCTTGTTCAAATAAGTTGGTCACATCACTGTCCCATGTAGGAAATCTCAAATGACATGTTGTTGCATTTCTTGGTGTTTACGTTAACATAGAACAACTCTCCAGGCTCCGTGATGATTTGTTATGAGGACCAAATAAGTGTTAAACACTTAGGACGATGTCTGGCACGTAATAAATACCATTTGAGTGCTTATTAGATGGAACAAAAATTTTCCGTGTACTTAGTCATGTCATCTGAAAACAGCGATAATTTTCATTTTTCCTGTCCAGTCCTTATACCTCTCACTTCTTTTTCTGACGTCATTGAGCAGTGTTGGAAGGCATATGGCTCTTGGGAGGAAATAAAAGGAGGTCAGGACTGGAGAACAGGATTGAGGGAGAGAGAGGTGCGCCACAAGGATGGGGGCTGGCAGGGCCAGATTTTGAAGGGCATTGTAGGCTCTGCTGAATGGTTTTGGCTCAATCCTAGTAGCACTGGCAAGGCAATGAGGGGTCATGCTTGAGGCTCTACAAACAATACAAACTCCAATCGTGAACCGTAGACGTACCAACTGTAGCTTTCTAGAGACGTAGGCTTTGCTAGAGACGCACTCCTAGACTGTGCATTCCCAGGTATGTGGACATCTTTTGGGGTGATGTCTGGGATGTGGAGAGGGTATGTTGTCTCTGCCGCTATATGGGCTTGTAAGGGCTGGAGAGTCTGTGCAGCTCGATATTCCCTCTCCCACGTGAATGCTGAGAAGAGTGAGAGCTGACCACAAAACAGGGAGCCGACTCCAGACAGAGTGTGCAGAGACACAGTGAAGATAGCCCTTTGAGTCTTTAGTCAGGAGGTTGACAGAGCAAATCAAGAAATAGACTCAATAAGGGGCATTGTTCTAAATGCACTTTCAAGTTTCCTTGGTAGAATAGGTTGGATGTAGGATGAGTTGAGACAGAAAATGTTTGGTTTTTCAACGTCAGCTTTTTTGTACTATCTCCTTTTTTCCCCAATCTCATTTTCACCAGAACAAGCACCAGGAGAGCTATTTTTGAAACACTTTTTCCATTGTAAGAATTCGAAACTTATGCAGATTTCTAAATTGTGGTAAATGCATGTAACCTAAAATTGATCATCTTCAGCATTTTTAAGTGTGCCATTCTGTAGCGTTAGGTACCTTCATATTGTTGTGCAGCCAACCTGCAGAACTCTTCTCGTCTTGCAAAACTGAAACTCTGTACACATTAAACTACTCTCCCCGTTGCCCCTTTCCCAAGCTCTTGGCAACCACCATTCTACCTTCTGTCTCTGTGAGTTTGACTACTCTAGGTATGTCATGTCAGTGGAATCATGCAAAATTTGTCTTCTTGTGACTAGTTATTTCATTTAGCACAATGCCCTCAAAGTCAATCCATGTTGCAGCATGTGTCAGAATTTCATTTCTTTTTAAGACTGAACAATATTCCAACACATACAGGAATTTCTCGCAAATGGTTCCAAAAGCTCCAGTATACCCTTTACTTACATTTCCAATTGTTAACATTTTGTCACATTTCCTTTGTTATTCCCATCATATGGATATGTAGGTATATAGACATAAATCTATCTATCTATCTATCTATCTATCTATAGATATATATAGAAAGAGAGAGAGAGAAAGAAAATACGTTTAGATATAGATATACACATAGAAAGAGCTCTCTCTCTCAATACATCTGTATCTAGACCTGATTTTTATGTGAGTTGAGGCAGAAGATGTTTGATAGACACACACGTGACACACACCTTCCTACACACTTAGGCTCTATTCCTGAATCATTAGAGAGAAAATGCAGACCACATACCCTTTACTCCTGAATATTTCAGTTTTATTTTTCTACCTTCAGGGACACCTAACCACAGCACAGTGATCAAAATCAGAAAATTTTCACTTCCGTAACCATAATACGATGACCAGAATTGGAAAATGAAAGCCATAATAGAATATTATCTGATTTATGGTTTACATTGCGACGCACTCTTGGTGTCATACATTCTATGGGTTTGGATAAAAGTAGAATGACATGAATCTGTCATTAGAGTTTCATAACGATGGAGTATTTTCACTGCCCTAAAAATCCTTTGTGCTCCGCCTATTCATCCTTCTCCCCGCCAACTCCCGGCAACCACCGATCTTTTCCTGTCGCCCCAGTTTTGCCACGTCCAGAATGTCATATAGTTGGCCTCATACAGTATGCAACCTTTTCAGATTGGCTTCTTTCACAAAGTAACATGCGTGTAAGGTTTCTTTTCACAGCTCGATAGCTCGTTGCTTTTTAGCGCTGAATAATATGCCGTTGACTAGATGTACCACGGTTTGTTTATCCGTTCATCTGGTGCAGGACATCTTGGTTGCTTCCGCTTTTTGGCGATAACGAATAAAGCTGCTATCAACATTTGTGTGCAGGTTTTCATCTGCGTGTAAGTTTTGAACTCCTTGGGGTAAATACCAAGGAGCGTATGTTAAGCTGGATCGTACGTTAAGGGTTATGCTTAGTTTTGTAAGAAAACCCTAAACTGCCTTCCAGAGTGGCTGTTCCGTTTTGCCTTGCCACCAATACTGAATGAGTGTCTCCATTGCTCCACATGCTTGTCAGCAATTGCTGTTGTTAGTGTTCCATATTTTGACTATTCTAACAGGTGTGTGGTGGTATCTCATTGTTGTTCAATTTGCATTTTCCTGGAGCCATATGATGTGGAGCATCGTCTCGTACTCTTAGTTGCCATTTTTATGTCTTCTTTGGCCAGATGTCTGTTAAGTTGTTTGCCCCATTTTTTAATCTGGTTGTGTGTGTTCTTGGTGTCTAGTTTTAAGATTTCTTTGCGTATTTGTATATTTGTTATTCCTTTATCAACTGTGCCTTTTGCAAATATTTTCTCCCAGTCTGTGGCTTGTGTTTTTATCCTCTTGACATTGTGTCTTGTGGAGCAGCAGTTTAAAATGTTAATGAAGTCCAGCTTATCAGTTATTCCTTTCAGGATCTTGATTTTGCTGTCACATCTAGAAAGTCATGTTTATAAAGAGGTCATCTCGGTTTTCTTCCGTGTTATTGTCTTCTAGGAATTCTAGAGTTTTGCTTTTTACATGTGGGTCTATAATGCATTTTGATTTCCGTTTTGTAAAGGTGTAAAGGTCCATGTGCACGTTCATTGTCTCGCACGTGGATGTCCAGTTCTTCCAGCACCATTCGTTGATAAGACTGTCTTTGCTCCATCGTATGGTCTGTGCTCCTTTGTCAAAGAACGGTAGAGTATGTTAACGGGCATCTATTTCTAGGCTCTCTGTTCTGCTCCTTTGGTCCATTTGTCTGTTCTTTCACCAGTACCACACTGTCTTGATTGCTGTAGCTTTATAGTGAATTTTGACATTGGCTCATGTCAGTCCTTCAACTTTTTTTCTTCTTTGATATTATGTTGACTTTTAAAAAGCTATTGCAGTTGCGATACGGTCAGAGAAAATCTATATGATATTGCTCCCGTGCACGTTATTAATGCTCTGTTTATGTCCAAATATGTTGTCTGTTTTCATAAATGTCACTTGTGTGCTCTCAAACAAGATGTGTTCTGTTTGCTCTAGAGAGAGATCGTGTCAGTCTGTTCTTATTTTCTTTGCTCTTTTTGGAAGCTTTTAGAATTTTCTCTTCATTTCCATGGATCCTTTACAGATAATTTTTTACTTCCTTCTTTAACTTTGTGAAATTTATCTTCATTAGTTTTTGAATATTTCCTCTTCTCTGTTTTCTTTTTTTTCATCTTAGATGTCTTGGATTTCATTTATTTCAGATGTTAGATGTCTGTTTTTACCCACCATATCACACTGCTGTTCTTTTAAATATTCTCTCACTTTATTGTTTTATTCTGTTTTCTGGGAGAGTTTCTCAATGTCATTTTCCATGTCTAAATAATTTGCTGTTCTCATGTATCCACACTGCTATTTATCCCATGACTTAAGTCTTTAACAGTCGTACTTTTACACCTGTTTCCTCATGAGGTTTTCCTTATGGTTTCTCATTGTCATTTCGTGTTACTAACATCTTCCCTTGTATCTTTAAGTGTATTTGTCATGCTTATGTTCCAGTATGTTCCAGTAGTTCTACTTCAAATGGTATATGTTGCTCAATTTGTTGTATTTCTTTTTCAGTCGTTGTACTCCTCAGGTATGTAATTGTTTTGACTTGTGAGCTTTCATTCCTTGTGGCTGTTGGCTACTCTGTCTGGCATCTTGTATTAGAGAAGGGCTAACGTTTTGCTTGGGACCATCTCAGTCTGTGGCTGTTATCTCAGAATAATTATTAATAGTGTGTCCTTTTCACTCTCAGAAGCGTCCTCTCTTGGGTGCTGTATTATATAGTCACCTTTGTTGAAACCTAGGACCTAAGGTGTGTTTTTCTAAGTAAGTTTAATATGAGGGGAGGTGATGGCCCCAGGCGCAGACAGTCTCAGAAACCGTGAAACACTGTGACCACTCAACTCCTGTGGTCAGGATATGTCACCTTTGAGCTCTTGGGGAAAGCGGCATTTGAGGAGGCATTTGAGGTTGTCACCTGGGGCTTGGGAGACGGAGGAGGTGGAGGAGTGAAGGATCAAGGATTGTTCAGCCCTTCCCTGCTTTCATCAGCTAACCTAATGCTACTCTAATTTTATCCTAGCTACATCTGGGTGGTTGCTACTTGTTTCTGCTGAGAAAGGAAAGTGATCGCTTCCAAGCAACTCAGGGGAGAGGCAAGAACGGTCCTTAAAATTTTCCCTCACACTGAGCCCCTCAAGGCTGCCACCCACTGCCCCTAATCCCAGGCTACCCACCCATTAAGAGACAGCCTTCAGGCCTCTGTCATTTCCCAGGGTTGTCACTCTTGTTATTTCTGGGAATGCATAGTTCCTTAGGACTTCTGAAGTTTTGGGAGGAGGATGCAACATGCCGTACCATTTGGCGTCTTGATAGGAACCCATGATTTCTCTGGAAATTATCAGGGTGTGTTACTTTGATGAGAACCTTTAAGTGTATTTGAACTTTAAGATATATATACTAATGTATATTGTTGCCAGATACAGAATTAATGAAATTTGAAAGAATTTGGTGAAGAGTGCAGGCTGTCCAAAAATCAATAATATTTGTGCAGTGCTGAATATTAGCATGATACTGTGAAGGTGACAGACTCAAAGTGCATTTTGCAAGTGTCTTATTTGGTAGATGAAGAAAAAGATAAATAGAGAAAAGATTACCCAAGCCAGTTTTGAGGTGAAAAGTCTTGATTTTGGCTAATATAACCAGATAACGTTTTCTGAAAGGACTGTAGAGAAAAAGAAAAAGAAAAAGAATCATTGTAAACGCATGGTCTTCACGCAGGTCAGAAAATCTTTTAATCATCATTTGGTCATCCTTGACCTTCCTACTTGTTTCTTTCCTACCAAATAACAACCAGGGACTGGGCCCTGACACTGTATGTTCATTGTTCTTGTGTATTCTCTTTCTATCTATATCTCTGTGTTAGCTCTTACTTGGATGCACCTCCCCATCCCGACACACTCAGATCCCTCTCACGTTTCCCAAAGTGATTCCAGAGTGCATGAAGGAGAAACAAAATGGTGAAGAAGGAAGGAGGTTTAATCATGAATGCTATGTCTCCCTTGTTCCCTTCATTCTCTTTCCAGTGGATACACACAGGGACACACAGACACGCACACACGCACACACAGAACCCGGAGACTGTGTCAGAGGTTCCAGTGCTGGACCCTGAAACGGATGCTTTTGTTTCTGTCGTGTTTCCTCGTGACTTTACTTTTTGTGTGCTGCAATTCTGTTGGGAAAAAGAACCTGATTATCTTCCAAAATGTCTGACTCTATTTTTTGTACATGTTTTTTACTCTATGGCAGGGTTATGGATTCTTCCCGAATGTCGTCTGGCAACAGTGACAAGATGGGGTGAGTTGACATGAGTGATCTGAGTGGTGAAAGGTATGGGGGGCATCGATGGCAACAACAGGTTTCCATAAGAGACTATAAGCTTCTGTAGGTAACTTTCTTTCCTGTTGGGCCTAGGTGGCAAAAGGAAGGAGGAGTCATAAGAGGGAGACTTCTTACTCTCGGTTTGTTTGTGAGCCTTAGAAAGTAGTAGCCAAAGCTTTGAGGAAACTCTCAGAATGCCTGTGTGTAAGACTCTGCTAGAGTGGGCCAGGAGAGGAGAGAATCCTATTTGGAGCAAGGAGACGGTAGCAGTGGAGAGGGAGCAGTGGAGCTCTCAGCAGAAGAGAATGGAGCTAAACAGACCTCGGCTCCTTTCCTCAGCCTCCAGAGCTCTGCCACCATCTAAAGCTGGTGTCCCGAATGCCAAGCCACCGTCATATTGGAGGGAGCCCGTGCCTCAGACCTGCAGTCATCTGAACCCTGTATGAGGAACAGAAAAGACATACATGATACATGAAGGGTCAGGATGTGGTGGAGGGTGTTGAGGATCAGGAAGTTAGGAGGAGCTGGGGAAATGTGTACCTACAACCTGGAGTTGAATTTTGAGCTAAATTCAACCTCGATGCAATTACACGTGAGAGTAAGGTTCAGTAGTGAAGAATTGTATTTCAATATCTTCATTCATTAGGCTTTTTGACCGGCCGAAGATCTTCGTTACAACTATAGAAAGCCCTATTTCTAGGGAAGATTAAAATACTAGTTTCCGAATAACTAACATCCACATAATTTTTTAGGGTTCAACCAGTTTACCACTTGAAGACTACTTGTAACTAATTGCAAACAAGAGTGTAACTCTATGAAGTCACTAGGAGTCTGATCATATATGCTTTTAATTCTTTAGAAATGACCCCGATGAAGTGACAGAAGTAATCTGTGATGGAACCACCAACAAAAGGTGACGTATATACTCAGAGAGAGAGAGAGAGAGAGAGAGAGAGAGTGAGTGAAATGCAGACGCGGCATTATCCATGGGAATGCGGAATATTCTGGACCATGATTCTAAGATCTTTTCTAAAATTTCGGATCCACTGAGCTAAGTCATGTTTATCATATTCTTAGATTCACAGAATTCTTGTTCAAATAAGTTGGTCACATCACTGTCCCATGTAGGAAATCTCAAATGACATGTTGTTGCATTTCTTGGTGTTTACGTTAACATAGAACAACTCTCCAGGCTCCGTGATGATTTGTTATGAGGACCAAATAAGTGTTAAACACTTAGGACGATGTCTGGCACGTAATAAATACCATTTGAGTGCTTATTAGATGGAACAAAAATTTTCCGTGTACTTAGTCATGTCATCTGAAAACAGCGATAATTTTCATTTTTCCTGTCCAGTCCTTATACCTCTCACTTCTTTTTCTGACGTCATTGAGCAGTGTTGGAAGGCATATGGCTCTTGGGAGGAAATAAAAGGAGGTCAGGACTGGAGAACAGGATTGAGGGAGAGAGAGGTGCGCCACAAGGATGGGGGCTGGCAGGGCCAGATTTTGAAGGGCATTGTAGGCTCTGCTGAATGGTTTTGGCTCAATCCTAGTAGCACTGGCAAGGCAATGAGGGGTCATGCTTGAGGCTCTACAAACAATACAAACTCCAATCGTGAACCGTAGACGTACCAACTGTAGCTTTCTAGAGACGTAGGCTTTGCTAGAGACGCACTCCTAGACTGTGCATTCCCAGGTATGTGGACATCTTTTGGGGTGATGTCTGGGATGTGGAGAGGGTATGTTGTCTCTGCCGCTATATGGGCTTGTAAGGGCTGGAGAGTCTGTGCAGCTCGATATTCCCTCTCCCACGTGAATGCTGAGAAGAGTGAGAGCTGACCACAAAACAGGGAGCCGACTCCAGACAGAGTGTGGAGAGACACAGTGAAGATAGCCCTTTGAGTCTTTAGTCAGGAGGTTGACAGAGCAAATCAAGAAATAGACTCAATAAGGGGCATTGTTCTAAATGCACTTTCAAGTTTCCTTGGTAGAATAGGTTGGATGTAGGATGAGTTGAGACAGAAAATGTTTGGTTTTTCAACGTCAGCTTTTTTGTACTATCTCCTTTTTTCCCCAATCTCATTTTCACCAGAACAAGCACCAGGAGAGCTATTTTTGAAACACTTTTTCCATTGTAAGAATTCGAAACTTATGCAGATTTCTAAATTGTGGTAAATGCATGTAACCTAAAATTGATCATCTTCAGCATTTTTAAGTGTGCCATTCTGTAGCGTTAGGTACCTTCATATTGTTGTGCAGCCAACCTGCAGAACTCTTCTCGTCTTGCAAAACTGAAACTCTGTACACATTAAACTACTCTCCCCGTTGCCCCTTTCCCAAGCTCTTGGCAACCACCATTCTACCTTCTGTCTCTGTGAGTTTGACTACTCTAGGTATGTCATGTCAGTGGAATCATGCAAAATTTGTCTTCTTGTGACTAGTTATTTCATTTAGCACAATGCCCTCAAAGTCAATCCATGTTGCAGCATGTGTCAGAATTTCATTTCTTTTTAAGACTGAACAATATTCCAACACATACAGGAATTTCTCGCAAATGGTTCCAAAAGCTCCAGTATACCCTTTACTTACATTTCCAATTGTTAACATTTTGTCACATTTCCTTTGTTATTCCCATCATATGGATATGTAGGTATATAGACATAAATCTATCTATCTATCTATCTATCTATCTATCTATCTATAGATATATATAGAAAGAGAGAGAGAGAAAGAAAATACGTTTAGATATAGATATACACATAGAAAGAGCTCTCTCTCTCAATACATCTGTATCTAGACCTGATTTTTATGTGAGTTGAGGCAGAAGATGTTTGATAGACACACACGTGACACACACCTTCCTACACACTTAGGCTCTATTCCTGAATCATTAGAGAGAAAATGCAGACCACATACCCTTTACTCCTGAATATTTCAGTTTTATTTTTCTACCTTCAGGGACACCTAACCACAGCACAGTGATCAAAATCAGAAAATTTTCACTTCCGTAACCATAATACGATGACCAGAATTGGAAAATGAAAGCCATAATAGAATATTATCTGATTTATGGTTTACATTGCGACGCACTCTTGGTGTCATACATTCTATGGGTTTGGATAAAAGTAGAATGACATGAATCTGTCATTAGAGTTTCATAACGATGGAGTATTTTCACTGCCCTAAAAATCCTTTGTGCTCCGCCTATTCATCCTTCTCCCCGCCAACTCCCGGCAACCACCGATCTTTTCCTGTCGCCCCAGTTTTGCCACGTCCAGAATGTCATATAGTTGGCCTCATACAGTATGCAACCTTTTCAGATTGGCTTCTTTCACAAAGTAACATGCGTGTAAGGTTTCTTTTCACAGCTCGATAGCTCGTTGCTTTTTAGCGCTGAATAATATGCCGTTGACTAGATGTACCACGGTTTGTTTATCCGTTCATCTGGTGCAGGACATCTTGGTTGCTTCCGCTTTTTGGCGATAACGAATAAAGCTGCTATCAACATTTGTGTGCAGGTTTTCATCTGCGTGTAAGTTTTGAACTCCTTGGGGTAAATACCAAGGAGCGTATGTTAAGCTGGATCGTACGTTAAGGGTTATGCTTAGTTTTGTAAGAAAACCCTAAACTGCCTTCCAGAGTGGCTGTTCCGTTTTGCCTTGCCACCAATACTGAATGAGTGTCTCCATTGCTCCACATGCTTGTCAGCAATTGCTGTTGTTAGTGTTCCATATTTTGACTATTCTAACAGGTGTGTGGTGGTATCTCATTGTTGTTCAATTTGCATTTCCCTGGAGCCATATGATGTGGAGCATCGTCTCGTACTCTTAGTTGCCATTTTTATGTCTTCTTTGGCCAGATGTCTGTTAAGTTGTTTGCCCCATTTTTTAATCTGGTTGTGTGTGTTCTTGGTGTCTAGTTTTAAGATTTCTTTGCGTATTTGTATATTTGTTATTCCTTTATCAACTGTGCCTTTTGCAAATATTTTCTCCCAGTCTGTGGCTTGTGTTTTTATCCTCTTGACATTGTGTCTTGTGGAGCAGCAGTTTAAAATGTTAATGAAGTCCAGCTTATCAGTTATTCCTTTCAGGATCTTGATTTTGCTGTCACATCTAGAAAGTCATGTTTATAAAGAGGTCATCTCGGTTTTCTTCCGTGTTATTGTCTTCTAGGAATTCTAGAGTTTTGCTTTTTACATGTGGGTCTATAATGCATTTTGATTTCCGTTTTGTAAAGGTGTAAAGGTCCATGTGCACGTTCATTGTCTCGCACGTGGATGTCCAGTTCTTCCAGCACCATTCGTTGATAAGACTGTCTTTGCTCCATCGTATGGTCTGTGCTCCTTTGTCAAAGAACGGTAGAGTATGTTAACGGGCATCTATTTCTAGGCTCTCTGTTCTGCTCCTTTGGTCCATTTGTCTGTTCTTTCACCAGTACCACACTGTCTTGATTGCTGTAGCTTTATAGTGAATTTTGACATTGGCTCATGTCAGTCCTTCAACTTTTTTTCTTCTTTGATATTATGTTGACTTTTAAAAAGCTATTGCAGTTGCGATACGGTCAGAGAAAATCTATATGATATTGCTCCCGTGCACGTTATTAATGCTCTGTTTATGTCCAAATATGTTGTCTGTTTTCATAAATGTCACTTGTGTGCTCTCAAACAAGATGTGTTCTGTTTGCTCTAGAGAGAGATCGTGTCAGTCTGTTCTTATTTTCTTTGCTCTTTTTGGAAGCTTTTAGAATTTTCTCTTCATTTCCATGGATCCTTTACAGATAATTTTTTACTTCCTTCTTTAACTTTGTGAAATTTATCTTCATTAGTTTTTGAATATTTCCTCTTCTCTGTTTTCTTTTTTTTCATCTTAGATGTCTTGGATTTCATTTATTTCAGATGTTAGATGTCTGTTTTTACCCACCATATCACACTGCTGTTCTTTTAAATATTCTCTCACTTTATTGTTTTATTCTGTTTTCTGGGAGAGTTTCTCAATGTCATTTTCCATGTCTAAATAATTTGCTGTTCTCATGTATCCACACTGCTATTTATCCCATGACTTAAGTCTTTAACAGTCGTACTTTTACACCTGTTTCCTCATGAGGTTTTCCTTATGGTTTCTCATTGTCATTTCGTGTTACTAACATCTTCCCTTGTATCTTTAAGTGTATTTGTCATGCTTATGTTCCAGTATGTTCCAGTAGTTCTACTTCAAATGGTATATGTTGCTCAATTTGTTGTATTTCTTTTTCAGTCGTTGTACTCCTCAGGTATGTAATTGTTTTGACTTGTGAGCTTTCATTCCTTGTGGCTGTTGGCTACTCTGTCTGGCATCTTGTATTAGAGAAGGGCTAACGTTTTGCTTGGGACCATCTCAGTCTGTGGCTGTTATCTCAGAATAATTATTAATAGTGTGTCCTTTTCACTCTCAGAAGCGTCCTCTCTTGGGTGCTGTATTATATAGTCACCTTTGTTGAAACCTAGGACCTAAGGTGTGTTTTTCTAAGTAAGTTTAATATGAGGGGAGGTGATGGCCCCAGGCGCAGACAGTCTCAGAAACCGTGAAACACTGTGACCACTCAACTCCTGTGGTCAGGATATGTCACCTTTGAGCTCTTGGGGAAAGCGGCATTTGAGGAGGCATTTGAGGTTGTCACCTGGGGCTTGGGAGACGGAGGAGGTGGAGGAGTGAAGGATCAAGGATTGTTCAGCCCTTCCCTGCTTTCATCAGCTAACCTAATGCTACTCTAATTTTATCCTAGCTACATCTGGGTGGTTGCTACTTGTTTCTGCTGAGAAAGGAAAGTGATCGCTTCCAAGCAACTCAGGGGAGAGGCAAGAACGGTCCTTGAAATTTTCCCTCACACTGAGCCCCTCAAGGCTGCCACCCACTGCCCCTAATCCCAGGCTACCCACCCATTAAGAGACAGCCTTCAGGCCTCTGTCATTTCCCAGGGTTGTCACTCTTGTTATTTCTGGGAATGCATAGTTCCTTAGGACTTCTGAAGTTTTGGGAGGAGGATGCAACATGCCGTACCATTTGGCGTCTTGATAGGAACCCATGATTTCTCTGGAAATTATCAGGGTGTGTTACTTTGATGAGAACCTTTAAGTGTATTTGAACTTTAAGATATATATACTAATGTATATTGTTGCCAGATACAGAATTAATGAAATTTGAAAGAATTTGGTGAAGAGTGCAGGCTGTCCAAAAATCAATAATATTTGTGCAGTGCTGAATATTAGCATGATACTGTGAAGGTGACAGACTCAAAGTGCATTTTGCAAGTGTCTTATTTGGTAGATGAAGAAAAAGATAAATAGAGAAAAGATTACCCAAGCCAGTTTTGAGGTGAAAAGTCTTGATTTTGGCTAATATAACCAGATAACGTTTTCTGAAAGGACTGTAGAGAAAAAGAAAAAGAAAAAGAATCATTGTAAACGCATGGTCTTCACGCAGGTCAGAAAATCTTTTAATCATCATTTGGTCATCCTTGACCTTCCTACTTGTTTCTTTCCTACCAAATAACAACCAGGGACTGGGCCCTGACACTGTATGTTCATTGTTCTTGTGTTTTCTCTTTCTATCTATATCTCTGTGTTAGCTCTTACTTGGATGCACCTCCCCATCCCGACACACTCAGATCCCTCTCACGTTTCCCAAAGTGATTCCAGAGTGCATGAAGGAGAAACAAAATGGTGAAGAAGGAAGGAGGTTTAATCATGAATGCTATGTCTCCCTTGTTCCCTTCATTCTCTTTCCAGTGGATACACACAGGGACACACAGACACGCACACACGCACACACAGAACCCGGAGACTGTGTCAGAGGTTCCAGTGCTGGACCCTGAAACGGATGCTTTTGTTTCTGTCGTGTTTCCTCGTGACTTTACTTTTTGTGTGCTGCAATTCTGTTGGGAAAAAGAACCTGATTATCTTCCAAAATGTCTGACTCTATTTTTTGTACATGTTTTTTACTCTATGGCAGGGTTATGGATTCTTCCCGAATGTCGTCTGGCAACAGTGACAAGATGGGGTGAGTTGACATGAGTGATCTGAGTGGTGAAAGGTATGGGGGGCATCGATGGCAACAACAGGTTTCCATAAGAGACTATAAGCTTCTGTAGGTAACTTTCTTTCCTGTTGGGCCTAGGTGGCAAAAGGAAGGAGGAGTCATAAGAGGGAGACTTCTTACTCTCGGTTTGTTTGTGAGCCTTAGAAAGTAGTAGCCAAAGCTTTGAGGAAACTCTCAGAATGCCTGTGTGTAAGACTCTGCTAGAGTGGGCCAGGAGAGGAGAGAATCCTATTTGGAGCAAGGAGACGGTAGCAGTGGAGAGGGAGCAGTGGAGCTCTCAGCAGAAGAGAATGGAGCTAAACAGACCTCGGCTCCTTTCCTCAGCCTCCAGAGCTCTGCCACCATCTAAAGCTGGTGTCCCGAATGCCAAGCCACCGTCATATTGGAGGGAGCCCGTGCCTCAGACCTGCAGTCATCTGAACCCTGTATGAGGAACAGAAAAGACATACATGATACATGAAGGGTCAGGATGTGGTGGAGGGTGTTGAGGATCAGGAAGTTAGGAGGAGCTGGGGAAATGTGTACCTACAACCTGGAGTTGAATTTTGAGCTAAATTCAACCTCGATGCAATTACACGTGAGAGTAAGGTTCAGTAGTGAAGAATTGTATTTCAATATCTTCATTCATTAGGCTTTTTGACCGGCCGAAGATCTTCGTTACAACTATAGAAAGCCCTATTTCTAGGGAAGATTAAAATACTAGTTTCCGAATAACTAACATCCACATACCTTTTTAGGGTTCAACCAGTTTACCACTTGAAGACTACTTGTAACTAATTGCAAACAAGAGTGTAACTCTATGAAGTCACTAGGAGTCTGATCATATATGCTTTTAATTCTTTAGAAATGACCCCGATGAAGTGACAGAAGTAATCTGTGATGGAACCACCAACAAAAGGTGACGTATATACTCAGAGAGAGAGAGAGAGAGAGAGAGAGTGAGTGAAATGCAGACGCGGCATTATCCATGGGAATGCGGAATATTCTGGACCATGATTCTAAGATCTTTTCTAAAATTTCGGATCCACTGAGCTAAGTCATGTTTATCATATTCTTAGATTCACAGAATTCTTGTTCAAATAAGTTGGTCACATCACTGTCCCATGTAGGAAATCTCAAATGACATGTTGTTGCATTTCTTGGTGTTTACGTTAACATAGAACAACTCTCCAGGCTCCGTGATGATTTGTTATGAGGACCAAATAAGTGTTAAACACTTAGGACGATGTCTGGCACGTAATAAATACCATTTGAGTGCTTATTAGATGGAACAAAAATTTTCCGTGTACTTAGTCATGTCATCTGAAAACAGCGATAATTTTCATTTTTCCTGTCCAGTCCTTATACCTCTCACTTCTTTTTCTGACGTCATTGAGCAGTGTTGGAAGGCATATGGCTCTTGGGAGGAAATAAAAGGAGGTCAGGACTGGAGAACAGGATTGAGGGAGAGAGAGGTGCGCCACAAGGATGGGGGCTGGCAGGGCCAGATTTTGAAGGGCATTGTAGGCTCTGCTGAATGGTTTTGGCTCAATCCTAGTAGCACTGGCAAGGCAATGAGGGGTCATGCTTGAGGCTCTACAAACAATACAAACTCCAATCGTGAACCGTAGACGTACCAACTGTAGCTTTCTAGAGACGTAGGCTTTGCTAGAGACGCACTCCTAGACTGTGCATTCCCAGGTATGTGGACATCTTTTGGGGTGATGTCTGGGATGTGGAGAGGGTATGTTGTCTCTGCCGCTATATGGGCTTGTAAGGGCTGGAGAGTCTGTGCAGCTCGATATTCCCTCTCCCACGTGAATGCTGAGAAGAGTGAGAGCTGACCACAAAACAGGGAGCCGACTCCAGACAGAGTGTGGAGAGACACAGTGAAGATAGCCCTTTGAGTCTTTAGTCAGGAGGTTGACAGAGCAAATCAAGAAATAGACTCAATAAGGGGCATTGTTCTAAATGCACTTTCAAGTTTCCTTGGTAGAATAGGTTGGATGTAGGATGAGTTGAGACAGAAAATGTTTGGTTTTTCAACGTCAGCTTTTTTGTACTATCTCCTTTTTTCCCCAATCTCATTTTCACCAGAACAAGCACCAGGAGAGCTATTTTTGAAACACTTTTTCCATTGTAAGAATTCGAAACTTATGCAGATTTCTAAATTGTGGTAAATGCATGTAACCTAAAATTGATCATCTTCAGCATTTTTAAGTGTGCCATTCTGTAGCGTTAGGTACCTTTATATTGTTGTGCAGCCAACCTGCAGAACTCTTCTCGTCTTGCAAAACTGAAACTCTGTACACATTAAACTACTCTCCCCGTTGCCCCTTTCCCAAGCTCTTGGCAACCACCATTCTACCTTCTGTCTCTGTGAGTTTGACTACTCTAGGTATGTCATGTCAGTGGAATCATGCAAAATTTGTCTTCTTGTGACTAGTTATTTCATTTAGCACAATGCCCTCAAAGTCAATCCATGTTGCAGCATGTGTCAGAATTTCATTTCTTTTTAAGACTGAACAATATTCCAACACATACAGGAATTTCTCGCAAATGGTTCCAAAAGCTCCAGTATACCCTTTACTTACATTTCCAATTGTTAACATTTTGTCACATTTCCTTTGTTATTCCCATCATATGGATATGTAGGTATATAGACATAAATCTATCTATCTATCTATCTATCTATCTATAGATATATATAGAAAGAGAGAGAGAGAAAGAAAATACGTTTAGATATAGATATACACATAGAAAGAGCTCTCTCTCTCAATACATCTGTATCTAGACCTGATTTTTATGTGAGTTGAGGCAGAAGATGTTTGATAGACACACACGTGACACACACCTTCCTACACACTTAGGCTCTATTCCTGAATCATTAGAGAGAAAATGCAGACCACATACCCTTTACTCCTGAATATTTCAGTTTTATTTTTCTACCTTCAGGGACACCTAACCACAGCACAGTGATCAAAATCAGAAAATTTTCACTTCCGTAACCATAATACGATGACCAGAATTGGAAAATGAAAGCCATAATAGAATATTATCTGATTTATGGTTTACATTGCGACGCACTCTTGGTGTCATACATTCTATGGGTTTGGATAAAAGTAGAATGACATGAATCTGTCATTAGAGTTTCATAACGATGGAGTATTTTCACTGCCCTAAAAATCCTTTGTGCTCCGCCTATTCATCCTTCTCCCCGCCAACTCCCGGCAACCACCGATCTTTTCCTGTCGCCCCAGTTTTGCCACGTCCAGAATGTCATATAGTTGGCCTCATACAGTATGCAACCTTTTCAGATTGGCTTCTTTCACAAAGTAACATGCGTGTAAGGTTTCTTTTCACAGCTCGATAGCTCGTTGCTTTTTAGCGCTGAATAATATGCCGTTGACTAGATGTACCACGGTTTGTTTATCCGTTCATCTGGTGCAGGACATCTTGGTTGCTTCCGCTTTTTGGCGATAACGAATAAAGCTGCTATCAACATTTGTGTGCAGGTTTTCATCTGCGTGTAAGTTTTGAACTCCTTGGGGTAAATACCAAGGAGCGTATGTTAAGCTGGATCGTACGTTAAGGGTTATGCTTAGTTTTGTAAGAAAACCCTAAACTGCCTTCCAGAGTGGCTGTTCCGTTTTGCCTTGCCACCAATACTGAATGAGTGTCTCCATTGCTCCACATGCTTGTCAGCAATTGCTGTTGTTAGTGTTCCATATTTTGACTATTCTAACAGGTGTGTGGTGGTATCTCATTGTTGTTCAATTTGCATTTCCCTGGAGCCATATGATGTGGAGCATCGTCTCGTACTCTTAGTTGCCATTTTTATGTCTTCTTTGGCCAGATGTCTGTTAAGTTGTTTGCCCCATTTTTTAATCTGGTTGTGTGTGTTCTTGGTGTCTAGTTTTAAGATTTCTTTGCGTATTTGTATATTTGTTATTCCTTTATCAACTGTGCCTTTTGCAAATATTTTCTCCCAGTCTGTGGCTTGTGTTTTTATCCTCTTGACATTGTGTCTTGTGGAGCAGCAGTTTAAAATGTTAATGAAGTCCAGCTTATCAGTTATTCCTTTCAGGATCTTGATTTTGCTGTCACATCTAGAAAGTCATGTTTATAAAGAGGTCATCTCGGTTTTCTTCCGTGTTATTGTCTTCTAGGAATTCTAGAGTTTTGCTTTTTACATGTGGGTCTATAATGCATTTTGATTTCCGTTTTGTAAAGGTGTAAAGGTCCATGTGCACGTTCATTGTCTCGCACGTGGATGTCCAGTTCTTCCAGCACCATTCGTTGATAAGACTGTCTTTGCTCCATCGTATGGTCTGTGCTCCTTTGTCAAAGAACGGTAGAGTATGTTAACGGGCATCTATTTCTAGGCTCTCTGTTCTGCTCCTTTGGTCCATTTGTCTGTTCTTTCACCAGTACCACACTGTCTTGATTGCTGTAGCTTTATAGTGAATTTTGACATTGGCTCATGTCAGTCCTTCAACTTTTTTTCTTCTTTGATATTATGTTGACTTTTAAAAAGCTATTGCAGTTGCGATACGGTCAGAGAAAATCTATATGATATTGCTCCCGTGCACGTTATTAATGCTCTGTTTATGTCCAAATATGTTGTCTGTTTTCATAAATGTCACTTGTGTGCTCTCAAACAAGATGTGTTCTGTTTGCTCTAGAGAGAGATCGTGTCAGTCTGTTCTTATTTTCTTTGCTCTTTTTGGAAGCTTTTAGAATTTTCTCTTCATTTCCATGGATCCTTTACAGATAATTTTTTACTTCCTTCTTTAACTTTGTGAAATTTATCTTCATTAGTTTTTGAATATTTCCTCTTCTCTGTTTTCTTTTTTTTCATCTTAGATGTCTTGGATTTCATTTATTTCAGATGTTAGATGTCTGTTTTTACCCACCATATCACACTGCTGTTCTTTTAAATATTCTCTCACTTTATTGTTTTATTCTGTTTTCTGGGAGAGTTTCTCAATGTCATTTTCCATGTCTAAATAATTTGCTGTTCTCATGTATCCACACTGCTATTTATCCCATGACTTAAGTCTTTAACAGTCGTACTTTTACACCTGTTTCCTCATGAGGTTTTCCTTATGGTTTCTCATTGTCATTTCGTGTTACTAACATCTTCCCTTGTATCTTTAAGTGTATTTGTCATGCTTATGTTCCAGTATGTTCCAGTAGTTCTACTTCAAATGGTATATGTTGCTCAATTTGTTGTATTTCTTTTTCAGTCGTTGTACTCCTCAGGTATGTAATTGTTTTGACTTGTGAGCTTTCATTCCTTGTGGCTGTTGGCTACTCTGTCTGGCATCTTGTATTAGAGAAGGGCTAACGTTTTGCTTGGGACCATCTCAGTCTGTGGCTGTTATCTCAGAATAATTATTAATAGTGTGTCCTTTTCACTCTCAGAAGCGTCCTCTCTTGGGTGCTGTATTATATAGTCACCTTTGTTGAAACCTAGGACCTAAGGTGTGTTTTTCTAAGTAAGTTTAATATGAGGGGAGGTGATGGCCCCAGGCGCAGACAGTCTCAGAAACCGTGAAACACTGTGACCACTCAACTCCTGTGGTCAGGATATGTCACCTTTGAGCTCTTGGGGAAAGCGGCATTTGAGGAGGCATTTGAGGTTGTCACCTGGGGCTTGGGAGACGGAGGAGGTGGAGGAGTGAAGGATCAAGGATTGTTCAGCCCTTCCCTGCTTTCATCAGCTAACCTAATGCTACTCTAATTTTATCCTAGCTACATCTGGGTGGTTGCTACTTGTTTCTGCTGAGAAAGGAAAGTGATCGCTTCCAAGCAACTCAGGGGAGAGGCAAGAACGGTCCTTAAAATTTTCCCTCACACTGAGCCCCTCAAGGCTGCCACCCACTGCCCCTAATCCCAGGCTACCCACCCATTAAGAGACAGCCTTCAGGCCTCTGTCATTTCCCAGGGTTGTCACTCTTGTTATTTCTGGGAATGCATAGTTCCTTAGGACTTCTGAAGTTTTGGGAGGAGGATGCAACATGCCGTACCATTTGGCGTCTTGATAGGAACCCATGATTTCTCTGGAAATTATCAGGGTGTGTTACTTTGATGAGAACCTTTAAGTGTATTTGAACTTTAAGATATATATACTAATGTATATTGTTGCCAGATACAGAATTAATGAAATTTGAAAGAATTTGGTGAAGAGTGCAGGCTGTCCAAAAATCAATAATATTTGTGCAGTGCTGAATATTAGCATGATACTGTGAAGGTGACAGACTCAAAGTGCATTTTGCAAGTGTCTTATTTGGTAGATGAAGAAAAAGATAAATAGAGAAAAGATTACCCAAGCCAGTTTTGAGGTGAAAAGTCTTGATTTTGGCTAATATAACCAGATAACGTTTTCTGAAAGGACTGTAGAGAAAAAGAAAAAGAAAAAGAATCATTGTAAACGCATGGTCTTCACGCAGGTCAGAAAATCTTTTAATCATCATTTGGTCATCCTTGACCTTCCTACTTGTTTCTTTCCTACCAAATAACAACCAGGGACTGGGCCCTGACACTGTATGTTCATTGTTCTTGTGTATTCTCTTTCTATCTATATCTCTGTGTTAGCTCTTACTTGGATGCACCTCCCCATCCCGACACACTCAGATCCCTCTCACGTTTCCCAAAGTGATTCCAGAGTGCATGAAGGAGAAACAAAATGGTGAAGAAGGAAGGAGGTTTAATCATGAATGCTATGTCTCCCTTGTTCCCTTCATTCTCTTTCCAGTGGATACACACAGGGACACACAGACACGCACACACGCACACACAGAACCCGGAGACTGTGTCAGAGGTTCCAGTGCTGGACCCTGAAACGGATGCTTTTGTTTCTGTCGTGTTTCCTCGTGACTTTACTTTTTGTGTGCTGCAATTCTGTTGGGAAAAAGAACCTGATTATCTTCCAAAATGTCTGACTCTATTTTTTGTACATGTTTTTTACTCTATGGCAGGGTTATGGATTCTTCCCGAATGTCGTCTGGCAACAGTGACAAGATGGGGTGAGTTGACATGAGTGATCTGAGTGGTGAAAGGTATGGGGGGCATCGATGGCAACAACAGGTTTCCATAAGAGACTATAAGCTTCTGTAGGTAACTTTCTTTCCTGTTGGGCCTAGGTGGCAAAAGGAAGGAGGAGTCATAAGAGGGAGACTTCTTACTCTCGGTTTGTTTGTGAGCCTTAGAAAGTAGTAGCCAAAGCTTTGAGGAAACTCTCAGAATGCCTGTGTGTAAGACTCTGCTAGAGTGGGCCAGGAGAGGAGAGAATCCTATTTGGAGCAAGGAGACGGTAGCAGTGGAGAGGGAGCAGTGGAGCTCTCAGCAGAAGAGAATGGAGCTAAACAGACCTCGGCTCCTTTCCTCAGCCTCCAGAGCTCTGCCACCATCTAAAGCTGGTGTCCCGAATGCCAAGCCACCGTCATATTGGAGGGAGCCCGTGCCTCAGACCTGCAGTCATCTGAACCCTGTATGAGGAACAGAAAAGACATACATGATACATGAAGGGTCAGGATGTGGTGGAGGGTGTTGAGGATCAGGAAGTTAGGAGGAGCTGGGGAAATGTGTACCTACAACCTGGAGTTGAATTTTGAGCTAAATTCAACCTCGATGCAATTACACGTGAGAGTAAGGTTCAGTAGTGAAGAATTGTATTTCAATATCTTCATTCATTAGGCTTTTTGACCGGCCGAAGATCTTCGTTACAACTATAGAAAGCCCTATTTCTAGGGAAGATTAAAATACTAGTTTCCGAATAACTAACATCCACATACCTTTTTAGGGTTCAACCAGTTTACCACTTGAAGACTACTTGTAACTAATTGCAAACAAGAGTGTAACTCTATGAAGTCACTAGGAGTCTGATCATATATGCTTTTAATTCTTTAGAAATGACCCCGATGAAGTGACAGAAGTAATCTGTGATGGAACCACCAACAAAAGGTGACGTATATACTCAGAGAGAGAGAGAGAGAGAGAGAGAGAGAGTGAGTGAAATGCAGACGCGGCATTATCCATGGGAATGCGGAATATTCTGGACCATGATTCTAAGATCTTTTCTAAAATTTCGGATCCACTGAGCTAAGTCATGTTTATCATATTCTTAGATTCACAGAATTCTTGTTCAAATAAGTTGGTCACATCACTGTCCCATGTAGGAAATCTCAAATGACATGTTGTTGCATTTCTTGGTGTTTACGTTAACATAGAACAACTCTCCAGGCTCCGTGATGATTTGTTATGAGGACCAAATAAGTGTTAAACACTTAGGACGATGTCTGGCACGTAATAAATACCATTTGAGTGCTTATTAGATGGAACAAAAATTTTCCGTGTACTTAGTCATGTCATCTGAAAACAGCGATAATTTTCATTTTTCCTGTCCAGTCCTTATACCTCTCACTTCTTTTTCTGACGTCATTGAGCAGTGTTGGAAGGCATATGGCTCTTGGGAGGAAATAAAAGGAGGTCAGGACTGGAGAACAGGATTGAGGGAGAGAGAGGTGCGCCACAAGGATGGGGGCTGGCAGGGCCAGATTTTGAAGGGCATTGTAGGCTCTGCTGAATGGTTTTGGCTCAATCCTAGTAGCACTGGCAAGGCAATGAGGGGTCATGCTTGAGGCTCTACAAACAATACAAACTCCAATCGTGAACCGTAGACGTACCAACTGTAGCTTTCTAGAGACGTAGGCTTTGCTAGAGACGCACTCCTAGACTGTGCATTCCCAGGTATGTGGACATCTTTTGGGGTGATGTCTGGGATGTGGAGAGGGTATGTTGTCTCTGCCGCTATATGGGCTTGTAAGGGCTGGAGAGTCTGTGCAGCTCGATATTCCCTCTCCCACGTGAATGCTGAGAAGAGTGAGAGCTGACCACAAAACAGGGAGCCGACTCCAGACAGAGTGTGGAGAGACACAGTGAAGATAGCCCTTTGAGTCTTTAGTCAGGAGGTTGACAGAGCAAATCAAGAAATAGACTCAATAAGGGGCATTGTTCTAAATGCACTTTCAAGTTTCCTTGGTAGAATAGGTTGGATGTAGGATGAGTTGAGACAGAAAATGTTTGGTTTTTCAACGTCAGCTTTTTTGTACTATCTCCTTTTTTCCCCAATCTCATTTTCACCAGAACAAGCACCAGGAGAGCTATTTTTGAAACACTTTTTCCATTGTAAGAATTCGAAACTTATGCAGATTTCTAAATTGTGGTAAATGCATGTAACCTAAAATTGATCATCTTCAGCATTTTTAAGTGTGCCATTCTGTAGCGTTAGGTACCTTTATATTGTTGTGCAGCCAACCTGCAGAACTCTTCTCGTCTTGCAAAACTGAAACTCTGTACACATTAAACTACTCTCCCCGTTGCCCCTTTCCCAAGCTCTTGGCAACCACCATTCTACCTTCTGTCTCTGTGAGTTTGACTACTCTAGGTATGTCATGTCAGTGGAATCATGCAAAATTTGTCTTCTTGTGACTAGTTATTTCATTTAGCACAATGCCCTCAAAGTCAATCCATGTTGCAGCATGTGTCAGAATTTCATTTCTTTTTAAGACTGAACAATATTCCAACACATACAGGAATTTCTCGCAAATGGTTCCAAAAGCTCCAGTATACCCTTTACTTACATTTCCAATTGTTAACATTTTGTCACATTTCCTTTGTTATTCCCATCATATGGATATGTAGGTATATAGACATAAATCTATCTATCTATCTATCTATCTATCTATAGATATATATAGAAAGAGAGAGAGAGAAAGAAAATACGTTTAGATATAGATATACACATAGAAAGAGCTCTCTCTCTCAATACATCTGTATCTAGACCTGATTTTTATGTGAGTTGAGGCAGAAGATGTTTGATAGACACACACGTGACACACACCTTCCTACACACTTAGGCTCTATTCCTGAATCATTAGAGAGAAAATGCAGACCACATACCCTTTACTCCTGAATATTTCAGTTTTATTTTTCTACCTTCAGGGACACCTAACCACAGCACAGTGATCAAAATCAGAAAATTTTCACTTCCGTAACCATAATACGATGACCAGAATTGGAAAATGAAAGCCATAATAGAATATTATCTGATTTATGGTTTACATTGCGACGCACTCTTGGTGTCATACATTCTATGGGTTTGGATAAAAGTAGAATGACATGAATCTGTCATTAGAGTTTCATAACGATGGAGTATTTTCACTGCCCTAAAAATCCTTTGTGCTCCGCCTATTCATCCTTCTCCCCGCCAACTCCCGGCAACCACCGATCTTTTCCTGGCGCCCCAGTTTTGCCACGTCCAGAATGTCATATAGTTGGCCTCATACAGTATGCAACCTTTTCAGATTGGCTTCTTTCACAAAGTAACATGCGTGTAAGGTTTCTTTTCACAGCTCGATAGCTCGTTGCTTTTTAGCGCTGAATAATATGCCGTTGACTAGATGTACCACGGTTTGTTTATCCGTTCATCTGGTGCAGGACATCTTGGTTGCTTCCGCTTTTTGGCGATAACGAATAAAGCTGCTATCAACATTTGTGTGCAGGTTTTCATCTGCGTGTAAGTTTTGAACTCCTTGGGGTAAATACCAAGGAGCGTATGTTAAGCTGGATCGTACGTTAAGGGTTATGCTTAGTTTTGTAAGAAAACCCTAAACTGCCTTCCAGAGTGGCTGTTCCGTTTTGCCTTGCCACCAATACTGAATGAGTGTCTCCATTGCTCCACATGCTTGTCAGCAATTGCTGTTGTTAGTGTTCCATATTTTGACTATTCTAACAGGTGTGTGGTGGTATCTCATTGTTGTTCAATTTGCATTTCCCTGGAGCCATATGATGTGGAGCATCGTCTCGTACTCTTAGTTGCCATTTTTATGTCTTCTTTGGCCAGATGTCTGTTAAGTTGTTTGCCCCATTTTTTAATCTGGTTGTGTGTGTTCTTGGTGTCTAGTTTTAAGATTTCTTTGCGTATTTGTATATTTGTTATTCCTTTATCAACTGTGCCTTTTGCAAATATTTTCTCCCAGTCTGTGGCTTGTGTTTTTATCCTCTTGACATTGTGTCTTGTGGAGCAGCAGTTTAAAATGTTAATGAAGTCCAGCTTATCAGTTATTCCTTTCAGGATCTTGATTTTGCTGTCACATCTAGAAAGTCATGTTTATAAAGAGGTCATCTCGGTTTTCTTCCGTGTTATTGTCTTCTAGGAATTCTAGAGTTTTGCTTTTTACATGTGGGTCTATAATGCATTTTGATTTCCGTTTTGTAAAGGTGTAAAGGTCCATGTGCACGTTCATTGTCTCGCACGTGGATGTCCAGTTCTTCCAGCACCATTCGTTGATAAGACTGTCTTTGCTCCATCGTATGGTCTGTGCTCCTTTGTCAAAGAACGGTAGAGTATGTTAACGGGCATCTATTTCTAGGCTCTCTGTTCTGCTCCTTTGGTCCATTTGTCTGTTCTTTCACCAGTACCACACTGTCTTGATTGCTGTAGCTTTATAGTGAATTTTGACATTGGCTCATGTCAGTCCTTCAACTTTTTTTCTTCTTTGATATTATGTTGACTTTTAAAAAGCTATTGCAGTTGCGATACGGTCAGAGAAAATCTATATGATATTGCTCCCGTGCACGTTATTAATGCTCTGTTTATGTCCAAATATGTTGTCTGTTTTCATAAATGTCACTTGTGTGCTCTCAAACAAGATGTGTTCTGTTTGCTCTAGAGAGAGATCGTGTCAGTCTGTTCTTATTTTCTTTGCTCTTTTTGGAAGCTTTTAGAATTTTCTCTTCATTTCCATGGATCCTTTACAGATAATTTTTTACTTCCTTCTTTAACTTTGTGAAATTTATCTTCATTAGTTTTTGAATATTTCCTCTTCTCTGTTTTCTTTTTTTTCATCTTAGATGTCTTGGATTTCATTTATTTCAGATGTTAGATGTCTGTTTTTACCCACCATATCACACTGCTGTTCTTTTAAATATTCTCTCACTTTATTGTTTTATTCTGTTTTCTGGGAGAGTTTCTCAATGTCATTTTCCATGTCTAAATAATTTGCTGTTCTCATGTATCCACACTGCTATTTATCCCATGACTTAAGTCTTTAACAGTCGTACTTTTACACCTGTTTCCTCATGAGGTTTTCCTTATGGTTTCTCATTGTCATTTCGTGTTACTAACATCTTCCCTTGTATCTTTAAGTGTATTTGTCATGCTTATGTTCCAGTATGTTCCAGTAGTTCTACTTCAAATGGTATATGTTGCTCAATTTGTTGTATTTCTTTTTCAGTCGTTGTACTCCTCAGGTATGTAATTGTTTTGACTTGTGAGCTTTCATTCCTTGTGGCTGTTGGCTACTCTGTCTGGCATCTTGTATTAGAGAAGGGCTAACGTTTTGCTTGGGACCATCTCAGTCTGTGGCTGTTATCTCAGAATAATTATTAATAGTGTGTCCTTTTCACTCTCAGAAGCGTCCTCTCTTGGGTGCTGTATTATATAGTCACCTTTGTTGAAACCTAGGACCTAAGGTGTGTTTTTCTAAGTAAGTTTAATATGAGGGGAGGTGATGGCCCCAGGCGCAGACAGTCTCAGAAACCGTGAAACACTGTGACCACTCAACTCCTGTGGTCAGGATATGTCACCTTTGAGCTCTTGGGGAAAGCGGCATTTGAGGAGGCATTTGAGGTTGTCACCTGGGGCTTGGGAGACGGAGGAGGTGGAGGAGTGAAGGATCAAGGATTGTTCAGCCCTTCCCTGCTTTCATCAGCTAACCTAATGCTACTCTAATTTTATCCTAGCTACATCTGGGTGGTTGCTACTTGTTTCTGCTGAGAAAGGAAAGTGATCGCTTCCAAGCAACTCAGGGGAGAGGCAAGAACGGTCCTTAAAATTTTCCCTCACACTGAGCCCCTCAAGGCTGCCACCCACTGCCCCTAATCCCAGGCTACCCACCCATTAAGAGACAGCCTTCAGGCCTCTGTCATTTCCCAGGGTTGTCACTCTTGTTATTTCTGGGAATGCATAGTTCCTTAGGACTTCTGAAGTTTTGGGAGGAGGATGCAACATGCCGTACCATTTGGCGTCTTGATAGGAACCCATGATTTCTCTGGAAATTATCAGGGTGTGTTACTTTGATGAGAACCTTTAAGTGTATTTGAACTTTAAGATATATATACTAATGTATATTGTTGCCAGATACAGAATTAATGAAATTTGAAAGAATTTGGTGAAGAGTGCAGGCTGTCCAAAAATCAATAATATTTGTGCAGTGCTGAATATTAGCATGATACTGTGAAGGTGACAGACTCAAAGTGCATTTTGCAAGTGTCTTATTTGGTAGATGAAGAAAAAGATAAATAGAGAAAAGATTACCCAAGCCAGTTTTGAGGTGAAAAGTCTTGATTTTGGCTAATATAACCAGATAACGTTTTCTGAAAGGACTGTAGAGAAAAAGAAAAAGAAAAAGAATCATTGTAAACGCATGGTCTTCACGCAGGTCAGAAAATCTTTTAATCATCATTTGGTCATCCTTGACCTTCCTACTTGTTTCTTTCCTACCAAATAACAACCAGGGACTGGGCCCTGACACTGTATGTTCATTGTTCTTGTGTATTCTCTTTCTATCTATATCTCTGTGTTAGCTCTTACTTGGATGCACCTCCCCATCCCGACACACTCAGATCCCTCTCACGTTTCCCAAAGTGATTCCAGAGTGCATGAAGGAGAAACAAAATGGTGAAGAAGGAAGGAGGTTTAATCATGAATGCTATGTCTCCCTTGTTCCCTTCATTCTCTTTCCAGTGGATACACACAGGGACACACAGACACGCACACACGCACACACAGAACCCGGAGACTGTGTCAGAGGTTCCAGTGCTGGACCCTGAAACGGATGCTTTTGTTTCTGTCGTGTTTCCTCGTGACTTTACTTTTTGTGTGCTGCAATTCTGTTGGGAAAAAGAACCTGATTATCTTCCAAAATGTCTGACTCTATTTTTTGTACATGTTTTTTACTCTATGGCAGGGTTATGGATTCTTCCCGAATGTCGTCTGGCAACAGTGACAAGATGGGGTGAGTTGACATGAGTGATCTGAGTGGTGAAAGGTATGGGGGGCATCGATGGCAACAACAGGTTTCCATAAGAGACTATAAGCTTCTGTAGGTAACTTTCTTTCCTGTTGGGCCTAGGTGGCAAAAGGAAGGAGGAGTCATAAGAGGGAGACTTCTTACTCTCGGTTTGTTTGTGAGCCTTAGAAAGTAGTAGCCAAAGCTTTGAGGAAACTCTCAGAATGCCTGTGTGTAAGACTCTGCTAGAGTGGGCCAGGAGAGGAGAGAATCCTATTTGGAGCAAGGAGACGGTAGCAGTGGAGAGGGAGCAGTGGAGCTCTCAGCAGAAGAGAATGGAGCTAAACAGACCTCGGCTCCTTTCCTCAGCCTCCAGAGCTCTGCCACCATCTAAAGCTGGTGTCCCGAATGCCAAGCCACCGTCATATTGGAGGGAGCCCGTGCCTCAGACCTGCAGTCATCTGAACCCTGTATGAGGAACAGAAAAGACATACATGATACATGAAGGGTCAGGATGTGGTGGAGGGTGTTGAGGATCAGGAAGTTAGGAGGAGCTGGGGAAATGTGTACCTACAACCTGGAGTTGAATTTTGAGCTAAATTCAACCTCGATGCAATTACACGTGAGAGTAAGGTTCAGTAGTGAAGAATTGTATTTCAATATCTTCATTCATTAGGCTTTTTGACCGGCCGAAGATCTTCGTTACAACTATAGAAAGCCCTATTTCTAGGGAAGATTAAAATACTAGTTTCCGAATAACTAACATCCACATACCTTTTTAGGGTTCAACCAGTTTACCACTTGAAGACTACTTGTAACTAATTGCAAACAAGAGTGTAACTCTATGAAGTCACTAGGAGTCTGATCATATATGCTTTTAATTCTTTAGAAATGACCCCGATGAAGTGACAGAAGTAATCTGTGATGGAACCACCAACAAAAGGTGACGTATATACTCAGAGAGAGAGAGAGAGAGAGAGAGAGAGAGTGAGTGAAATGCAGACGCGGCATTATCCATGGGAATGCGGAATATTCTGGACCATGATTCTAAGATCTTTTCTAAAATTTCGGATCCACTGAGCTAAGTCATGTTTATCATATTCTTAGATTCACAGAATTCTTGTTCAAATAAGTTGGTCACATCACTGTCCCATGTAGGAAATCTCAAATGACATGTTGTTGCATTTCTTGGTGTTTACGTTAACATAGAACAACTCTCCAGGCTCCGTGATGATTTGTTATGAGGACCAAATAAGTGTTAAACACTTAGGACGATGTCTGGCACGTAATAAATACCATTTGAGTGCTTATTAGATGGAACAAAAATTTTCCGTGTACTTAGTCATGTCATCTGAAAACAGCGATAATTTTCATTTTTCCTGTCCAGTCCTTATACCTCTCACTTCTTTTTCTGACGTCATTGAGCAGTGTTGGAAGGCATATGGCTCTTGGGAGGAAATAAAAGGAGGTCAGGACTGGAGAACAGGATTGAGGGAGAGAGAGGTGCGCCACAAGGATGGGGGCTGGCAGGGCCAGATTTTGAAGGGCATTGTAGGCTCTGCTGAATGGTTTTGGCTCAATCCTAGTAGCACTGGCAAGGCAATGAGGGGTCATGCTTGAGGCTCTACAAACAATACAAACTCCAATCGTGAACCGTAGACGTACCAACTGTAGCTTTCTAGAGACGTAGGCTTTGCTAGAGACGCACTCCTAGACTGTGCATTCCCAGGTATGTGGACATCTTTTGGGGTGATGTCTGGGATGTGGAGAGGGTATGTTGTCTCTGCCGCTATATGGGCTTGTAAGGGCTGGAGAGTCTGTGCAGCTCGATATTCCCTCTCCCACGTGAATGCTGAGAAGAGTGAGAGCTGACCACAAAACAGGGAGCCGACTCCAGACAGAGTGTGGAGAGACACAGTGAAGATAGCCCTTTGAGTCTTTAGTCAGGAGGTTGACAGAGCAAATCAAGAAATAGACTCAATAAGGGGCATTGTTCTAAATGCACTTTCAAGTTTCCTTGGTAGAATAGGTTGGATGTAGGATGAGTTGAGACAGAAAATGTTTGGTTTTTCAACGTCAGCTTTTTTGTACTATCTCCTTTTTTCCCCAATCTCATTTTCACCAGAACAAGCACCAGGAGAGCTATTTTTGAAACACTTTTTCCATTGTAAGAATTCGAAACTTATGCAGATTTCTAAATTGTGGTAAATGCATGTAACCTAAAATTGATCATCTTCAGCATTTTTAAGTGTGCCATTCTGTAGCGTTAGGTACCTTTATATTGTTGTGCAGCCAACCTGCAGAACTCTTCTCGTCTTGCAAAACTGAAACTCTGTACACATTAAACTACTCTCCCCGTTGCCCCTTTCCCAAGCTCTTGGCAACCACCATTCTACCTTCTGTCTCTGTGAGTTTGACTACTCTAGGTATGTCATGTCAGTGGAATCATGCAAAATTTGTCTTCTTGTGACTAGTTATTTCATTTAGCACAATGCCCTCAAAGTCAATCCATGTTGCAGCATGTGTCAGAATTTCATTTCTTTTTAAGACTGAACAATATTCCAACACATACAGGAATTTCTCGCAAATGGTTCCAAAAGCTCCAGTATACCCTTTACTTACATTTCCAATTGTTAACATTTTGTCACATTTCCTTTGTTATTCCCATCATATGGATATGTAGGTATATAGACATAAATCTATCTATCTATCTATCTATCTATCTATAGATATATATAGAAAGAGAGAGAGAGAAAGAAAATACGTTTAGATATAGATATACACATAGAAAGAGCTCTCTCTCTCAATACATCTGTATCTAGACCTGATTTTTATGTGAGTTGAGGCAGAAGATGTTTGATAGACACACACGTGACACACACCTTCCTACACACTTAGGCTCTATTCCTGAATCATTAGAGAGAAAATGCAGACCACATACCCTTTACTCCTGAATATTTCAGTTTTATTTTTCTACCTTCAGGGACACCTAACCACAGCACAGTGATCAAAATCAGAAAATTTTCACTTCCGTAACCATAATACGATGACCAGAATTGGAAAATGAAAGCCATAATAGAATATTATCTGATTTATGGTTTACATTGCGACGCACTCTTGGTGTCATACATTCTATGGGTTTGGATAAAAGTAGAATGACATGAATCTGTCATTAGAGTTTCATAACGATGGAGTATTTTCACTGCCCTAAAAATCCTTTGTGCTCCGCCTATTCATCCTTCTCCCCGCCAACTCCCGGCAACCACCGATCTTTTCCTGGCGCCCCAGTTTTGCCACGTCCAGAATGTCATATAGTTGGCCTCATACAGTATGCAACCTTTTCAGATTGGCTTCTTTCACAAAGTAACATGCGTGTAAGGTTTCTTTTCACAGCTCGATAGCTCGTTGCTTTTTAGCGCTGAATAATATGCCGTTGACTAGATGTACCACGGTTTGTTTATCCGTTCATCTGGTGCAGGACATCTTGGTTGCTTCCGCTTTTTGGCGATAACGAATAAAGCTGCTATCAACATTTGTGTGCAGGTTTTCATCTGCGTGTAAGTTTTGAACTCCTTGGGGTAAATACCAAGGAGCGTATGTTAAGCTGGATCGTACGTTAAGGGTTATGCTTAGTTTTGTAAGAAAACCCTAAACTGCCTTCCAGAGTGGCTGTTCCGTTTTGCCTTGCCACCAATACTGAATGAGTGTCTCCATTGCTCCACATGCTTGTCAGCAATTGCTGTTGTTAGTGTTCCATATTTTGACTATTCTAACAGGTGTGTGGTGGTATCTCATTGTTGTTCAATTTGCATTTCCCTGGAGCCATATGATGTGGAGCATCGTCTCGTACTCTTAGTTGCCATTTTTATGTCTTCTTTGGCCAGATGTCTGTTAAGTTGTTTGCCCCATTTTTTAATCTGGTTGTGTGTGTTCTTGGTGTCTAGTTTTAAGATTTCTTTGCGTATTTGTATATTTGTTATTCCTTTATCAACTGTGCCTTTTGCAAATATTTTCTCCCAGTCTGTGGCTTGTGTTTTTATCCTCTTGACATTGTGTCTTGTGGAGCAGCAGTTTAAAATGTTAATGAAGTCCAGCTTATCAGTTATTCCTTTCAGGATCTTGATTTTGCTGTCACATCTAGAAAGTCATGTTTATAAAGAGGTCATCTCGGTTTTCTTCCGTGTTATTGTCTTCTAGGAATTCTAGAGTTTTGCTTTTTACATGTGGGTCTATAATGCATTTTGATTTCCGTTTTGTAAAGGTGTAAAGGTCCATGTGCACGTTCATTGTCTCGCACGTGGATGTCCAGTTCTTCCAGCACCATTCGTTGATAAGACTGTCTTTGCTCCATCGTATGGTCTGTGCTCCTTTGTCAAAGAACGGTAGAGTATGTTAACGGGCATCTATTTCTAGGCTCTCTGTTCTGCTCCTTTGGTCCATTTGTCTGTTCTTTCACCAGTACCACACTGTCTTGATTGCTGTAGCTTTATAGTGAATTTTGACATTGGCTCATGTCAGTCCTTCAACTTTTTTTCTTCTTTGATATTATGTTGACTTTTAAAAAGCTATTGCAGTTGCGATACGGTCAGAGAAAATCTATATGATATTGCTCCCGTGCACGTTATTAATGCTCTGTTTATGTCCAAATATGTTGTCTGTTTTCATAAATGTCACTTGTGTGCTCTCAAACAAGATGTGTTCTGTTTGCTCTAGAGAGAGATCGTGTCAGTCTGTTCTTATTTTCTTTGCTCTTTTTGGAAGCTTTTAGAATTTTCTCTTCATTTCCATGGATCCTTTACAGATAATTTTTTACTTCCTTCTTTAACTTTGTGAAATTTATCTTCATTAGTTTTTGAATATTTCCTCTTCTCTGTTTTCTTTTTTTTCATCTTAGATGTCTTGGATTTCATTTATTTCAGATGTTAGATGTCTGTTTTTACCCACCATATCACACTGCTGTTCTTTTAAATATTCTCTCACTTTATTGTTTTATTCTGTTTTCTGGGAGAGTTTCTCAATGTCATTTTCCATGTCTAAATAATTTGCTGTTCTCATGTATCCACACTGCTATTTATCCCATGACTTAAGTCTTTAACAGTCGTACTTTTACACCTGTTTCCTCATGAGGTTTTCCTTATGGTTTCTCATTGTCATTTCGTGTTACTAACATCTTCCCTTGTATCTTTAAGTGTATTTGTCATGCTTATGTTCCAGTATGTTCCAGTAGTTCTACTTCAAATGGTATATGTTGCTCAATTTGTTGTATTTCTTTTTCAGTCGTTGTACTCCTCAGGTATGTAATTGTTTTGACTTGTGAGCTTTCATTCCTTGTGGCTGTTGGCTACTCTGTCTGGCATCTTGTATTAGAGAAGGGCTAACGTTTTGCTTGGGACCATCTCAGTCTGTGGCTGTTATCTCAGAATAATTATTAATAGTGTGTCCTTTTCACTCTCAGAAGCGTCCTCTCTTGGGTGCTGTATTATATAGTCACCTTTGTTGAAACCTAGGACCTAAGGTGTGTTTTTCTAAGTAAGTTTAATATGAGGGGAGGTGATGGCCCCAGGCGCAGACAGTCTCAGAAACCGTGAAACACTGTGACCACTCAACTCCTGTGGTCAGGATATGTCACCTTTGAGCTCTTGGGGAAAGCGGCATTTGAGGAGGCATTTGAGGTTGTCACCTGGGGCTTGGGAGACGGAGGAGGTGGAGGAGTGAAGGATCAAGGATTGTTCAGCCCTTCCCTGCTTTCATCAGCTAACCTAATGCTACTCTAATTTTATCCTAGCTACATCTGGGTGGTTGCTACTTGTTTCTGCTGAGAAAGGAAAGTGATCGCTTCCAAGCAACTCAGGGGAGAGGCAAGAACGGTCCTTAAAATTTTCCCTCACACTGAGCCCCTCAAGGCTGCCACCCACTGCCCCTAATCCCAGGCTACCCACCCATTAAGAGACAGCCTTCAGGCCTCTGTCATTTCCCAGGGTTGTCACTCTTGTTATTTCTGGGAATGCATAGTTCCTTAGGACTTCTGAAGTTTTGGGAGGAGGATGCAACATGCCGTACCATTTGGCGTCTTGATAGGAACCCATGATTTCTCTGGAAATTATCAGGGTGTGTTACTTTGATGAGAACCTTTAAGTGTATTTGAACTTTAAGATATATATACTAATGTATATTGTTGCCAGATACAGAATTAATGAAATTTGAAAGAATTTGGTGAAGAGTGCAGGCTGTCCAAAAATCAATAATATTTGTGCAGTGCTGAATATTAGCATGATACTGTGAAGGTGACAGACTCAAAGTGCATTTTGCAAGTGTCTTATTTGGTAGATGAAGAAAAAGATAAATAGAGAAAAGATTACCCAAGCCAGTTTTGAGGTGAAAAGTCTTGATTTTGGCTAATATAACCAGATAACGTTTTCTGAAAGGACTGTAGAGAAAAAGAAAAAGAAAAAGAATCATTGTAAACGCATGGTCTTCACGCAGGTCAGAAAATCTTTTAATCATCATTTGGTCATCCTTGACCTTCCTACTTGTTTCTTTCCTACCAAATAACAACCAGGGACTGGGCCCTGACACTGTATGTTCATTGTTCTTGTGTATTCTCTTTCTATCTATATCTCTGTGTTAGCTCTTACTTGGATGCACCTCCCCATCCCGACACACTCAGATCCCTCTCACGTTTCCCAAAGTGATTCCAGAGTGCATGAAGGAGAAACAAAATGGTGAAGAAGGAAGGAGGTTTAATCATGAATGCTATGTCTCCCTTGTTCCCTTCATTCTCTTTCCAGTGGATACACACAGGGACACACAGACACGCACACACGCACACACAGAACCCGGAGACTGTGTCAGAGGTTCCAGTGCTGGACCCTGAAACGGATGCTTTTGTTTCTGTCGTGTTTCCTCGTGACTTTACTTTTTGTGTGCTGCAATTCTGTTGGGAAAAAGAACCTGATTATCTTCCAAAATGTCTGACTCTATTTTTTGTACATGTTTTTTACTCTATGGCAGGGTTATGGATTCTTCCCGAATGTCGTCTGGCAACAGTGACAAGATGGGGTGAGTTGACATGAGTGATCTGAGTGGTGAAAGGTATGGGGGGCATCGATGGCAACAACAGGTTTCCATAAGAGACTATAAGCTTCTGTAGGTAACTTTCTTTCCTGTTGGGCCTAGGTGGCAAAAGGAAGGAGGAGTCATAAGAGGGAGACTTCTTACTCTCGGTTTGTTTGTGAGCCTTAGAAAGTAGTAGCCAAAGCTTTGAGGAAACTCTCAGAATGCCTGTGTGTAAGACTCTGCTAGAGTGGGCCAGGAGAGGAGAGAATCCTATTTGGAGCAAGGAGACGGTAGCAGTGGAGAGGGAGCAGTGGAGCTCTCAGCAGAAGAGAATGGAGCTAAACAGACCTCGGCTCCTTTCCTCAGCCTCCAGAGCTCTGCCACCATCTAAAGCTGGTGTCCCGAATGCCAAGCCACCGTCATATTGGAGGGAGCCCGTGCCTCAGACCTGCAGTCATCTGAACCCTGTATGAGGAACAGAAAAGACATACATGATACATGAAGGGTCAGGATGTGGTGGAGGGTGTTGAGGATCAGGAAGTTAGGAGGAGCTGGGGAAATGTGTACCTACAACCTGGAGTTGAATTTTGAGCTAAATTCAACCTCGATGCAATTACACGTGAGAGTAAGGTTCAGTAGTGAAGAATTGTATTTCAATATCTTCATTCATTAGGCTTTTTGACCGGCCGAAGATCTTCGTTACAACTATAGAAAGCCCTATTTCTAGGGAAGATTAAAATACTAGTTTCCGAATAACTAACATCCACATACCTTTTTAGGGTTCAACCAGTTTACCACTTGAAGACTACTTGTAACTAATTGCAAACAAGAGTGTAACTCTATGAAGTCACTAGGAGTCTGATCATATATGCTTTTAATTCTTTAGAAATGACCCCGATGAAGTGACAGAAGTAATCTGTGATGGAACCACCAACAAAAGGTGACGTATATACTCAGAGAGAGAGAGAGAGAGAGAGAGAGAGAGTGAGTGAAATGCAGACGCGGCATTATCCATGGGAATGCGGAATATTCTGGACCATGATTCTAAGATCTTTTCTAAAATTTCGGATCCACTGAGCTAAGTCATGTTTATCATATTCTTAGATTCACAGAATTCTTGTTCAAATAAGTTGGTCACATCACTGTCCCATGTAGGAAATCTCAAATGACATGTTGTTGCATTTCTTGGTGTTTACGTTAACATAGAACAACTCTCCAGGCTCCGTGATGATTTGTTATGAGGACCAAATAAGTGTTAAACACTTAGGACGATGTCTGGCACGTAATAAATACCATTTGAGTGCTTATTAGATGGAACAAAAATTTTCCGTGTACTTAGTCATGTCATCTGAAAACAGCGATAATTTTCATTTTTCCTGTCCAGTCCTTATACCTCTCACTTCTTTTTCTGACGTCATTGAGCAGTGTTGGAAGGCATATGGCTCTTGGGAGGAAATAAAAGGAGGTCAGGACTGGAGAACAGGATTGAGGGAGAGAGAGGTGCGCCACAAGGATGGGGGCTGGCAGGGCCAGATTTTGAAGGGCATTGTAGGCTCTGCTGAATGGTTTTGGCTCAATCCTAGTAGCACTGGCAAGGCAATGAGGGGTCATGCTTGAGGCTCTACAAACAATACAAACTCCAATCGTGAACCGTAGACGTACCAACTGTAGCTTTCTAGAGACGTAGGCTTTGCTAGAGACGCACTCCTAGACTGTGCATTCCCAGGTATGTGGACATCTTTTGGGGTGATGTCTGGGATGTGGAGAGGGTATGTTGTCTCTGCCGCTATATGGGCTTGTAAGGGCTGGAGAGTCTGTGCAGCTCGATATTCCCTCTCCCACGTGAATGCTGAGAAGAGTGAGAGCTGACCACAAAACAGGGAGCCGACTCCAGACAGAGTGTGGAGAGACACAGTGAAGATAGCCCTTTGAGTCTTTAGTCAGGAGGTTGACAGAGCAAATCAAGAAATAGACTCAATAAGGGGCATTGTTCTAAATGCACTTTCAAGTTTCCTTGGTAGAATAGGTTGGATGTAGGATGAGTTGAGACAGAAAATGTTTGGTTTTTCAACGTCAGCTTTTTTGTACTATCTCCTTTTTTCCCCAATCTCATTTTCACCAGAACAAGCACCAGGAGAGCTATTTTTGAAACACTTTTTCCATTGTAAGAATTCGAAACTTATGCAGATTTCTAAATTGTGGTAAATGCATGTAACCTAAAATTGATCATCTTCAGCATTTTTAAGTGTGCCATTCTGTAGCGTTAGGTACCTTTATATTGTTGTGCAGCCAACCTGCAGAACTCTTCTCGTCTTGCAAAACTGAAACTCTGTACACATTAAACTACTCTCCCCGTTGCCCCTTTCCCAAGCTCTTGGCAACCACCATTCTACCTTCTGTCTCTGTGAGTTTGACTACTCTAGGTATGTCATGTCAGTGGAATCATGCAAAATTTGTCTTCTTGTGACTAGTTATTTCATTTAGCACAATGCCCTCAAAGTCAATCCATGTTGCAGCATGTGTCAGAATTTCATTTCTTTTTAAGACTGAACAATATTCCAACACATACAGGAATTTCTCGCAAATGGTTCCAAAAGCTCCAGTATACCCTTTACTTACATTTCCAATTGTTAACATTTTGTCACATTTCCTTTGTTATTCCCATCATATGGATATGTAGGTATATAGACATAAATCTATCTATCTATCTATCTATCTATCTATAGATATATATAGAAAGAGAGAGAGAGAAAGAAAATACGTTTAGATATAGATATACACATAGAAAGAGCTCTCTCTCTCAATACATCTGTATCTAGACCTGATTTTTATGTGAGTTGAGGCAGAAGATGTTTGATAGACACACACGTGACACACACCTTCCTACACACTTAGGCTCTATTCCTGAATCATTAGAGAGAAAATGCAGACCACATACCCTTTACTCCTGAATATTTCAGTTTTATTTTTCTACCTTCAGGGACACCTAACCACAGCACAGTGATCAAAATCAGAAAATTTTCACTTCCGTAACCATAATACGATGACCAGAATTGGAAAATGAAAGCCATAATAGAATATTATCTGATTTATGGTTTACATTGCGACGCACTCTTGGTGTCATACATTCTATGGGTTTGGATAAAAGTAGAATGACATGAATCTGTCATTAGAGTTTCATAACGATGGAGTATTTTCACTGCCCTAAAAATCCTTTGTGCTCCGCCTATTCATCCTTCTCCCCGCCAACTCCCGGCAACCACCGATCTTTTCCTGGCGCCCCAGTTTTGCCACGTCCAGAATGTCATATAGTTGGCCTCATACAGTATGCAACCTTTTCAGATTGGCTTCTTTCACAAAGTAACATGCGTGTAAGGTTTCTTTTCACAGCTCGATAGCTCGTTGCTTTTTAGCGCTGAATAATATGCCGTTGACTAGATGTACCACGGTTTGTTTATCCGTTCATCTGGTGCAGGACATCTTGGTTGCTTCCGCTTTTTGGCGATAACGAATAAAGCTGCTATCAACATTTGTGTGCAGGTTTTCATCTGCGTGTAAGTTTTGAACTCCTTGGGGTAAATACCAAGGAGCGTATGTTAAGCTGGATCGTACGTTAAGGGTTATGCTTAGTTTTGTAAGAAAACCCTAAACTGCCTTCCAGAGTGGCTGTTCCGTTTTGCCTTGCCACCAATACTGAATGAGTGTCTCCATTGCTCCACATGCTTGTCAGCAATTGCTGTTGTTAGTGTTCCATATTTTGACTATTCTAACAGGTGTGTGGTGGTATCTCATTGTTGTTCAATTTGCATTTCCCTGGAGCCATATGATGTGGAGCATCGTCTCGTACTCTTAGTTGCCATTTTTATGTCTTCTTTGGCCAGATGTCTGTTAAGTTGTTTGCCCCATTTTTTAATCTGGTTGTGTGTGTTCTTGGTGTCTAGTTTTAAGATTTCTTTGCGTATTTGTATATTTGTTATTCCTTTATCAACTGTGCCTTTTGCAAATATTTTCTCCCAGTCTGTGGCTTGTGTTTTTATCCTCTTGACATTGTGTCTTGTGGAGCAGCAGTTTAAAATGTTAATGAAGTCCAGCTTATCAGTTATTCCTTTCAGGATCTTGATTTTGCTGTCACATCTAGAAAGTCATGTTTATAAAGAGGTCATCTCGGTTTTCTTCCGTGTTATTGTCTTCTAGGAATTCTAGAGTTTTGCTTTTTACATGTGGGTCTATAATGCATTTTGATTTCCGTTTTGTAAAGGTGTAAAGGTCCATGTGCACGTTCATTGTCTCGCACGTGGATGTCCAGTTCTTCCAGCACCATTCGTTGATAAGACTGTCTTTGCTCCATCGTATGGTCTGTGCTCCTTTGTCAAAGAACGGTAGAGTATGTTAACGGGCATCTATTTCTAGGCTCTCTGTTCTGCTCCTTTGGTCCATTTGTCTGTTCTTTCACCAGTACCACACTGTCTTGATTGCTGTAGCTTTATAGTGAATTTTGACATTGGCTCATGTCAGTCCTTCAACTTTTTTTCTTCTTTGATATTATGTTGACTTTTAAAAAGCTATTGCAGTTGCGATACGGTCAGAGAAAATCTATATGATATTGCTCCCGTGCACGTTATTAATGCTCTGTTTATGTCCAAATATGTTGTCTGTTTTCATAAATGTCACTTGTGTGCTCTCAAACAAGATGTGTTCTGTTTGCTCTAGAGAGAGATCGTGTCAGTCTGTTCTTATTTTCTTTGCTCTTTTTGGAAGCTTTTAGAATTTTCTCTTCATTTCCATGGATCCTTTACAGATAATTTTTTACTTCCTTCTTTAACTTTGTGAAATTTATCTTCATTAGTTTTTGAATATTTCCTCTTCTCTGTTTTCTTTTTTTTCATCTTAGATGTCTTGGATTTCATTTATTTCAGATGTTAGATGTCTGTTTTTACCCACCATATCACACTGCTGTTCTTTTAAATATTCTCTCACTTTATTGTTTTATTCTGTTTTCTGGGAGAGTTTCTCAATGTCATTTTCCATGTCTAAATAATTTGCTGTTCTCATGTATCCACACTGCTATTTATCCCATGACTTAAGTCTTTAACAGTCGTACTTTTACACCTGTTTCCTCATGAGGTTTTCCTTATGGTTTCTCATTGTCATTTCGTGTTACTAACATCTTCCCTTGTATCTTTAAGTGTATTTGTCATGCTTATGTTCCAGTATGTTCCAGTAGTTCTACTTCAAATGGTATATGTTGCTCAATTTGTTGTATTTCTTTTTCAGTCGTTGTACTCCTCAGGTATGTAATTGTTTTGACTTGTGAGCTTTCATTCCTTGTGGCTGTTGGCTACTCTGTCTGGCATCTTGTATTAGAGAAGGGCTAACGTTTTGCTTGGGACCATCTCAGTCTGTGGCTGTTATCTCAGAATAATTATTAATAGTGTGTCCTTTTCACTCTCAGAAGCGTCCTCTCTTGGGTGCTGTATTATATAGTCACCTTTGTTGAAACCTAGGACCTAAGGTGTGTTTTTCTAAGTAAGTTTAATATGAGGGGAGGTGATGGCCCCAGGCGCAGACAGTCTCAGAAACCGTGAAACACTGTGACCACTCAACTCCTGTGGTCAGGATATGTCACCTTTGAGCTCTTGGGGAAAGCGGCATTTGAGGAGGCATTTGAGGTTGTCACCTGGGGCTTGGGAGACGGAGGAGGTGGAGGAGTGAAGGATCAAGGATTGTTCAGCCCTTCCCTGCTTTCATCAGCTAACCTAATGCTACTCTAATTTTATCCTAGCTACATCTGGGTGGTTGCTACTTGTTTCTGCTGAGAAAGGAAAGTGATCGCTTCCAAGCAACTCAGGGGAGAGGCAAGAACGGTCCTTGAAATTTTCCCTCACACTGAGCCCCTCAAGGCTGCCACCCACTGCCCCTAATCCCAGGCTACCCACCCATTAAGAGACAGCCTTCAGGCCTCTGTCATTTCCCAGGGTTGTCACTCTTGTTATTTCTGGGAATGCATAGTTCCTTAGGACTTCTGAAGTTTTGGGAGGAGGATGCAACATGCCGTACCATTTGGCGTCTTGATAGGAACCCATGATTTCTCTGGAAATTATCAGGGTGTGTTACTTTGATGAGAACCTTTAAGTGTATTTGAACTTTAAGATATATATACTAATGTATATTGTTGCCAGATACAGAATTAATGAAATTTGAAAGAATTTGGTGAAGAGTGCAGGCTGTCCAAAAATCAATAATATTTGTGCAGTGCTGAATATTAGCATGATACTGTGAAGGTGACAGACTCAAAGTGCATTTTGCAAGTGTCTTATTTGGTAGATGAAGAAAAAGATAAATAGAGAAAAGATTACCCAAGCCAGTTTTGAGGTGAAAAGTCTTGATTTTGGCTAATATAACCAGATAACGTTTTCTGAAAGGACTGTAGAGAAAAAGAAAAAGAAAAAGAATCATTGTAAACGCATGGTCTTCACGCAGGTCAGAAAATCTTTTAATCATCATTTGGTCATCCTTGACCTTCCTACTTGTTTCTTTCCTACCAAATAACAACCAGGGACTGGGCCCTGACACTGTATGTTCATTGTTCTTGTGTATTCTCTTTCTATCTATATCTCTGTGTTAGCTCTTACTTGGATGCACCTCCCCATCCCGACACACTCAGATCCCTCTCACGTTTCCCAAAGTGATTCCAGAGTGCATGAAGGAGAAACAAAATGGTGAAGAAGGAAGGAGGTTTAATCATGAATGCTATGTCTCCCTTGTTCCCTTCATTCTCTTTCCAGTGGATACACACAGGGACACACAGACACGCACACACGCACACACAGAACCCGGAGACTGTGTCAGAGGTTCCAGTGCTGGACCCTGAAACGGATGCTTTTGTTTCTGTCGTGTTTCCTCGTGACTTTACTTTTTGTGTGCTGCAATTCTGTTGGGAAAAAGAACCTGATTATCTTCCAAAATGTCTGACTCTATTTTTTGTACATGTTTTTTACTCTATGGCAGGGTTATGGATTCTTCCCGAATGTCGTCTGGCAACAGTGACAAGATGGGGTGAGTTGACATGAGTGATCTGAGTGGTGAAAGGTATGGGGGGCATCGATGGCAACAACAGGTTTCCATAAGAGACTATAAGCTTCTGTAGGTAACTTTCTTTCCTGTTGGGCCTAGGTGGCAAAAGGAAGGAGGAGTCATAAGAGGGAGACTTCTTACTCTCGGTTTGTTTGTGAGCCTTAGAAAGTAGTAGCCAAAGCTTTGAGGAAACTCTCAGAATGCCTGTGTGTAAGACTCTGCTAGAGTGGGCCAGGAGAGGAGAGAATCCTATTTGGAGCAAGGAGACGGTAGCAGTGGAGAGGGAGCAGTGGAGCTCTCAGCAGAAGAGAATGGAGCTAAACAGACCTCGGCTCCTTTCCTCAGCCTCCAGAGCTCTGCCACCATCTAAAGCTGGTGTCCCGAATGCCAAGCCACCGTCATATTGGAGGGAGCCCGTGCCTCAGACCTGCAGTCATCTGAACCCTGTATGAGGAACAGAAAAGACATACATGATACATGAAGGGTCAGGATGTGGTGGAGGGTGTTGAGGATCAGGAAGTTAGGAGGAGCTGGGGAAATGTGTACCTACAACCTGGAGTTGAATTTTGAGCTAAATTCAACCTCGATGCAATTACACGTGAGAGTAAGGTTCAGTAGTGAAGAATTGTATTTCAATATCTTCATTCATTAGGCTTTTTGACCGGCCGAAGATCTTCGTTACAACTATAGAAAGCCCTATTTCTAGGGAAGATTAAAATACTAGTTTCCGAATAACTAACATCCACATACCTTTTTAGGGTTCAACCAGTTTACCACTTGAAGACTACTTGTAACTAATTGCAAACAAGAGTGTAACTCTATGAAGTCACTAGGAGTCTGATCATATATGCTTTTAATTCTTTAGAAATGACCCCGATGAAGTGACAGAAGTAATCTGTGATGGAACCACCAACAAAAGGTGACGTATATACTCAGAGAGAGAGAGAGAGAGAGAGAGAGAGAGTGAGTGAAATGCAGACGCGGCATTATCCATGGGAATGCGGAATATTCTGGACCATGATTCTAAGATCTTTTCTAAAATTTCGGATCCACTGAGCTAAGTCATGTTTATCATATTCTTAGATTCACAGAATTCTTGTTCAAATAAGTTGGTCACATCACTGTCCCATGTAGGAAATCTCAAATGACATGTTGTTGCATTTCTTGGTGTTTACGTTAACATAGAACAACTCTCCAGGCTCCGTGATGATTTGTTATGAGGACCAAATAAGTGTTAAACACTTAGGACGATGTCTGGCACGTAATAAATACCATTTGAGTGCTTATTAGATGGAACAAAAATTTTCCGTGTACTTAGTCATGTCATCTGAAAACAGCGATAATTTTCATTTTTCCTGTCCAGTCCTTATACCTCTCACTTCTTTTTCTGACGTCATTGAGCAGTGTTGGAAGGCATATGGCTCTTGGGAGGAAATAAAAGGAGGTCAGGACTGGAGAACAGGATTGAGGGAGAGAGAGGTGCGCCACAAGGATGGGGGCTGGCAGGGCCAGATTTTGAAGGGCATTGTAGGCTCTGCTGAATGGTTTTGGCTCAATCCTAGTAGCACTGGCAAGGCAATGAGGGGTCATGCTTGAGGCTCTACAAACAATACAAACTCCAATCGTGAACCGTAGACATACCAACTGTAGCTTTCTAGAGACGTAGGCTTTGCTAGAGACGCACTCCTAGACTGTGCATTCCCAGGTATGTGGACATCTTTTGGGGTGATGTCTGGGATGTGGAGAGGGTATGTTGTCTCTGCCGCTATATGGGCTTGTAAGGGCTGGAGAGTCTGTGCAGCTCGATATTCCCTCTCCCACGTGAATGCTGAGAAGAGTGAGAGCTGACCACAAAACAGGGAGCCGACTCCAGACAGAGTGTGGAGAGACACAGTGAAGATAGCCCTTTGAGTCTTTAGTCAGGAGGTTGACAGAGCAAATCAAGAAATAGACTCAATAAGGGGCATTGTTCTAAATGCACTTTCAAGTTTCCTTGGTAGAATAGGTTGGATGTAGGATGAGTTGAGACAGAAAATGTTTGGTTTTTCAACGTCAGCTTTTTTGTACTATCTCCTTTTTTCCCCAATCTCATTTTCACCAGAACAAGCACCAGGAGAGCTATTTTTGAAACACTTTTTCCATTGTAAGAATTCGAAACTTATGCAGATTTCTAAATTGTGGTAAATGCATGTAACCTAAAATTGATCATCTTCAGCATTTTTAAGTGTGCCATTCTGTAGCGTTAGGTACCTTTATATTGTTGTGCAGCCAACCTGCAGAACTCTTCTCGTCTTGCAAAACTGAAACTCTGTACACATTAAACTACTCTCCCCGTTGCCCCTTTCCCAAGCTCTTGGCAACCACCATTCTACCTTCTGTCTCTGTGAGTTTGACTACTCTAGGTATGTCATGTCAGTGGAATCATGCAAAATTTGTCTTCTTGTGACTAGTTATTTCATTTAGCACAATGCCCTCAAAGTCAATCCATGTTGCAGCATGTGTCAGAATTTCATTTCTTTTTAAGACTGAACAATATTCCAACACATACAGGAATTTCTCGCAAATGGTTCCAAAAGCTCCAGTATACCCTTTACTTACATTTCCAATTGTTAACATTTTGTCACATTTCCTTTGTTATTCCCATCATATGGATATGTAGGTATATAGACATAAATCTATCTATCTATCTATCTATCTATCTATAGATATATATAGAAAGAGAGAGAGAGAAAGAAAATACGTTTAGATATAGATATACACATAGAAAGAGCTCTCTCTCTCAATACATCTGTATCTAGACCTGATTTTTATGTGAGTTGAGGCAGAAGATGTTTGATAGACACACACGTGACACACACCTTCCTACACACTTAGGCTCTATTCCTGAATCATTAGAGAGAAAATGCAGACCACATACCCTTTACTCCTGAATATTTCAGTTTTATTTTTCTACCTTCAGGGACACCTAACCACAGCACAGTGATCAAAATCAGAAAATTTTCACTTCCGTAACCATAATACGATGACCAGAATTGGAAAATGAAAGCCATAATAGAATATTATCTGATTTATGGTTTACATTGCGACGCACTCTTGGTGTCATACATTCTATGGGTTTGGATAAAAGTAGAATGACATGAATCTGTCATTAGAGTTTCATAACGATGGAGTATTTTCACTGCCCTAAAAATCCTTTGTGCTCCGCCTATTCATCCTTCTCCCCGCCAACTCCCGGCAACCACCGATCTTTTCCTGTCGCCCCAGTTTTGCCACGTCCAGAATGTCATATAGTTGGCCTCATACAGTATGCAACCTTTTCAGATTGGCTTCTTTCACAAAGTAACATGCGTGTAAGGTTTCTTTTCACAGCTCGATAGCTCGTTGCTTTTTAGCGCTGAATAATATGCCGTTGACTAGATGTACCACGGTTTGTTTATCCGTTCATCTGGTGCAGGACATCTTGGTTGCTTCCGCTTTTTGGCGATAACGAATAAAGCTGCTATCAACATTTGTGTGCAGGTTTTCATCTGCGTGTAAGTTTTGAACTCCTTGGGGTAAATACCAAGGAGCGTATGTTAAGCTGGATCGTACGTTAAGGGTTATGCTTAGTTTTGTAAGAAAACCCTAAACTGCCTTCCAGAGTGGCTGTTCCGTTTTGCCTTGCCACCAATACTGAATGAGTGTCTCCATTGCTCCACATGCTTGTCAGCAATTGCTGTTGTTAGTGTTCCATATTTTGACTATTCTAACAGGTGTGTGGTGGTATCTCATTGTTGTTCAATTTGCATTTCCCTGGAGCCATATGATGTGGAGCATCGTCTCGTACTCTTAGTTGCCATTTTTATGTCTTCTTTGGCCAGATGTCTGTTAAGTTGTTTGCCCCATTTTTTAATCTGGTTGTGTGTGTTCTTGGTGTCTAGTTTTAAGATTTCTTTGCGTATTTGTATATTTGTTATTCCTTTATCAACTGTGCCTTTTGCAAATATTTTCTCCCAGTCTGTGGCTTGTGTTTTTATCCTCTTGACATTGTGTCTTGTGGAGCAGCAGTTTAAAATGTTAATGAAGTCCAGCTTATCAGTTATTCCTTTCAGGATCTTGATTTTGCTGTCACATCTAGAAAGTCATGTTTATAAAGAGGTCATCTCGGTTTTCTTCCGTGTTATTGTCTTCTAGGAATTCTAGAGTTTTGCTTTTTACATGTGGGTCTATAATGCATTTTGATTTCCGTTTTGTAAAGGTGTAAAGGTCCATGTGCACGTTCATTGTCTCGCACGTGGATGTCCAGTTCTTCCAGCACCATTCGTTGATAAGACTGTCTTTGCTCCATCGTATGGTCTGTGCTCCTTTGTCAAAGAACGGTAGAGTATGTTAACGGGCATCTATTTCTAGGCTCTCTGTTCTGCTCCTTTGGTCCATTTGTCTGTTCTTTCACCAGTACCACACTGTCTTGATTGCTGTAGCTTTATAGTGAATTTTGACATTGGCTCATGTCAGTCCTTCAACTTTTTTTCTTCTTTGATATTATGTTGACTTTTAAAAAGCTATTGCAGTTGCGATACGGTCAGAGAAAATCTATATGATATTGCTCCCGTGCACGTTATTAATGCTCTGTTTATGTCCAAATATGTTGTCTGTTTTCATAAATGTCACTTGTGTGCTCTCAAACAAGATGTGTTCTGTTTGCTCTAGAGAGAGATCGTGTCAGTCTGTTCTTATTTTCTTTGCTCTTTTTGGAAGCTTTTAGAATTTTCTCTTCATTTCCATGGATCCTTTACAGATAATTTTTTACTTCCTTCTTTAACTTTGTGAAATTTATCTTCATTAGTTTTTGAATATTTCCTCTTCTCTGTTTTCTTTTTTTTCATCTTAGATGTCTTGGATTTCATTTATTTCAGATGTTAGATGTCTGTTTTTACCCACCATATCACACTGCTGTTCTTTTAAATATTCTCTCACTTTATTGTTTTATTCTGTTTTCTGGGAGAGTTTCTCAATGTCATTTTCCATGTCTAAATAATTTGCTGTTCTCATGTATCCACACTGCTATTTATCCCATGACTTAAGTCTTTAACAGTCGTACTTTTACACCTGTTTCCTCATGAGGTTTTCCTTATGGTTTCTCATTGTCATTTCGTGTTACTAACATCTTCCCTTGTATCTTTAAGTGTATTTGTCATGCTTATGTTCCAGTATGTTCCAGTAGTTCTACTTCAAATGGTATATGTTGCTCAATTTGTTGTATTTCTTTTTCAGTCGTTGTACTCCTCAGGTATGTAATTGTTTTGACTTGTGAGCTTTCATTCCTTGTGGCTGTTGGCTACTCTGTCTGGCATCTTGTATTAGAGAAGGGCTAACGTTTTGCTTGGGACCATCTCAGTCTGTGGCTGTTATCTCAGAATAATTATTAATAGTGTGTCCTTTTCACTCTCAGAAGCGTCCTCTCTTGGGTGCTGTATTATATAGTCACTTTTGTTGAAACCTAGGACCTAAGGTGTGTTTTTCTAAGTAAGTTTAATATTAGGGGTGGTGATGTATTTGAAATTAAAAATATGGATCTTGTAGTTCCAGTGCACTCCACTTTGGCAGCCGGGGTTCAGATCCCAGGCAGAGACCTACACTACTTGTCCGTTCGTGGCCATGCTATGGTGGTGGCTCACATAAGAAAAGAAAGAAAGGATCTCTTCTATATGGTAGTTTAGGCAGACCGTGAACTCACCTCCTCCCATGAACAAAACCAAGTTATAACTATTCTTGGAAAATTACCCCTGAGAGACAACTGAAAACTGGATAAAAAGCACCCCCACAACAAGGGACTGTCCTGACTTAAGTGAAAGAGGCAGAAATTCCTTTCTGGAGAGAAAAAAGCCACTTTCCCAAGCCACAGAGCTTCACAGCCAGCTGACTGGGAGCAACCCTAAGGTACACAGCCTTCTCTGGAGGAGTGTGAACCTGAGCAGGGGTCCATTAACGCTATAAGCACCTTTAGGACTCAGCACAAATGAGACAAGTGTCATAATATCTGCCTTCATTGACTAGTAACTACAACAGGGAATACCCCTAGAAAAGCTATTGGACATAAGTGGAAAAACCTAACTCTTAAAGGGCCCATGCACAAATCCACCTGTGTCAGAAAGCTACCTAAAATCACCAGAAAGAAAGGTACACAGGCCTTTGATGAAAAGAGACTCAGCTGGTAAGTTCTGGGTGCAACTTGGTGAGAGATGAGGCCTCTGCAGAGACCGAGGCATTGGCAGCAGCCATTGTTGTGAACAAGTACAAGTGTGCTGACACAGAGACAATTGGGGTTCTTCCCCTGGCCTGTTAGCCCAGAGGTCTGCCACACCCACTAGAGTGTGATTTAATCCTGCTCAGCCAGGGCAGGCAGCCTGCCCTAGGGACTGGTCCCACGCAAGAGCAAGCCCTCAGGCTACCTGTTGGCTGCATTGACTGGGTGCCTTGATCTTCTGCAAGCAAGCAAGTATGTCCTCCTCTGGGGGCAGGGCCTGCATGAGGAGCAGGTGGAGTGTTCAGGGTGTGGGTGGAGAATGTGAGGGGGTGGTCTCTGCAGTGGGGTGACTGGGTCTGCTTCAGGGGGTCAGGAGGTGTGCATGTGCCAGGACTGTGTGGACAGTGTGTGTGGACCTGTATGTGTGGTGGGGTTATAAGTGGCAGAAGACCTGTGCTTGTCAAACAGCCTTATAGGGGATGTGCCCTACCTTCCAAAGCCTGAAACAGTTGGGAGCACCCATGCCAGGGGCCATCCCCACTCAGCTGCAATCCTGAGAGAGCTGACCACAGCCTTGTAGGCCTGAGGCCTACAGCAATTGTAAGCTCCCGAGCCTAGCAACCAGCCACACTGGACGCCTACTCACTTAACAGAAAAACTGCAACAGGAGTGTACTATTAGACCTTGCTGCCAGCTGTGCTGGGGCTCCTCAAACCCAATTTACAAATAGACAGCCGGGGTGGGGGGGGGAAGCCTAGATTCTCTGGGTACCTGCAGTAAGAGCAGCCCTGCTGTAGCAGGACACAAGTAGCCTACACAGGGGTCACTCTTGGAACATTTGGACTAGTGATGAGAGAGAAGCACACTGCTAGGCCCCAGAAGGTATCTTTTACATAGGCCACTTCTCCAACATCAGGAGACATAGCTCACTCACCTAATGCATAGATATAAGCACAAAGAGGCAAAATGAGGAGGTAAAGGAATACATTCCAAGCAAGGGAACAGGACAAAACTCCAGAAAAAGAGTGAAATGAAACAGAAGTAAGCAATCTACTTGACAAAGAGTTCAACCAAAAATTCGTAAGGATGCTCACTGATCTTGGGAGAAGACTCGATGAACACAGTGAGATCGTCAACAAAGAATTGGAAAATATAAAAAAGAACCAATCAGAAATGAAGAATACAATACTGGAAATGAAAAATTCACTAGAGGGTCTCAATAGTAGAGTAGATGATACAGAAAAAGGGATCAGTGAGCTGGACAAAAAACTAGAGGAAATCGCCCAAGCTGAACAGATAAAAGAAAAAGTGAAAAAGAACGAGAACAGTCTAAGAGAACTCTGGGACAAGATCAAGTGCACTAACATTCATATTATATGTGTCCCAGAAGAGGAAGAGAGAGACAAAGGGGTAGAGAATTTACTTGAAGAATTTATTTTATAACTGAAAACTTTCCTAACCTAAGGAAGGCAACAGACATCCAAGTACATGAAGCACGAAGAGCACCAAACAAGATAAACCCAAAGAGGCCCTCACCAAGTCACATTATAATTAAAATGTCCAAAATTAAAGATAAAGAGAGAGTCCTAAAAGCTGCAAGAGAAAGGCAATGACTGACATGCAAAGGAAAGCCCATAAGGCTATCAGCTGACTTCTCAGCTGAAACCCTAAAGGCTAGAAGAGAGTGGCACAATACATTTAAAGTGCTGAAAGGAAAAAACCTACAGCCAAGAATACTCTACCTGACAAGGTTATCATTCAGAATGGAAGGAGAGAGAAAGAGTTTCCCAGACAAGCACAAATTAAAGGAGTTTATCACCAAGAAACCAGGAGTTTATCACCAAGAAACCAGTTCTACAAGAACTGCTGAAGGTACTTATTTAAGTGGGAAAGAGAAGATCACATATAAGAATAAGAAAATTATCCAAAAAAAAGAAACCACAATAAAATCACTACTAAAGGCAAAAATACAGTAATGGTAGCAGATCAACCACCTATTAAGATAATATGAAGGTCAAAAGACAAAAGTACTAAAATTACCTATTTCAATGATAAGAGGGAATGGATACACTCACACAAAATAAGAGGTTAGATATAATATCAAAAAATTAAATTTGGGAGGAGGGGAGTAAAAGAGTAGAGCTGTTAGAAAGAGGTCAAATTAAAGAGACTATCAACTCAATATAGATTGCTGTATACGTAGATTACTATACATGAACTTCATGGTAATCACAAACCAGAAACCTGTAATAAATATATGAGTAAGTAGGAGAAAGGGAGTCAAACATATTACTAAAGAAAGCCATCAAACCACAAGGGAAGAGAAAAAGAGAAGAAGAAAGGCACAGAGAAGAACTACTAAAACACCCAGAAAAAAGTAACAAAATGGCAACAAAGACATATTTTTCAATAGCTACTTTAAGTGTCGATGGACCAAATGCTCCAACCAAAAGGCATAGGCTGGCTGATTGGACAAAGAAAACAAGACCCATATATATACTGCATACAAGAGACAAGCTTCAGACCTAAAGACACCCACAAATTGAAAGTGAAAGGATGTAAAAAGATACTCCATGCAAATGGCAATGAAAAGAAAGCTGGGGTAGCAATACTCATATCAGACAAAATAGACTTTAAAACAAAAACTGTAACAAGAGACAAAGGGCACTACATAATGATAAAGGGAACAATCTATGAAGAGGATATAACACTTGTAAATATCTATGTACCCAACATAGGAGCATCTAAATATGTAAAGCAATTATTAACAGACAAAAAAGGAGAAATAGTAACACAATAATAGTAGGAGACTTTAACACTCCACTTACACCAATGGATAGGTATCTAAAAAGAAGATCAATAAGGAAACATTGGCCTTAAACAACACATTAGACCCGATGGACTTAGTGGATATATATAGAACATTCCATCCCAAAACCACAGAATACACATTCTTTTCAAATGCTCCTGGACCATTCTCCAGGCTCAATCACATATTAGGCCAAAAACAAGTCTCACTAACTTAAGAAGATTAGAATAATACCAAACATCTTTCCTGACCACAAAGATAATGAAACTAGAAATCAATTACAGGAAGAAAATCAGAAAAGCCACAAATATGTGGAGATTAAACAAAATGCTGCTGAACAACAAGTGGGTCAATGGAGAAATCAAAGGAGAAATTAAAAAAATACCTGGAGACAAATGAAAAAGAAAATATGACATGCCAAAATTTATGGGATAGAGCAAAAGTGGTTCTAAGAGGGAAGTTTATGGCAATTCAGGCCTACCTTAACAAACAAGAAAAATTCCAAACAAACAATCTAACAGTGCACCTAAAGGAACTGGAAGAAGAAGAAGAAACAAAGCCCAAAATCAGCAGAAGGAAGGAAATAAGAACAATCAGAGAAGAAATAAATAAAATAGAGAATAAAAAACAATAGAAAAAATTAATGAAACCAAGAGCTGGTTCTTTGAAAAGATAAACAAAATTGAGAAAGCTCTAGCTAGACTCACCAAGAACAAAAGAGAGAAGGCTCAAATAAATAAAATCAGAAATGAAAAAGGAGAAATTACAATGGACATCATAGAAATACAAAAGTAATAAGAGAATACTATGAAAAGCTATATGCCAACAAATTGGATAATCTAGAAGAAATGGATAAATTCTTAGAATCATACAACCTTCCAAAACTGGATCAAGAAGAAATAGAGAATTTGAATAGACTAGTCACCAGTAAGGAGATTGAAATAGTAATCGAAAACCTCCCCCAAAACAAAAGTCCAGGATCAAATGGCTTCCCTGGTGAATTCTACCAAACATTCAAAGAAGACTTAATACCTATCCTTCTCAAACTCTTCCAAAAAATTGAAGAGGAGGGCAAGCTTCCTAACTCCTTCTACAAAGTCAACATTACCCTGATTCCAAAGCCAGACAAGGACAACACAAAAAAAGAAAATTACATGCCAATATCGTTGATGAACATCGATGCAAAAATCCTCAACAAAATACTAGCAAATTGAAGACAACAATACATTAAAAAGATCATACACCATGATTAAGTGAGATTCACTCCAGGGACGCAGGGATGGTTCAACATCCAGAAATCAATCAATGTGATAACACCACATTAACAAAAAGAGGAATAAAAGTCACATGATCATCTCAATAGCTGCAGAGAAAGCAGTTGAAAAGATACAGCATGCATTTATGATAAAAACTCTAAATAAAATGGGCATAGAAGGAAAATACCTGAACATAATAAAGGCTGTATATGACAAACCCACAGCTAATGTCATTCCCAATGGAGAACAACTGAAAGCTATCCCTCTAAGAACAGGAACGAGACAAGGATGCCTAGTTTCACCACTCTTACTTAGAATAGTATTAGAAGTCTTAGCCAGAGCAATCAGGCAAGAAAAAGAAAGAAAAGGGATCCAAATTGGAAAGGAAGAAGTGAAACTGTCCCTATTTGTGGATGACATAATTTTATATATAGAAAACCCTAAAGAATCCACTAAAAAACTTTTAGAAATAGTAAGTGAATATAGTCAAATTGCAGGATACAAAATCAAAACACAAAAATCAGATGTGTTTCTATACACTAGCAGTGAAGTAGCAGAAAGAAAAATTAAGAATACAATCCCATTTACAATTGCAACAAAAAGATTAAAATACCTAGGAATAAACTTAACCAAGGAGGTGAAAGATCTGTACACAGAAAACTGAAAACATTGTTGAAAGAAATTGAAGAAGACACAAAGAAATGGAAAGAGGTTCTGTGCTCTTGGATTGGAAGAATTAACATAGTTAAAATGTCCATAGTTCCTAAAGCAATCTACAGATTCAATGCAATCTCTATCAAAGTTCCAACAACATTTTTCACAGAAATAGAACAAGGAATCCTAAAATTTATATGGAACAACAAAAGGCTCTGAATATCCAAAGGAATCCTGAGGAAAAAAGAACAAAGCTGGAGATCTCACACTCCGTGATCTCAAAACATGCTACAAAGCTATAGTAACCACAACAGCATGGTAATGGCACAAAAACAGACACACAGATCAAAGGAATAGAATCAAGAGCCTAGAAATAAACCCACACATCTATGGACAGCTAATTTTTGACAAGGGAGCCAAGAACATACAATGGAGAAAGGAAAGTCTCTTCAATAAATGGTGTTGGGAAAACTGGACAGCCACAAGCAAAAGAATGAAAGGAGACCATTACTTTACACCATGCACAAAAATCATCTCAAAATGGATTAAGGACTTGAATGTAAGATCTGAAACCATTAAACTTCTCGAAGAAAACACAGGGAGTGTGCTCTTTGACATCAGTCTTAGCAGCTTTTTTCAAATACCATGTTTGACTGGGCAAAGGAAACAATAGAAAAAATAAACAAATGGGACTACATCAAACCAAAAAGCTTCTGCACAGCAAAGGAAAGCATCAACAAAATGAAAAGGCAACCTAACAATTGAGAGAAGATATTTGCAAACCATATATCAGATATTAAGGGGTTAATATCCAAAATGTACAAAGAACTCATACATCTCAACAACAAAAACTAAGAACCCAATTTAAAAATGGGCAAAAGATCTGAACAGAGATTTCTCCAAAGAAGATATCCAGATGGCCAACAGGCACATGAAAAGATGTTCGACATCATTAACTATCAGGGAAATGCAAATCAAAACTACAGTGTGATATCGCCTCACTCTGGTCAGAATAGCTATAATTAACAAGACAGGAAACAATAAGTGCTGGAGAGGATGTGGAGAGAAGGGAACCCCCATACACTGCTAGTGGGAGTGCATAGTGGTCCAGCCATTATGGAAAACAATATGGAGTTTTCTCAGAAAATTAAGAATAGATCTACCAGATGATCTAGCTATTCTACTGCCGGGTATTTATCCAAAGAACTTGAAAACAGAAATGCATAAAGATACATGCACCCTATGTTCATCATAGCATCATTCACAATAACGAAGACTTGGAAGCAACCTAAGTGCCCATCAAGGGATGAATGGATAAAGAATACGTGGTATATATACACAATGAAATACTACTCAACCATAAGAAATGATGAAATCTGGCCATTTGTGACAACATGGATGGACCTTGAGGGTATGATGCTAAGTGAAATAAATCAGAGGGAGAAAGTCAAATACCATATGATCTCACTCATAGGTAGAAGAGAAAAACGACAAACAAACACATAGCAACAGAGATGGGATTGGTGATTAGCAGAGGGGAAAAGGGAAGGAGGAGGGTGAAAGGGGTGATCAAGCACGTGTGTGTGGTGATGGATTATAATTAGTCTTTGGGTGGTGAACATGATGTCATCTACAGAGAATTCAAAATATATTATGATGTACACCTGAAGTTTATATGTTGTTATAAACCAATGATACTGCAATTAAAAAAATGAAAAAAAATTTAAAAAATAACTTGAAAATTTTTTTTAAAAAAGTAAAGACAAAAAGAGGGAGATTGGCAATGGATGTTAGCTCAGGGCAAATTGTCCTCTGCAAAAAAAAAAAGAGAGAGAATACTCAGGTTATATTGTTGTCACATACTGATGTTTTTGCATAACCCCAGTGAAGAGGGCAGGTTGTCTAAAAGCAAATAATATTTGTGAAATGGTGAATATTCATCATGATTTTATGAAGTTGACAGATGGAAAGTGCATTTTGAATGTGTTTCATTTCATAGATGAGGAAATTAAATTATAGAGTGATTAAATTACCTAATTCAGTGGTTTGGGTGAAGGAGAGTCTTGATTTTCAGTGATATAGCCAAATATCTTTTTTTTATTTTGAGGAAGTTTAGCCCTGTGGTAACACCTGCCACCAATCCTCCTCTTTTTTGCTGAGGAAGACTGGCCCTAAGCTAACATCCGTTCCCATCTTCCTCTAGTTTACATGTGGGATGCCTGCCACAGCATGGCTTGACAAGCAGTGCATAGGTCCTCACCCAGGGTCCAAACTGGCAAACCCCGGGCTACTGAAGTGGAATGTGTGAACTTAACCACTGCACCATCTGGCTGGCCCCCAAATATCTTTTTAAAAATGAACTTGAGAAAAGCAAAAATAATTCTACTAATCCAACTATATCAATAGTCTAAAACTTGAAGTATGACTGGGCTAAACATACCAATTAAAAGACAGAGACTAATTTCTTTGATAACAAAACAAGACCCAACTATATGTTATCTGTAAGAAACCAACTTTAAATGTAAAGACCAAGGTAGATTAGAAGTAAAAGAATGGAGAAAAATATGCCATGATAACATAATTAAAAGACAGTGGGAATAGCTATTTTAACTTCAGACATAACAGACTTCAGAGCAAGCAAAATTATTGGGGATTAAGAGGGACATTAAATGATGATAACAGAGTTAATTCTCTAGGAAGACGTAGCAGTTCTAATGTGTATGCACCTGACAACAGAACATCAAAATATGTGAGGCAAAAACTGATAGAACCGCAAAGAGAAATAGACAAAGCCACTATTATAGTTGGAGATTTTAACACTCCTCTATCAGTATTTGATAAATCCAGCAGGCAAAAAGTCAGTAAGGGTATAGTGGTACTGAACATCACCTTCAGTCAATTGGATCTAATTGATACTTACAGAATACTTCATTTAACAAGAGCAGAATACACATTTTTCTCAAGCTCACATGGAAGATTCACCAAGATAGATCACGTACTGGTCCATAACACACATCTTAACAAATTTAAAGAAATAGGGATCATTCAAAGTATGCTGTCAGACCACAGTGGAATTAAATTAGAAGTCAGTAAGAGAAAGATAGCTTGAAAATCACAAAATTCTGGGAGATTAAACAGCACACTTCTCAATAACACATTAGTCAAAGTAGAAGTCTCAGAGAAATTTTAAAATATTTTGAACTAAATGAAAATGAAAAAACAACCAATCAAAACTTGTGGGATGCAGCAAAACCAGTGCTTAGAGGAAAATTTATAGCATTGAATGCATACATTAGAAGAGATGAATACATTAGATTCTAATGCATACGTTAGAATACATTTAATAATATTATTAAAATCAATAATCTAAGCTTCCAATTTAGGAAGCTAGGGAAAGAAGAGCAATATAAACTTTAAAAAAATAGAAGAAAAGAAATAATAAAAATTAGAGCAGAAATCCATGAAATTGAAAGCAAGAAAACAATAGAGAAAATCAACAAACCCAAAAGCTGTTTCTTTGAAAATATCAATAAAATTAATATCTCTCTGGAGAGATAACCAGGAACAAAAGAGAGAAGTTACAAATTACTAATATCAGAAATGAAAGAGGGATTATCATGATTGATCGTATGGACATTAAAGGGATAATACAGGAATAATGTGAACAACTCCATAAGCCCACAAATTTTATAGCTTATATGAAATTGAGGAATTCTTTAAAAGACACTACCAAAACTCACAAGGAGGAATAGATAGTCTGAATAGACCCACGTCTGTTAAAGAAATTAAATCAATAATTGAAAACCTTCCAAAACAGATAATATGCCTAGATGATTTCACTTGTCAATTCCACCAAACACGTAAGGAAGAAGTGATATCAGTTCTCTAAAATCTGTTGCAGAAAATAAAAGAACAGGGAACACTTCCTTATTCATTCTATGAGGCTAGCATTACCCTAATACTAAAATCAGACAAAGAAATTACAAGAAAAGAGAACTACAGACCTGTATCTCTCATGAACATAAACGTAAAAACTCTCAAGAAAATTGAGTCCTACAATGTATATAAACAATTGTGCACTGAGATCAAGTGAGATTTATCCCAAGTAAGCAAGGCTGGCTCAAAATTTGAAAATTAATGTAATCCATCATATCAAAAGGTCAAAGGAGAAAAATTACATCATATCAATTGATGCAGAAAAAGCATATGACAAACTCCAACACTCATTCGTGATAAAAACTCCCAGCAAACTAGGAATAGGGAGGAACTTCCTTAACTTGATGAAAAAACATCTACAAAAGGCCTACAGCTAGGAGGATTGACAGCATATCACGGTGGAGTGAGCTCTTCCCTTAGACTCTCCCTCCCCAAGATACCATGAAAAGGACACTCATAAACCAACAGAAGACATTCAATTCATACAACACAATAGATGTCTGAGAGATCTATGTAGCCATACGTCTGAAATTGGAAGTGCTGGACCCCCTGGGGGGTAGCAGAAGGAGGTAAGGGGATCGCCTCTCTCTCCCCAAACAGAAATGATCTAGGGCATGGGACTGCATGCAGCTCTGAAAAGAGAGGGGGGAGGGGACAGAACTCCATGGGAATGCCTTTGCCCTTGGAGTGTCCTCCCAGCCCATGGGAAAGCTCCACACCAAGGAGGCTAAGGAATAACAAGGACATCTTCACTAAGCTGAGCAGCCCAGGAAGGGAGACAGCGAGTGCAGAAGGAGAGCACCCCACGATTGCGCACACAAAAGAAAGTGACCCTTCCCCTATCTGTCACTCCAGCTCAGACAGTGGGCCAGAGAAAGGGACTCCCACAAGAGTGCCTGCGTATACATGTATAAAGCAGAGGTGGCCAGTGAGCAAATGCAGACAGGCCCTGTCAGCATAGCATCTAAAGGACAGGCACAGCTGCCAAGGATTGAGATGGGCTCAGAATACTCAGCTCCTGCCCACCCCTAGTGGCAGCAGGTGGAAGCTACACTATGCAAAAGCACACACCTACCTCACCAAATAGGATGAAGAGGTATATTAACACTCTAGACCAGAAGGGAAATGACAAGCGCCCAGAAATCAATCCTGAAGGCACAGAAATGGACAAGCTAAATGACAGAGAAGTAAAAATGGCTATCATAGAGAAGCTCAACAAATTACAGGAAAACTCAGAAAGATAGCTCAATGAAATCAGGAATAAAATTAATGAACAGAGGGATTTCTTCACAAATCAGATTGAAAGTATAAAAAAAAATCAGAAATGTTGAAGATGTAAAACACAAAGAATGAAAGAAAAATCTGGAGTCCTTAAATAACAGAGCTGATATTATGGAGGACAGAATTAGTAATTTAAAGGACAGAAATATAGAAATGCTTCAGATGGAGGAGAGAGAACTAAGACTGAAAAGAAATGAAAAAGTTCTCCAAGAAATATCTGACTCAATTAGGAAATGCAACATAAGGATTATAGGTATTCCAGAGGGAGAAGAGAAGGAGAAAGGAGCAGAGAGCTTGTTCAAAGGAATAATAGCTAAGAACTTCCCAAACCTGGGGAAGGAGCTGGAATTACAAGTAAAAGGAGCCAATCGGACTCCTAATTACATCAGTGTAAAAAGACCTTCTTCAAGGCATATATCAGTAGAACTGGCAAAAAACAATGACAAAAAAATATATTAAGGGCAGCAAGGCAGAAGATAATAACCTACAAGGGAACCCCTATCAAGCTTTCAGCAGAAACCTTACAGGCTGGGAGAGAGTGGAATGATACATTCAAAATTCTGAAAGACAAAAACTTTCAGCCAAGAATACTCTACCCAGTGAAAATATCCTTCAGATATGATGGAGAAGTCAAAACTTTCCCAGAAACAAAAGCTAAGAGAGTTCATTGCCACAAGACCCCCTCCCTACAAGAAATGATCAGGAAGGCCCTCATACCTCAAAAAAAGAGAAAAGTTTACAAAGGCTTGAGCAAGGAGATAAATAGGCAGATAAAATCAGAAAATTGCAGGTATCAGAACAGGTTCGTAAATAATTATAATGTTCAAGATAAAGGGAAGGAAAACATCAAAAATAACTATAATCACTTTGTTTTACCCACAAACTCACAACACAATACGGAATAAAGTGTGACAACAATAACTTAGATGGGGAAGAATAAAGGGATAGAGCTTGCTTAGACTAAAGAAATAAGAGCTATCAGAAAATAGACTGTCTCACTACAAGATCTTTTATACTAACTTCACAGTAACCACTAAACAAAAAATCAGAACAGAGACAGAAATGATAAACAGTGAGAAAACGATCCTAGAGAACCACCAAACTGAATTGCAGGTCTGAATAAATGGGAGAAGAAACAAGGAAAATAAAGAACAACTGGAAAACAAGTGATAAAATGGCAGCATTAAGACTTCATATATCAATAATTGCTCTAAGTGTAAATGGATTGAATTGTCCACTCAAAAGACACAGAGTGGCTGGATGGATTGAAAACCAAGACCCAACAATATGCTGCCTCCAGGAAACACATCTCACTTCTAAAGATAAACACAGGCTCAGAGTGAAGGGATGGAGGATGATACTCCAAGCTAATGGCAAACAAAAGAAAGCAGATGTTGCCATACTTGTATCAGACAAAGTAGACTTTAAGATAAAAAAAGGCAATGAGAGACAAAGAGGGGCAGTATATAATGATAAAAGGGACACTCCACCAAGAAGATATAACTCTTGTAAATATATATGCACCTAACATGGGAACACCGAAGTGCATAAAGCAACTATTAACAAACCTAAAAGGAGATATCAACAGCAACACAATAATAGTAGGGGACCTTAACACTCCACTTACATCAGTGGATAGATCATCCAGAGAGAAAGTCAACAAGGAAGTAGTGGAATTAAATGAAAAACGAGACCAGAGGGACTTAATAGGTATATACGGAACACTCCATCCAAAACCAACAAAATACACATTCTTCTCCAGTGCACATGGAACATTCTCAAAAATAGACCATATGTTTGAAAACAAGGCAAGCCTCAATAAATTTAAGAAGACTGAAATCATGTCAAGCATCTTTTCTGACCATAGTGCTATGAAACTGGAATTCAACTACAAGAAAAAAGCTGGGAAAGTGACAAATAAGTGGAGACTACACAACATACTACTGAACAACCAATGGATCATTGAAGAAATTAAAGGAGAAATCAAAAAAATCTAGCAACAAATGAAAATGAAAATACACCAATACCAACTCATATGGGATACAGCAAAAGCAGTCCTCAGAGGGAAATTCATAGCAATACAGGCCCACCTTAACAAACAAGAAAAATCTCAAATAAGCAATCTTAAACTACACCTAACAGAATTAGAAAAAGAAGAACAAACAAAGCCCAAAGTCAGCAGAATGAGGGAAATAATAAAAAGTAGAGTGGAAATAAATGAAATTGAAATTAAAAAAAAATACTGTAGAAAGGGTCAATGAAACTAAGAGCTGGTTCTTTAAAAAGATAAACAAAATTGACAAACCCTTAGCCAGACTCACTAAGAAAAAAAGAAGACTCAAATGAATAAAATTAGAAATTAAACAGGAGAAATTAACAACGGATACCGCAGAAATACAAAGGGTTGTAAGAAAATACTATGAAAAAGTATATGCCAACAAATTGGACAATCTAGAAGAAATGGACAAATTCTTAGGCGTATGCAACCTCTAAAAACTGAATCAAGAAGAAATAGATGATCTGAATAGACCAATCACAAGTAAAGAGATTGAAACAGTAATCAAAAACCGACCCCAAAATAAAAGTCTAGGACCAGGTGGCTTCTCTGGAGAATTCTACCAAACATTCAAAGAAGATTTAATACCTACCCCTCTCAAACTATTCCAAAAAATTGAAGAAGATAGAACACTTCCTAACACATTTTGTAAGGCCAACATCACCCTGATCTCAAACCCAGAAAAGAACAACACAAAGAAGGAAAATTACAGGGCAATATCGCTGATGGCCATAGATGCAAAAATCCTCAACAAAATATTGGCAGCCCAAATACAGCAATACATTAAAAGGATCATACACCATGATCAAGTGGGATTTATAGCAGGGACACAGGGAGGGTTCAACATCTGCAAATCAAGCAATGTGATGCACCACATTAACAAAATGAGGAATAAAAATCACATGATCATCTCAATAGACATAGAGAAAGCATTTGACAATATCCAACATCCAATTATGATAAAAACTCTCAATAAAATGGGTATAGAAGGAAAGTGCTTCAACATGATAAAGGCCATATATGACAAACCCACAGCCAACATTATACTCAATGGGGAAAAACTGAAAGCCCTCCCTCTGAGAACAGGAAGAAGACAAGGGTGCCCACTCTCACCACTCTTATTCAGCATAGTACTGGAGTTTTTGGCCAGGGCAATTAAGCAAGAAAAAGAAATAAAATGTATCCAAATTGCCAATGAGGAAGTGAAACACCTGCTGTTTGCAGATAATATGATTTTATATATCAAAAACTCTAAAGAATCCATCAGAAAACTGTTAGAAATAATCAACAACTACAGCAAAGTTGCAGGGTACAAAATCAACTTACAAAAATCAGTTGCATTTCTATACTCTAATGATGAACTAACAGAAGGAGAACTCCAGAATGCAATCCCATTTGTAACCACAATAAAAAGAATAAATTATGTAGGAATAAATTTAACCAAGGAAAACTGTAAGACATTATTGGAAGAAATTGATGATGTCATAAAGAAGTGGAAAGAGATTCCATGCATATGGATTAGAAAAATAAACATAGTTAAAATGTCCACAGTACCTAACGCAATCTACAGATTCAGTGCAATCCAAATCAGAATCCCAATGATGTTCTTCATGAAAAGAGAACAAAGAGTCCCAAAATTCATAATGAGCAAGAAAAGACCCTGAATAGCTAAAGCAACCCTGAGAAAAAAGAACAAAGCTGTAGGCATCACAATCCCTGACTTCAAAGCATACTACAAAGCTATAGTAATCAAAACAGCATGGTACTGGTACAAAAACAGACACACAGATCAGTGGAGCAGAATTGAAAGCCCAGAAATAAAACCGCACATCTATGGACAGCTAATCTTTGACAGAGGAGCTAAGAACATACAATGGAGAAAGGAAAGTCTCTTCAATAAATGGTGTTGGGGAAACTGGACAGCCACATGAAAAGAATGAAAGTAGACCCTTATCTTACAGCATACACAAAAATTAACTCAAAATGGATTAAAGACTTGAAGGTAAGATGTGAAACCATAAAACTCCTAGAAGAAAACATAGGCAGTGCACTCTTTGACATCAGTCTTAGAAGGATCTTTTTGAATACCAGTCTACTTGGGCAAGGGAAACAAAAGAAAAAATAACCAAATGGGACTTCATCAGACTAAAGAGCTTCTGCAAGACAAAGGAAACCAGGAACAAAATGAAAGGGCAGCCCACCAACTGAGAGAAGATATTTACAAATCATATATGCGACAAGGGTTTAACTCCAAAATATATAAATAACGCCTACAAGTCAACAACAAAAAAGCAAACAACCTGATCAAAAAATGGGCAGAGGATATAAACAGACATTTTTCCAAAGAAGATATACAGATGGCCAGCAGGCACATAAAGAGATATTCAACATCACTAATCATTAGAGAAATACAAATCAAAACTACAATGAGATATTACCTTACACCTGTAAGAATGGCTATAATTAACAAGACAAAAAATAACAAATGGAAGACAATGTGGAGAAAAGGGAACCCCCATACACTGCTGGTAGGAATGCAAACTGGTCTAGCCACTATGGAAAACAGTATGGAGATTTCTCAAAAGATTAAAAATATATATACCATATGACCCAGCTATCCTGCTACTGGGTATTTATCCAAAGAACTTGAAATCAACAATTCAAAGAGACTTATGCACCCCTATGTTCATTGCAGCATTATTCAAAATAGCCAAATGTGGAAGCAACCCAAGTGCCTGTCGACTGATGATAAAGAAGATGTGGTATATATACATTATATATATATATATATGTGTATATATACATTGTATATATATATGTGTGTGTGTGTGTGTGTGTGTATATATATATACAATGGAAAACTACTCGACCATAAAAAAAGACAAAATCATCCCATTTGCAACAATGCGGATAGACCTTGAGGGTATTATGTTAAGCAAAATAAGGCAGACAGATAAAGACGAACAGTGTATGATTTCACTCATATGTGGAAGATAAACAAACACATGGACAAAGAAAACAGATTAGTGGTTACCAGAGGGGAAGGAACTTGGGGATGGACATAAAGGGCAAAGGGTCACAAATATATGGTGACTGACAAAGAAAAATGTAAAACTGAAATTTCACAATGTTATAAACTATTATGACCTCAATAAAATAAAAATAAAAAAATTTAAAAAGGGATTAGTAAGTTAAAAAAAAATCCACAGGTACCATCATACTTGATGGTGAGAAACTTGATAAGATCAGGTACAAGGCAAGGATATCCCCCTTCACCACTCCTTTTCAACATCATACTGTAAGTCCTAACTAATGCAGTAAGAAGGAAACAAAAGTATGCAGATTGGAACAGAAGAAATAAAACTGTCTTTGTTCACATGTGACATGATTATCTCTGTAGAAAATTGAAAATAATTTACAAAGAACCTTCTGGAATAATAAGAAATTATAGCAGAGTTTCAAGAACAAGGTTAATATACAAAAGTTGATTGCTTTCCTTTATACCAGCAATGAATAATTGGAATTTGAAACAAGCACACCACCATTTACATTAGCACCAAAAAATTGAAATACTTAGGTACAAATCTAACAAAATAATGTATAAAATCTATATGAGGAAAACTACATAACTGATTAATGAAATCAAAGAAGATCCAAATAGATGGGAAGATGTTCCATGTTCATGGATAGGAAGACTCAATATTGTTAAGATGTCAATTCCTTCAACTTGTAGTTGAGTGCAATCTGAATCAAAATCCTGAAAAGTCGTTTTTTCAATATTGACAAACTAATTCTAAAGTTTATGTGAAAAGGCAAAAGACCCAGAATAGCCAACACAATATTGAAGAAGAATAGCAAAGTCAGAGGACTGACAATACCTGACTTAAGTCTTTCTATAAAGCTACAGTAATCAAGGTAGAGTGGTATGGGTGAGAGAATATACAAGTAGATCAAAGGAACAGAATAGAGAGCCCAGAAATAGGCCCACACAAATATAGACATCTTGTCTTTGATAAAGGAGCAAAGGCACTCAATCCAGTGGAGAAAGGATGGTCTTTTCAACAAATGTTGCTGGAAGAACTGGACATCTATGTGCAAGAAAAAAAAAAATCTAGGCACAGACCTTACACACTTAACAAAACTTAACTCAAAATGGATCACGGACGTAAATATAAAATGCAAAACCATAAAACTCCTAGAAGATAACACAGGAAGAAAACAGATGGCCTTTGATACAGCAATGATTTTATATATAACACCAAAAATAAAATCATGAAAGAAAATACAGACAACTTGGATTTCATTAAAATTTAAAACTTCTGCTCTGTGAAAGACACTATCAAGAGAATGAGAAGACAAGTCAGCCACAGACTAGAAGAAATTATTTGCAAAAGATGTATCTGGTAAAGGGCTTTTATTGAAGGTATACAAAGAACTCTTAAAAATCAACAATCAGAAAACAAAAGTACTCAAAAAATGGACAAAAGATCTGAACAGATACCTCACCAAAGAAGATATACAAATGCCAAATAAGCTTATGAGAAGATGCTCAACATCATATGTCACTCAGGAATTGCAAATTAAGACAACAAGAAGATACTACTATCCACCTATTAGAATGGTCAAGATCTGAATATTGAAAACACCAAATGCTGTCAAGGATAAGGAGCAACAGGAATTCTCATTCACTGTTGGTGAAAATGCAAAATAGTATAGCCACTTTGGAAGACATTTTGGCAATTTCTTACAAAGCAAAACATAGTCTTATCAGATGATTCAGCAATTGTGCTCCTAATGAGTTTCAACCCCGAAATGAGTTGAAAAGTTATACCTACACAAAAACCTCCACCCAAATTTGATAGCAGCTTTATTCATAATTGCCAAAAATCGGAAGCAACAAAGACATCACAGAAGAATAGATAACCTGTAATGCCTATATACAATGGAAAATTATTCAGCAAGCAATTTAAAAAAAGTAAAAGAATCTATCAAGCCACAAAAGGAAATAGAGGAACCTTAAATCCTTGCATAAGTACTAAGTGAAAGGAGGCAGTCTGCTAAGGCGATATACTTTATGATTCCAACTATATGACACTGTGGAAAAGGTAAAACTATAGAGACAGTGAAAAGATCAGTGGTTTCTAGGAATTGGAGTGGGGGGCAAAGGGATGAATATGTAGAGTACAGGGGATTTTTAGGGCAGTACAGTTATTCAGTATGATGCTGTTATGATGGATACATGACATTATGCATTTGGAAAAACCAATAGACTTGTTCAACACGAAGAATGAACACCAATGTCAACTATGGATGTTAGTTAACAATAATGTGTAAATACTGATTCATCAGTTATAACAAATATACCAGATGAATGCAAGATATTAGTGATAGGAGAAGCTGTGAGGGAGAAGGGGGGTATATGGAAACTCTCTGTACTTTCTGCTTAATTTTTCTGTAAACCTAAACTTATTTTTTAAAAAAGTCTACTTAAAAAAATGTGCAAGACGAAAAATCATTCAGATCATGTGCTCTACTTCCAATTCATAAAATCTTGAAAACGTAATTTAGGCAGATCCTAATCTAGCTACTTGTTTCTGCCCTACCAAATGGCAACCAGGGATTAGCCCTTGCCATTGAAATTCTCATTGTTCTGGCATTTTCTTTCCATTGTCTTTGTATCATCTCATCAACTTACCTGGATCCACCACCTCATTCCTACACTCTTGTGTCTCTCTCTTTCTCTCTGTGTCTCCCTCTTCCCAAATTTATTCAATGATGACCAGAATGGTAGAGAAAATGGGAAGGAAGGAAGGAAGAACATTTAATCATGATTGCTGCTTCTCCCTTGCTTGCTTCCTTCTGTTTCCAATAAATACACATAGGCACACACACACATGCACATGCACACACAGCCCCTCCCCCAAGAGGCTTGCTTACAGGTGCCACTGTGGTAACCCCTTCAGTTCCTGTCACATTCCTTCAAATTTGTCATGTGTGACTTTTTGTGCCTGAAATTCCTGTCAGGAAAGAGGAATGATTTCCTCTTGAAAAAAGGAATCATTTCCTGGTATTATTTCCTTCCTCATTGTCTGGCTTTATTTTTTGCATATTCTTTTTGTTCTTTGACAGAAATAAGAATGCTTTAGTAGCCTTTTCAGAGTCCTCTCGCCAGAACATCAACAATAGGTGAGTTGATTTTCTGTCATCTGAGTGGGAAAACCATTTGGGAGCATTGGTGACAATACAGAATGTCCGTGATAGCCTGTCAGCTTCTATATATAACTTTTTTCTTTTTTGGATCAAGAAGGACCAGGTCAAAAGAGAGAGAACACTTACTATTTGTGTGTTCGTGAACTTTAGGGATTACTAGTCAAAATCCTTAGGGAACTATTAGAGTACCTGTGTATAACTTTCTGCTAGTGTGGGTCAAGGGAGAAAACACTATTTGGAAGCACAAAGGTAGTAGCGGTGGACAGGGAGCAGAGGAGCCCTCAGCAGAAACTAAAAGAGATAATAGACTTGAGATCTGTCCCTTACCCTCCAGAGCTCTGCCACAATGGGAGGCTGGTATCCCAAACCCAAACCAACCATCATACTGGAGGTAGCCCCTGCCTCAGGCAGACAGTTACTTAACCCTATCTGAGGAGAAGGAAAGACATCCATGAAACATGAAGAGTAAGGAGGTGGTGGAGGGAATTGAAATCAGAAAATTAGATGGGATAAGAGGGATTCCTACCTACAAACTATAGCTGAATTTGAAGTAAATGTAATCACAAAAGGCAATTACACATTGGGGTTAAGTTTAGTAGTAAAGAAATGTTTTTAAATCTTGATCCATTAAGGATTCTTTTACAGGCCCAAGAATTTTATTACCATCATATGAAGCCTCAATTCTAGGGAAAGATGAAATATTTTCCAAATAACCAAATTACATGTGAACTTACAGGGTTCAACCATTTTGTAAGTTATAGAGAAATTGTAGCTAATTTGAATGAGAAAAGTGAGTCTATGAAGTCACACAGTGTTTGATCATGTACATTTTAATCCTTTAGTTCTGATTGGAATAAATTGACATCAGTAACCACTGAGGAAGTCTCCAGCAAAAGGTGAGATTATAGATATATCTGTAAAGATACACACACAAAGTGAAGAGAGATTTCTATTTGGAAACAAGGAGAATGATAGCAGGGTGTCAGTGGATAACAATACAGAGTGTCTTTGACACTCTTTTGGAGTCATCTCACGGTAGCATCTGTAGGTAACTCTTTACCTTTTTGGACCCATTTGGATAAAAAAGGAACAAGTTATAAAAGGGATGCTTCTTCCCCTAAGTGTGTTTTGTCACCCTTAATTAGTAGCAGCCAAAACTCTTAAGAAACTATCAGATTGCCCACATGTGAGACTCTACTAGAGTGGACCAAGAGAGCACAGAATCTCATTTGGAGCAAGGAGACAAGGTAGCAGTGGACAGAGAACAGTGGAGCCCTCAACAGAAAAGGATGGAGCTAATAGAGCCTGGATGTGTCAATGACCCTCCAGAGTTTTGCCACGGTGTGAGGCTAGTGCCCATACTCACTGTCATATTGGAAGGAGCCCCCCGCCCCTACCTTAGCCTGCAGTTGCTTGACCCTGAGGGTCAGAAAAGATATCTATGATGGTGAAAGCAAGAAAGTGATGGAGGGGCTTAAGAATTGGGAATTAAACGTGAGAAGAGGGATGGGTACCTACAAACTGAAGTGGAATTTGAAATAAATTCTACCACAAAAGGCTGTTACACACTAGGATTAGGGTAATTGTAAAGAACTTTGCTTGTATCTTGATGCATTAATTATTTACAGGCTAAAATTTTCATTACTACCTTATATAAAGCCTCATTTCTAATAAAAACTAACATACTAGATTTAGTTATATATACATGAATTTTTTTTTACAAGTGGATCAGAGTTTATTAAGTAGGGGGTGAAGAGGGTGTGGCACAAGTAGAAGTATGCGACACCCGAAGTGAACAGAATCTGAGATTCCTGAAAAAAAATCTGTCGATTACACAATTGGCCACTTGCTCCTCCATTGACACAGGGACTGGTCAGGGCAGATGAGGGAATAAATCCTGTGGCAGGACCAGTGGTTACTCCCAGGCTGGGAATAATCTCCACGGAGCTTTCAAGACCAAGCCAGGCTTGGGCAGAGACTTCATAGCTGATGAAGCTGGATCCAGCAAGGTGGCTGTGAGCGAGAAGCCCTGGGTGGCAATCTGGTTGTATATCATGAGCTGGCAGCACTGGCTCTGATCCCTAGGGAAGCAGTAGAGGTCATGGGTGAGGGCAGCCAGCGTGCCCAGGCAGCCTATGGGTACCATTGGGTTCTTGCAGGTCTTGAGAAGGAACTTTTCCTTGAAGCTTTCTGGAGTGCTGTAGACACTGAGGCTAAAGCCCTCAACGACTAGATGCTGCGACAGTTCAAAGGGTGCCTCTGAAGTCATAAGGCTGGGAACCCCCATGTCCCAGGCAACAGCAGTATGAGAAAACAGGGATGCTGAACTCCATCTCCTCTATATGTGAATTTGTAAAGATCAACCAGTTCATAAGCTGTAAAGTAATTACAGCTATTTGAATTAAAACAAACAAGTCTAAAATTAAAATGTGGTATCTGAATAGGTAACTTTTTAGTCCTTTAACACTGCTCTGAATGAATTAACATCAAAAAGCTATGAGGGGGCCACCCATGAAATTTGAGATATAAATGAATAAATAAAAATAAATATATATCTTTTTATATATACACATGTGTATTTATATAGTTATATCAACACAGACATACAAACACACATACACAAACATAAATACAATGAAAGAAAGAGAGATAAATTTCCAAATTCATTCTTAGGAGTATCCTTGACAGTACAGTGTCTTTGACACTGTTTCTAAATCTTCTTACCATAGCACCTTTAGGTAACTTTTTATCTTATTGGATTTGGTTGGATAAAAAAGGAACAGGTCATAAGAGGAATGCTTCTTCCTCTTAGTAACTACCACCCAAAAGTCTTAGAAAAATTTCAGAATGCTCCAAATAGGAGCATTCTGCCTTTGAGACTCTATAGATTGAGTGAAAGGGGGACAGAATCCAATTTAAGTCAAGGTGGAGGTAGCAGTGGACAAAGAGCAGAGGAGCCCTCATCACAAAGAAAGGAGCTAATAGAGTGGGATCTGTCCCTCACCCTCCAGAGTTCTGCTGCCATGTGAGGCTGGTGTCCTAGACCCAAACCCACCACCCAATAGAGGGAGTCCCCAACTCAGGCCTGCAGTCACTTAACCCTTTCTGAGGGCCAGGAAAAACAACCATGTTAGGTGAAAGTAAAGGTGAAGGAAGAACTTGAGAGGTAGGAAATTAGGTAGGAGAAGAGGGATGCACAGCTGAGAATTGAAGTTGATTTTGAAATAAATTCCACCACAAAAGGTTGTTACACCATGGGTCAAGTTCAGTAGTAAAGAACTGTACTTAAATCTTGAGTCATTAACTTTTTTGGTAGGTCTAAAATATTCATTACAAACATATATAGTATCATTTCCAGGGAAAAGGAGATATTGGATTCCAAACAACTGATTTACATGTGAATTTTCTAAGAGTCAACCGGTTGATAAAATCAAGAGTAATTGTAGCTAATTTGAACTAAAAAAGTAAGTCTAGAAGTCGTGTGGTGCCTTACTATGTGTGTTTTTAATCCTTTAGCCCTGCACCAAGTGAACTGAGCACAGTATCTTCTGACAGCTTCTACGATGCCAAGTGAGCTATGACGAATAAATCTGTATATATGTGTCCGTATATGTGTACACACACACACACACACACACACACACACATTCAGAGAAATTGATGTTTGGGATGTTCACTCTCAGGAACACCTGGGAATACAGAGTTCCCTTCATATATTTTTAAAGCCCTCTCATGGTAAGCTTCAACGTGTAATATTCTTTGTCTTGAAATTGAGATAGAAAAGATGCACAGGTCATAAGGGAAGTCTTTTTAATCCTAGAATTTGTCACCCTTGATTACTGTGTATGAAATTCTACTAGAGATGGCAAGGAAGGAGAGAAACTTATTTGGAGCAAGGAGGAGTTAGCAGTGGACAGGGAGCCAGAGGAGGCCTTAGCAGAGAAGATGGGAGCTAATAGACTGGGATCTGTCCCCCATCCTCCAGAGTTCTGCTGCCGTGTGAGGCTGGTGTCTCAGACCCAAACCCACCCTAGTATAGAGGGAGTCCCTGACTCTGGCCTGCAGTGACTTGACCCTATCTGAGGGCCAGGAAAGACAGCCATGATCGAGGACAGTCAGGTGTGAAGGAGGGACTTGAGAAGCAGGAAATTAGGTAGGGGAAGAGGGATGCACACATGCAAATTGAAGTCAATTTTGAAATAACTTCCACCACAAAAGGCTGTTACACCATGGGTCAAGTTCAGTAGTAAAGAACTGTACTTAAATCTTGAGTCATTAACTTTTTTGGTGGGTCTAAAATATTCATTACAAACATATATAGTATCATTTCCAGGGAAAAGGAGATATTGGATTCCAAACAACTGATTTACATGTGAATTTTCTAAGAGTCAACCGGTTGATAAAATCAAGAGTAATTGTAGCTAATTTGAACTAAAAAAGTAAGTCTAGAAGTCGTGTGGTGCCTTACTATGTGTGTTTTTAATCCTTTAGCCCTGCACCGAGTGAACTGACCACAGTATCTTCTGAAACCTTCTACGATGCCAAGTGAGCTATGACGAATAAATCCGTATATATGTGTCCGTATATGTGTACACACACACACACACACACACACACACACATTCAGAGAAATTGATGTTTGGGATGTTCACTCTCAGGAGCACCTGGGAATACAGAGTTCCCTTCATATATTTTTAAAGCCCTCTCATGGTAAGCTTCAACGTGTAATATTCTTTGTCTTGAAATTGAGATAGAAAAGATGCACAGGTCATAAGGGAAGTCTTTTTAATCCTAGAATTTGTCACCCTTGATTACTGTGCATGAAATTCTACTAGAGATGGCAAGGAAGGAGAGAAACTTATTTGGAGCAAGGAGGAGTTAGCAGTGGACAGGGAGCCAGAGGAGGCCTTAGCAGAGAAGATGGGAGCTAATAGACTGGGATCTGTCCCCCATCCTCCAGAGTTCTGCTGCCGTGTGAGGCTGGTGTCCCAGACCCAAACCCACCCTAGTATAGAGGGAGTCCCTGACTCTGGCCTGCAGTGACTTGACCCTATCTGAGGGCCAGGAAAGACAGCCATGATCGAGGACAGTCAAGGGTGAAGGAGGGACTTGAGAAGCAGGAAATTAGGTAGCGGAAGACAGAAGCACACCTGCAAATTGAAGTCGATTTTGAAATAACTTCCACCACAAAAGGCTGTTACACCATGGGTCAAGTTCAGTAGTAAAGAACTGTACTTAAATCTCGAATCATTAACTTTTTTGGTAGGTCTAAAATATTTGTTACAAACATATATAGCATTATATCTAGGGAAAAGGAGATATTGCATTCCAGATAACTGATTACATGTGAATTTTCTGAGTAAACCAGTTAATGAGGTCAAGAGTAATTGTAACTAATTTGAACCAAAAAAGTAAGTCTGGAAGTCACGTGGTACCTTACTATGTGTGTTTTTAATCCTTTCACACTGTCCTGAGTAAATTGACAACAGAAACCGCTGATGAAACCTCTGATGAAATGTGAGATAGAAAGATAGATATATATAAACAGAAATATATATATATATATAAATACAGAGAGGGAGATGTATTGAGATTTGGGGGGTTTGTTTTCAGCAGCATGCATGACATTACAGAGTGTCCTTGACACTAGTTGGATAAAAGAGAAATAGGTCGTAAGAGGGTTGCTTCTTACCCCTTTTGTCACCCTTATTAGCAGCAAAAACCCTTAGAATGCTGTCAGATTGCCCATCTATAAGACTCTGCTAAAGTGGTCCCAGAGAGCAGGAAAACCTATTTGAAGCAAGGAGAAGTAATTCTGAAGGGGTTCAGGAGTAAAGAAATGTACGTGAACTTGATTCACTAAGTTGTTTTTCCTAGGACTCAGATCTTCATTACAAATATATAAAGTCTCATTTCTAGGGAAAAATTAAATATCAGTTTCAAGTAACTGATTAAAGTATTATTTTTTAGGACAAGTAGATTACAAGTTATTGAAAAATTGTAGCTAATTCTCATTTAAAAATAAGTCTAGAGAAACATGTAACGTCTTACTATGTGCATTTCTAATCCTTTAGCTGTGACTCAAATGAGTCGAAAACCATAACCCATGTTAGACCCATGCCTGAAAGGTGAGATGTAAATACATATATAGAAAGAGATGGGGGGATATTGACACTTGTGAAATCTGATTATTTATTGAATGGAGTCCTTATCTCAGGAAGTTATTTGAATCCTGTCCAAGGAGGAGAAAAGATATCCATGATATGTGACAAGTAGAAGGTGGTAGAGGGACCCAGGTTCCAAATAACTAATTAACTTATAGTTTTTTAGAGTTCTATCAGTTTATGAATTGTAGAGCAATTGTACCTGATTTCAACCAAAACAGTAAGTATACAAAGTTACTTGGTTCTGACAATGTACATTTTCCATCTTTCACACTGGCCTGAATAAATTGATATCAGAAGTCTGTGATGGCTTTGATATGTCTTACCTGTCAATGAAGGTTCCATCCAGCAATACCGATGTCATTTGTTTGAGTCAGTGCTATATATATCCATCTTGAGAGAGAGAGAAAAAGAGAGTGAGAAAGACAGACAGACAGAGATAGAAAGAGAGAGAGAAAGAGAAACAGCTATTTGCAAAATTCAGTCTTGGAAGTGTCTATGGAAATACAGTGTTTTCTGGAGAATAATTCTAAAATTATTTCTAAAAAATTAGGTCTTCCAGTGAGCCAAATCATGTTTCCTCTGTTTTTTAGATTCAAAGGATTCTTTTTGTTGAAATAAATTTTTCATATCACTGTTCCATGTAGCACATTTCTAATGATATATTCTTGCATTTGTTGGTGGTTAAAGAATAAAGGAACAACTCTCCAGGCTCGATAATGGTACTGAGGACACTGACTTATCTGATTCTTGTGGGTAAGTCAGTTTGAAATTTGGAGGGAGGGAGCAGTTGGTGGATCTCTTATCTTTGCAAAGATAGGGCTTGTGTTGAGGCAAGAAAGAAAAAGGAAAATTGTGGAAAGGTATCCAAATGTTTGGGGGGGTACACAATTATAACTAATTGAATTTGCAGATAAGTACCACGTGTAAAAAAAGTATTTCCACATACTCACAAATAAATGTTCTTCTAGTTTGAAAATGTGAAAATAGACTTAGTAGATAATAATTTTATTATAAAGTTTCTTTCTTAACAAAGGATTGCAGAATGCTGTTTACCCTTCAACTGTATTCCTTTCCTGTTTTTCCTGGATATATACTGATTCTTGGTTTTGTTGCTTTTGTCTATGAGGAAATGAGACTGATAGAAAAAGCAAATGTGTTCTGCTGAATAAAGCCCTCTTCATGATTATTGGAATTTTATTAATTTTGACTTGTTTCTGAGTAATCTTACTGAGAGTACTTCCTGCTGCACTGATCTTCAGGCATTTTTACCACAGACTCACAGCAAGGAAACAATAGATTCCTAAAATGGCATGTGTCTGAACTGCGGAAATATTCATGAGATTTTTCTTCTGCTCGTCTCTTGGACAGTTATTTAACCATTCACCAGCTTGTGTCAATGTTGGAGAGTGAGTAGTGCTGAAGAGGATATTAACTGATAACTTTTGCAATTTTTTTGTTGTCTGGACAAAGACAATATGGAAAATAAGAGTGACCAGTGAATACAAATAGTTCTTCAAATTACCCATTAATTTCCATTTTCTGTGACTTTTTTCACCATGGGCCATCAATGAAGAGTTCACTCTGTCACTTCATTAAATTTTATGTCTGCATATTAGCTATATATCTTCTGCAGTGAGGCCGAGGGCTGGGGCAAAATTTGAATAGATTGAGCAAGGCAAGCATTTCCTGTTTCTTACCCCCTCCAAACAAAATAAAGTGGTTTTGTTTTGTTTTCTTAGTTACAAATGCTTATTGTATAGATACAAGTGACATTTGCGATAGTATCTGTGAGAAACACTGGTGTTTCAGACTAGGAGGATGGTTTTTGATTTGGAGTTTGACCTGGAAACAATGCTTGACTTTGACATCTAATATTCACTGGACACTCGGCAAGTCACTAAACCTCTTTAAACTTTAGATCATTCACCTGTAAACTGTAAAAATAATGCTATGTACAGTATCTATCTACTGGGTGTTGTAGAATAAAAAACTAATAATAAAGGTAAATTAGTATGTGTGAAAGTGCTTTTAAAGCTCTAAAGCACCACAAATAAGCTTTATGCTAAAAACCAAAAGTAACACAACAGTTCATTATTAGGAAAATCAGAAAATACAGACAAACAATAAATTCACCCATAAATAGCCATTCTTAATTTTTGATCCATGCCCTTCCAGGTTCTTTAGAGATATACATTTTTTGTTTATGGGTATGGTATCACATGTACCTTCTTTTTAAAAATAACCTTATTGCTCAGTGACGTATCACATATTTCTGTTTTAATAAATATACATATGCATTTACAACACTATATTTTCTTTAATTTCAGATTTTTATTGTTGCCTGAAGTCCTACCAATAGCTAACTTTATTTATTTTTAAATTTACAACATTATTTTTAACAGCTATACAATACCTCATAGTGTAGATGTGTCATAGTTTATTTAAGTAATCAGATATCAATGGACATTTAAATTGTTTACAACTTTTTACTCATACAAAGAGTGATGAATATCTTTGAGACCAAACCTCTATATATTATTATTTCCTTATGATAAGTTCTCAGAAATGGAAATTGTGTCAAAAGGAATGCTTGTGAGGCTCTTGATATTGATATGCCCTCCCAAATCACAATATAAAAGTGTACGTTTCCTCCATTCCCATGAGTTTCATAGAACTTGTATTTCATTGTTTGCAAATTACCTTAGCCCATTTAAAATTGGGATATTAGGGGCTGGCCCCACGGCCAAGTGATTAAGTTCATGCACTCCGCTGCAGGCAGCCCAGTGTTTCGTTGGTTCGAATCCTGGGTGCGGACATGACACTGCTCATCGAACCACACTGAGGCAGCATCCCACATACCACAATTAGAAGGACTCACAATGAAGAATATACAACTATGTACCAGGGAGCTTTGGGGAGAGAAAAAAGAAAAAAATAGAATCTTTAAAAAAATAAACAAATAAATAAATAAAATTGGGATGTTATCGGGGGGTGACGTCAGCAACATGGTGGCATGAGCTCACCTGGGACTCTCCCCTCCAAATTACAACCAAAAAGAGCAACTGCTTTCCAACCAAAATAAAAATTCCTAATAACAGAAATTGTCAGAGACCCACAGCAGCCAAATGCCGGAGGGTGGAGAGGCTGGAGCCACCCTCGGAGGAGCTGGAACTGGGTAGGAAAGAACTTTGCTCCCTCCCCTAGAGACTGGGATTTGCTGCTGTGGGTGAGGGAAGGAGTGGGGGAGGGGCCGCGCGTGTGGGGATCATCCAGGACTCCCACTGCCGGTGCAGTGGAAACCCTCTAACGGGGGAAAGCTTTTGCATGGGGGAACCCCAGCAAACCAGGGCCCTCGGAGACCAGAGAGCAAGAGCTGACCCCAATCCAGGTCAGCACGCAAGAGAAAGTGCCCCTCCTCCCCCAACCCACACTGCACGCGGCCATCGCAGCTGAAGGTAGAGGGCTCAGAATGCAAGGCTCTCGACCCCCATCTAGTGGCAACAGGCTGTAACTGCAACCAAATAATAGCATCATGTGCAAAAACTGCTCCTCTACCATCCAGCAATTTATAAAAGCTCCAGTCCAACAGGAAAACAATAAAAATACAGAAGTAGGTCCTGAGGATTTGGAAATAGGTAAACTAAGTGAAGATGAGTTCAAAATAGCTATCATCAAAATATTCAATGAGGTAAAGGGAAATATAGAGAAACAAGTCAATGAGTTCTGGAGTTACTTCCCAAAAGAGATTGAAATTATAAAGAAGAATCAATTAGAAATACTAGAGGTGAAAAATACAATGGATCAGATAAAACAGGGTACGGATTCTCTGAATGCCCGTGTAGACACCATAGAGGAGAAAATTAGCATAATCTAAGATAGACAGGCTGAATGGCTCCAGACAGAGGAAGAAAGGGAACTAAGAATTTAAAAAACTGAAGAAAATCTCAGAGAAATAGCTGACTCAATGAGAAAATGCAACTTAAGAATCATCAGAATTCCTGAGGCTGTGGAAAAGGAAAATGGAGCAGAAAGTATGCTCAACGAAATAATAGAAGAGAACTTCCCAAATCTAGGGATTTAGAGATAAATGTGTGTGAAGGAAGCTTTCAGATCTCCTAGATTTGTCAATGTAAAAAGACCTACTGCAAGGCATATAGTAGTAAAAATGGCAAAAATGAATGACAAAGAAAGAATACTCAGGGCAGCAAGGCAGAAGAAAATAACCTACAAAGGAACCCCTATCAGACTTTCAGCGGATTTCTCTACAGAAACCTTACAAGCTAGGAGAGATTGGAGTGGCATATTCAAAGCTTTAGAGGATAAAAATCTTCAGGCAAGAATACTCTATCCAGCAAAAATATCCTTCAGATATGAGGGAGAAATTAAATCTTTTCCAGACAAACAAAAGCTAAGGGACTTCATAGTCACAAGACCTCCACTACAAGAAATCCTCAAGAAGGCTCTCATACCTGAGAAAAGATAAAAAGGGAGAAAGGGGTCACAAAACACAGAGTAGGGAGACAGATAGAATCTGAATAGGATAGCAAATATTCAACTATATCATTAGGATAAAGGGAAGGAAATCACCAAAGCAAAGACAATCTTATCACTCTAACCACAAACTCACAACACGAGCTGGAATAAGAGATGAAAATAATAATTTAGGAGGAGAGGAGGAAAGGGTCTGAAACAGTCTAGGCTAAGGAAGTAAGAGACCACCAGAAAATGGACTATGTTATACACGAGATTCTGAATACAAAGTTCAGGGTAGCCACTAAACTAAAAAACAGAACAGAGACACGAAACATAAATAAGAAAAAATCTAAGAAACCCAGCATAAGAAATTGCAGTAGTCAATAGGTAGGCTAAAACATACAGGACGAGAAACAAAGGAAGCACAGGAAAACTGGAAAACGAGCAACAGAATGACAACATTAAGCCCTCATGCATCAATACTCACCTTCAATGTAAATGGATTGAACTCTCTAATCAAAAGACACAGAGTGGCAAAATGGATTAAAGAACAAGATCCAACAATTTGTTGCCTCCAGGAAACACACCTCAGCTCCAAGGACAAACACAGGCTCAGAGTGAAGGGGTGGAAGACAATACTCCAAGCTAATAGCAAACAAAAGAAAGCAGGTGTCGCAATACTTACATCAGACAAAACAGACTTCAAGATAAGGCAGGTAAAGAGAGACACAGAGGGCCAAAATATATAATGATCAAAGGGACACTTCATCAAGAAGAAATAATGCTTATAAATGTCTATGCACCCAACACAGGAACACCAAAGTTCATAAAGCAACTATTAACAAACCTAAAAGACGATATCAAAAATAACACAATAATAGTAGGGGACCTCAACACCCCACTCACATCAATGGACAGATCATCCAGACAGAAAATCAATAAAGAAACAGTGGAGCTAAACAAAAAGCTAAAACAGTTGGACTTAATAGACATATATAGAACACTCCATCCAAAAACAGCAGAATACATATTCTTCTCATGCGTGCATGGAACATTCTCAAGGATAGACCATATGTTGGGAAACAAGGCAAGCCTCTACAAATTTAAAAAAATTGAAATAATAACAAGCATCTACTCCGATCATAATGCTATAAAGCTAGAAATTAATTACGAGAAAAAAGCTGAGAAAAGCACAAGGATGTGGAGACTAAACAATAGGCTATCGAACAAGCAATGGATCATTGAAGAAATTAAAGAAGAAATCAGAAAATACCCGGAGACAAGTGAAAATGATAACATGCTATACCAACTCAGCAAAAGCTGTGTTAAGAGGAAAATTCATTGCAATTCAGGCACATCTTAACAAACAAGAAAAATCCCAAGTCAGCAATCTTAAACTACACCTAACTGAACTAGAGAAAGAAGAACAAACAAAGCCCAAAGTCAGCAGAAGGAGAGAAATAATAAAAATCAGAGCAGAAAGAAATGCTATTGAAACAAAAAAGGCAGTAGAAAGGATCAATGAAACAAAGAGCTGGTTCTTTGAGAAGATAAATAAAATTGACAAACCCCTAGCCAGACTTACAAAGAAAAAAAGAGAGAAAGCTCAAATAAACAAAATCAGAAATGAAAGAGGAGAAATAACAACAGACTCCACAGAAATACAACGGATTATAAGAGAATACTACGAAAAACTCTATGCCAGCAAAATGGATAACCTAGAGGAAATGGATAAATTCTTGGACTCCTACAATCTCCCAAAGCTCACTCAAGAAGAAGCAGACAATTTGAACAGACCAATCACAAGGAAAGAGATTGAAGCAGCAATCAAAAGCATCCCAAAAAATAAAACCCCAGGACCAGATGGCTTTCCTGTGGAATTCTACCAAACTTTCAGAGAGGATTTAATACCTATCCTTTTCAAGCTATTCCAAAAAATTGAGGAGGATGGAACACTTCCTAACACATTCTGTGAGGCCAACATCACGCTGATACCAAAGCCTGACAAGGACAGCACGAGAAAGGAGAACTACAGGCCAATATCACTGATGAACATAGATGCAAAAATTCTCAACAAAATTTTGGCAGCCCAAATACAGCAATACATCAAAAGGATCATACATCAGGATCAAGTGGGATTCATACCAGGGACACAGGGATGGTTCAACATCCGCAAAGCAATCAACGTGATACACCACATCAACAAACTGAGGAATAAAAACCACACGATCATCTCAATAGATACAGAGAAAGCATTTGACAAGATCCAACAGCCATTTATGATAAAAACTCTGAACAGAATGGTGATAGAAGGGAACTACCTCAACATAATAAAGGCCATATGTGACAAACCCACAGTCAACATCATGCTCAATGGGCAAAACCTGAGAACCATCCCCTGAAAACAGGAACGAGACAAGGACGCCCTCTATCACCACTCTTATTTAACATAGTACTGGAGGTTTTGGCCAGAGCAATTAGGCAAGAAAAAGGAATCCAAATAGGGAGGGAAGAAGTGAAACTCTCGCTGTTTGCAGATGACATGATCTTATATATAGAAAACCCCAAAGAATCCATTGGAAAACTTTTAGAAGTAATCAACAACTACAGCAAAGTTGCAGGGTATAAAATCAATTTACATAAATCAGTAGCATTTCTATACTCTAATAACGAACTAACAGAAAAAGAACCCAAGAACACAATACCATTCACAATTGCAACAAAAAGAATAAAATACCTCGGGATGAATTTAACTAAGGAAATGAAAGACATATACAATGAAAACTACAAAGCTTCTCTGAAAGAAATGGATGACAATGTAAAGAGATGGAAAGACATTCCATGCACATGGATTGAAAGAAGAAACGTAGTTAAAATGTCCATTCTACCTAAAGCAATCTACAGATTCAACACCATCCCAATGAGAATCCCAATGACATTCTTTACAGAAATAGAACAAAGAATCCTAAAATTCATATGGGGCAACAAAAGCCCTCGAATTGCTAAAGCAATCCTGAGAAAAAAGAGCGCAGCTGGAGGCATCACAATCCCTGACTTCAAAACATACCACAAAGCTACAGTAATCAAAACAGCATGGTACTGGTACAAAAACAGGTGCACAGATCAATGGAACAGAATTGAAAGCCCAGAAATTAAACCACACATCTATGGACAGCTAATCTTCGACAAAGGAACTGAGAGCATACAATGGAGAAAAGAAAGTCTTTTCAACAAATGGTGCTGAGAAAACTGGAAAGCCACATGTAAAAGAATGAAAATTGACCATTCTTTTTCACCATTCACCAAAATAAACTCAAAATGGATCGAAGACCTAAAGCTGAGACCTGAAACCATAAGGCTTCTAGAAGAAAACGTAGGCAGTACACTCTTTGACATCAGTATTAAAAGGATCTTTTCGGACACCATGTCTTCTCAGACAGGGGAAACCATAGAAAGAATAAACAAATGGGACTTCATCAGACTAAAGAGCTTCTTCAAGGCAAGGGAAAACAGGACTGAAACAAAAAAACAACCCACTAGCTGGGAAAAAAATATTTGCAAGTAAAACATCCGGCAAAGGCTTAATATCCATAATACATAAAGAACTCACACAACCCAACAACAAAACATTGAACAACCCAATTAAAAAAATGGGCAGGAGACATGAACAGACATTTCTCCAAAGAAGATATACGGATGGCCAATAGGCACATGAAAAGATGTTCATCATCACTGATCATCAGGGAAATGCAAATCAAAACTACACTAAGATATCACCTTACACCCATTAGAATGACAAAAATATCTAAAACTAATAGTAACAAATGTTGGAGTGGTTGTGGAGAAAAAGGAACCCTCATACGCTGCTGGTGGGAATGCAAACTGGTGCAGCCACTATGGAAAACAGTATGGAGATTCCTCAAAAAATTAAAAGTAGAACTACCATATGATCCAGCTATCCCACTATTGGGTATCTATCCAAAGAGCTTGAAATAAGCAATTCCAAAAGTCCCATGCACCCCAATGTTCATTGCAGCATTATTTACAATAGCCAAGACGTGGAAGCAACCTAAGTGCCCATCAACAGATGATTGGATAAAAAAAGACGTGGTATATATATACAATGGAATACTACTCAGCCATGAAAAAGAACAAAATTGTCCCATTTGCAACAACATGGATGGACCTTGAGGGAATTACATTAAGTGAAATAAGCCAGATAGAGGAGGACAATCTCTGTATGACTCCACTCATATGAGGAATTTAAATACGTCGACAAAGAGAACAGATTAGTGGCTACCAGGGGAAAGGGGGGGTGGGGGTGGGCAAAAAGGGTGAAGGGTTGCACCTACAACACGAGTGACAGACAATAATGTACAACCGAAATTTCACAAGATTGTAACCTATCACTACCTCAATAAAAAATTTAAAAAATAAAATAAAATAAAATTGGGATGTTATCTCTGTCATTGGATTGAAAAGTTAAATATATCAATCTTTTTTATGTCATATATAGGGCAAGTAATTTTTCCCAGGTTGTCTAGCTTTTCACTGTGTATAAATTTATAGTCTTTTTTTTTTCTAACATCTGTTGCCAATCTTCCTCTTTTTTTTTTTCTTTACATGAGCCACCAACATAGAATGGCCACTGAAAGATGAGTGGCATAGGTCCGCGCCTGAGAACCAAATCCAGGCCGCAGAAGCAGAGTGCACTGAACTTAACCACTAGGCTGCCAGGGCTGGCCCATAGAAGTTTATAATCTTCATGCATTTGAATATATCTCTACTTTCCTTTGTGATTTATGCCTTTAGTGTCATACGTAGAAAGTCTTTCTCTACCCAAGGTTTTAATATAGTCACCAAAATTTCTTCTTCTATATTTTGAATTTGTTTTCTACATTTGAATAAAACATCTGTCCAGAATTTATTTTGTATTAAGATATAAAATGTAGGAATCTACTTTTCTCCCAAGTGACTACCTAGTTTCCCCAACATCAAAATTGCATCCCCCTCCATTGCTCTTGCCCTATTTTAATGATCTCTATTGCACTTATCACTTTATAACTTATGTTATTTACTTATTTATTATACTTATGGTCTGTCCTCATAACAAGAGTGCAAGCATCATGAAGGAAGAAAATTTTGTCCATTTTGTTAACTGCTGTATCTCCAGTGACTAAAACAGCACCATAGTACGTAGTAGGCACTCAATGACTTTGGTCGAATGAATGAACCTATTGTTGAAAAAATTTCTATTTTCTTCAGTGATTTTTAAATGTCTCTCTATTTTATTATGAATCTTTGCATACCGGCTCTGTTTCCAGAATTTATTTTATTCCATCATTTTACTAGCCTTTTGATTACAGCACACTTTTCACACCTTAAGGTATAATTTACAGCATAGTAAATGTTCTTTAAAAACTTAAGCTACAATTTATATTTAATGAATTTTATGCATTGTGTGGCAATTCTATGAGTTTTGACTAATACATAGATTCGTGTAACCACTGTCATAATCATGACACAGAAAAATTCTATCATCCTTTTAAAATTTCTCAAGTCCTTTTGTGTTCAACCTTTCCCCCAAATCTAGCCCCTGGCAATGACTGATCTATTTTCTGTCCCTACAGTTTTACCTTTTCCAGAATGTCATGTAGTTGAGTTGAACAGTATGTAGCCAATTGAAATTGGCTTCTTTCATATAGCTTAATGCATTGGAGATTCATCCATATAAATACGTGTATCAGTAGTCTGTTTCTTTTTATTGCTGAGTAGTATGCCATTATATGAATATTCCATATTTTCCTATCCATTCACCCATTGATGGACGTTTAGATTATTTCCAGTTTTGGCCTGTTATGAATAATGTGGCTATGAACATTTGCATATACGTCTTTGTGTGGGCGTAAGGATTGCTGAATCTTATGGTAAAGTGTAGTTTAATTGTATAAAAAATAGTTTCCAAAATGGCTGTACTGTTTCACATGTATGAGGGTTCTGGTTGCTCTGCATCCTTGCCTGTACTTCATATTGTCCGTCTGTTTTGTTTCACTTTGTTTTTTAAGACATTGTAATAGGTGAGTAGAGGTATCTCACTGAGACTTGAAATTGTATTTTCATAATGACCAATGATGTTGAGCATCTTTTCGTATGCTTACTTGCTATCCATTGATTTCCTTTGGTGAAGTGTCTATCCAAGTTTTTGGTCTGTTTTTAAATTCTTTTTCCTTATTGTTGAGTTTTGAGAGTTCTTTATATGTTCTGGATACAAATTCATCAGATAAATATTTTGCAAATATTTTCTCCCAATCTGTAGCTTGTCCCTGTTTTGGTTTTTTTTTTTTACACAGCAGAAATTTTTAATTTTGATAAAATTCAATTTTTTCTTTCATGATTATGATTTTTGGTGTACTGTCTAAGATATGTTTTTCTAACCCAAGGTCACAAATATTTTCTCCTATGTTTTCTTCTAGAAATTTCATAGTTTTAGGTTTTACATTTAGGTACATGGATCCATTTTGGGTTCGTTTTGGTGTATGTTGTGTGATATAGGTTGAAGACTGTTCTTTTGTATATGTATGTCCAATAATTCTACTACAATTTCTTGTGAGACTATTTTTTCTCTGTTGAATTGCCGTTGCATCTTTGTTGAAAATCAGTTGACCACGTACAAGAGTCTATTTCTGGACTCTATTTTGTTCCACTGTTCTATGTGTCGATTCTTTCTTCTATACCACACTGTCTTGATTATTTAACTTTATAGTAAGTCTTTAAATCAGGGAGTGGTATCACTTTGCCTTTCCATGTGAATTTTAGAATCAGGTTATCAATATCTACAAAAAATTGTGCTGTGATTTTTTAATAGAAATTGTATTGAATCTATAGCTTGGTTTGAGGAGAAGTGACATCTTAACAATGTTGAGTCTTCTAATCTATGAACATGGTACATCTCTTACCTTAAAATCTTTTTTTCTTTAATCATGTTTTGTAATTTTCAGTGTACAGATCCTGCACATATTTCGTTAATTTACACCAAAGTGTTTTGTGGGTTTTGGTGTTAATATAAATGGTGTAGTTGCTTAAATTTCCATTTTTCAATAGTTCATTGCTAGTATATAGAAATATAATTGTTTTGTTTATTGACCTTTTATCTGATAACTTTATTAAACTCACTTATTAGTTCTATTAGCTTCTTTGTAGATTCCTTGGGATTTTCTGGGTAGACAAGCATATCTTCTACAAATAGAGTTTTATTTCTTCCTTTCAAATCTATACGCCTTTTATTTCCTTTTCTTGCCTTATTGCATTGACTAGAACCTCCAATACAATTTTGAATAGAAGAATAGTGAACTGACATCCTGGATTGCTAATCATTGGGAGAAAATATTCAGTCTTTCACCATTAGGAATGATATTAGCCATGGGATTTTTGTAAATGTCCATTGTCAGGCTAAGGAAGTTCCCTTCTATTCCTAGTTTGCTGAAAGTTTTTATTATGAATGGACCTTAAATTTTTTGGAAAAAAAAATTTACATCTATTGAGATGACTGTATGTTTTATTTTCCTTTGTTTATTGACATGGTGAATTACATTAATTTTAGAGTATTGAACCATCCTTGAATTCATGGAACAAACACCACTTGGTCATGATGCATTTTCTTTTTTATGTTGCTGGATTCGATTTCCTAACGTTTTGTTAAGGATTTTTGCATCTGTATTCATGAGGGATGTTGGTTGGTAATTTTCTTGTCATGTAACATCTTTACTGATTTGGCTGGTCTAACAAAGATAGAATAATCAGGGTAATGCTGGTCTCTTAATATGAGTTTGGAAATAGTCCTCTTTTTCTCTTTTCTGGAAGAGTTTGTTTAGAATTGGTATTATTTCTTCACTTAAAAATTGGGCTTGGATTTTTTGTTGTTGGAAAGTTTTAAACTACAAGTTCAATTTCCTTAAAAGGTATATTATCTTTTAGACTATTCAGCTTATCTATTTTTTCTTGAGCAAATGTTAGTAGTTCATGTCTTTCAGGCAATATCTCCATTTAATCTAAGTTGTCATGTATGGCACCTTTTTAATTTCTGTAATGATAAAATGCAATTAAATATCTTGTATGTCGGTATTCTCCCACTGCAATGGTTTTATTACATTGTGGTCAGAAAATATAGCCTGCATAATTTTTATATTTTAAAGTACATTGAAGTTTTTTGTGTCTTATTACAGGATGAGTTTCTTCAAATATTTCATACGAATTCTTTAAGTATGTGTTTGCTGCACAATAGAAGTTTCTATATTTCAATATATATATATATATTTAAGAATAGATAGTATTTGGCCAGAGACACTCAGATCTTATCTTTGCCACCAATACTCCCAAGGGAAGTACATACCCTGTGGACCAAGCCAGGCAAAAGACACTCCTAGTTACTTTGGAGCTTCCTCTCCAAACCCCGGTAGAGAATTCTAATGAGCTAACTTAGGTTGGAATCAGATCTGAAGCTGGACTCAGCTCTCTTCAACCAGAGTTTACACTATAAACTGGGAATGTAGCCTTGTGTGTTGTGGATAGTTTGGGGGAAAAGTCCAGAGCCCTAGTGTGAGAGCAGGAAGACCAAAGAATCATCCTGGTGCCCTTAGTGCTTTGAGTATGGCCACATGCCTTCTCCAGCATCTGTACAGAGAAGTAAGCGTCCAATGGGAAAGACAGGACCTGACCCCAATACACATCTCACCTCTTTTCAACATGGCCTTGTTAATGTCCTATAGAATCTACCTTCTATCAATATAAGATGTCTTGGTCATAGTTAATATGTTTACTTTGAATTCAACTTTGATATTAATATTACAACTTTTAATATTTTGAGATTTAACGTTTGCATCTCATATCTTTGTCCATCTCTTTATTTTCAAACTATCATTTTAATTTAGTTTTTGTCTCTTGTATATAGCATATTGTGCATTTAGTTTTTAAACTTATCTGAGAGTATTTGCCAGTATTTAATATGACAGTAACGTGCTTGTATTTGTTATCATTTCTGGTATTTTAGGTTTTATTTGCTATCATCTTCCTTTGTTTTCTGTGTTAAACATTCTCTTCATATTTTATCTTTAAATTTTTCTGTATTTTGCTATTAATTCATTGTTTTTATTCTTGTCAATTTTTAATGATATGAAAGTTATAAACTTATTTTTAGAGAACATAATTGTGCCCTTGTTTCTCCGTCAGTATCCAGGTTAACACTAGACTTGTACCTGGGAAAGAGAAGAAATGAGACTTGCTTTTACTTCTATCTTCTTACAAACCTTAAATCCTAAGTTGTGTGAGAAAACCTGCAAATTTAAGTCCATGGTATTATCAAGAATCTTAGATTATCTTTGTTTTTAGAATCATTTGTTCCATGTGCTCCATTAACAATGATTATTTAGACAGTTCTGAATTGTTATGATTTAATTTCTTAACCTTGTCTCTATAAGGTATCTTTCTTACTCCCGCATTCTTCCTTTTGACTCATTGCTCAGTTGGCTTGAGCACTTGGAGTAATTGTTTTTAGGAAAGGTATGTGGCTGCTATGCTTTGAGTTGCTTCATGTTGGAGAGTATCTGTCTGTTGCTCCTAAATATGAACAGTACTTTTCCTGGATATAGAGTCAATGAGTCACAGTCCTTTCCCTGCAAACTCTAAACATATTGTTTGAAGTTCCATTTACATAGCACACTGTTTTTAAAAAATCTCAATTGCATATTTACTTGGGGTAGTTTTGTGAGGCACTGAAAGTGATAGGAGGCCCTGAAGCCATCCTAAGTCATACCTTTGTGCCCCCATGATTCTGTCAGTCATGGTTCTGTGTGTTCACTTTGTCAGGCAAGTTCAGATTTATTATAACATTTCATTGCTATCTGGAGATCCAGTAGTCTGTGTGGTTGAGAAAGGGCTTGTATTAAGAGAATGGTAACCTCAGGGGGAAATTCACCTCTTTTGGCCAATCAGTTCCCATCCCTGTCAGCCTCAACTCACTAAGCCTGGGCAGAGGTTGTGGGTGCAGGTAAAGGAGGGAGAGATTAGAGGGAGTGGGGAGCTCTTGTATCCCAGGTTAGCCTAAGAGTATTCATCCGTGGCCAATTTTGGTGGTGCCCTAGTTCTGTTCTTCATCCATCATCTCCATTCTTCAGTCTTGGGCACAGGCTATGAGCACTGCCTTGGGCTTGATCCCACTTGGAGTGGAATTTGTGTCCTGTGTTGGAAGCTTCAGCAGGGCATGAAACTGCACCCCAGTGGCTACCTTGTCTTTAGCCATAGGATAAAATGAGGCATAACTGTGGAGTTCATCAAAGAGGCTCCTCTTCCTCCTCCTATTAATGGAAGGAGCCCAGTCTGTATGTTATTTCTCCTTTGAAATGCATCTTATTAAAATTCCTTATTAAATTACCCGCAAAGAGCACTTGCAACTCCAAATGTGACTCTCATTAATGTTTAACTGTCATATTCATGGGATGTCTTGTTTCAAGAGATGAATATTACAGGACAAGATGGGTGCTCCCTACCCATGCCTGAAGTCCCTTCTTTGATTGCTGTGGAAATAGGTCTGGCCAAGGTTTGATGACTTGCCCAGGATCCCACAGCTCATGAATGGGAGAACTGGAACACAGGTCTCTCCTATCACTCCCTCTATCTCCATGCTATGTTGCTTTAGTTGATGACGCCAAGCTTAATATTACCATAAAGGTGGGGTTGGGGCTTTATAGGCAAAGGAAATGTTACTAGACATCTAAAGTTTGGTGTTTTATTCATATTCCACATATGAAAGTAAAAAAAAAATCATGAAGCAGAAATGTGAAAATTTTAGTTATTAGTAAAAAGCACCTTGTTATGCAACTTCTGAAGAATTTTCTTTTAAAATTATATTTATAAAGGCCTTTGTTTATTGGTTAAATTCATATTATATGTTAGAAGAAATCTGTGATAAACTTGAAAACTCTTGAATTTTATTTTTACTTCTTTTTGCAGCCAAGAGATTAAGAAAGTTATACGCTTAATTGTATCATCTTTCATAATCAGGTATGTGAGACCCTAAAAAAAGAGGTAATTAAATATGTATCCATTTAATGTGAATTTTGTTTTAATGAGAAAGGATCTAGGAGGAGAAAAAAAGCATTTCCACTGTCAGTATGTTACTAAATAGCCCCCGTGTCCCATATAATGTAATCTAATTTATCTTGGAAGGTTAGTTTAACCTGAACATTAAGAATTGCAAAGAAACGGCATTCCCCTAAGTCTAATGGTAACATATTAGTATGTTTTTTCCTACCTGGAAAAGTAAAAATAATGATGCATGCACTTTAAAATTCTACAATTACAAGTAAAGTGTTTTATTAAATACCTTATTTGTCTCGAATTACTCCTTAATTCTGAAAGCATTCTATTTAGGCTTCTTCTCCACATGATGGCAAGATTTCATACTATCATACAGCTTCACACAATATACTTGCCTCCTTTTAAATTTATAATATTTTAATTTGTGTTGCAATTGGAAAAAAGTACTTTGAAGACTAATTAATTCATCTTCATAGATTCTACAAATAGTGTAATCAATTTATGGATAATGTGTTTAGAATACGTAAGAGAAAGGCTTCGGAGTTACTTTAGAGTTCAATCATGTATATATTTTTGGAATCGAAGTCCTTCTCATGTGCCCAGCATATGCTAGAAACATCCATTAATGTGTAATCATATACTTGCTGAAAATCTCACTGATGAAAAGATCTTACTGGTCAAAGTGGTCTTTTTAGGGCTTATGTTAGTCATGCTTTCACTTGGTTTTTATCACTAAATTCTTAATAATTATCAAGACTAATGAGGTTTTATTTACTATGAGAAATTCGTAGAGACCTCTTGTAAAGTTCTTGAATTTTAAGAAGAGTTTACAAGCAGAGATAAGTAATTTTAATTCAGTTTGACAGTTCTATGTTGGAGGGTTAGTCTGATGTGTCTATTATAAAGGAGCATGATAACATGAAGTGGTTTTGTGGGAATTTTATTTTCCTAAATGCTTCTATTGGGTGAAAACTGAGTAATTTTGTTGAAATTCTAAGACAACACAGTTCTCCCTGCCACTGACAGTTTAATCCTAAATAATGACATTTTAGTATCAGATCCCTGGGCTAAATGTAGTCTAACTATAGAGGTGAAAACCAATTCATCTTTATTCTGTTTATTTATTTGTTTGTTTGTTTTAGAATATTTGGAATCTTGCTCGTCTTTGTGGACATGTCTCTTATCATCGCAGATCAATTCATCTCTGATAGCAAAGTGTATATTCCTTTGGAATATCGTTCAATTTCTTTAGCTATTGCTTTATTTTTTTTAATGGATGTTCTTCTTCGAGTATGTGTAGAAGGGTAAGTTTGATTAATTTTTTAAAAACATATAAAGCTATTTTGTAGTGCTATGAGAAGCATCCCAAAGTAATTACCAGGTCAACACAACCAAATTTGTCCCTCTTTATCAAAATAATTCTCCTCGAAGGCACGGTCCACCAGAGAAACAACTATCCAAATCCCAATTTCTACTAGATTGGGCTTTAATATTTTTGTTGTAACTGTCACTCTAGTCTCCAATAATGTATTCTAGATGGTTCCTTCAACAGGTAAAGCTTAATGGGTTTGCAAAATGGGACAAGGCAGCTGATGTGTCTACATGCACATTATTAAGAGGAACATGTATGTGAAGTATAAATATTAATACTTTCATTAAGAATTGAATCTAAATAAAATCTGATAGCATATTAAATACTAGAAAATAGATCATGAACAATCCCCTACCTCAGTTAAAATAAAAACTTTTGTTAAGGTACACAGGAGATCTGAGGCATGCTCATCCTGTCAGCGAGGCTTAGTAGTGAGGCAGCAGTTGATTTTCTCCGCTGCTGACTTTCTGAGAAGGTGGATGGAGTAAGCCAAGCCTTAGAGCTGGACTGCTGTGGAAGTCAGAGACTAAGTTCCCTGGCCTCACTTCATCCAGAGCCTTTCAGAAGGCAGCTTGATTCCTCTCCTCCTGAACTCTACCCTCATGCCTTTGAGCTAAGGACAGTTGCCCACTCCCGGGTTACTCAGAGCCTGAAAGTGGCTACCCTAGAAGTGGAAGCTACCCTAGAACCTTCCCGCGGATCACCAGTGCCCACAGCTGAAGGAGCCAGCGTTGGGGGGAGGAAGGTGCAGTGGGTGCAAGTTCAGCTTTTGCAGGGGAGGCCATACCAGCCCATTGGGATTCCACTCTAGGTACAAAGGCAGATGATGAGTTCGCAGGCCAAAATAGTGGACCTGTCTGCCTCTCACAAGCTCCTCTTCTGCCCTCCTCACAGCCGCGGTTGCTCTAAGGCTGTGACATGTTCAGCTTCCACTGCCCAACAGTACTCTCCAACATCCCACCTTTCTCTCCCACCTATGTGAAGGCATTGCTTGCCTCTTGTTTGATGGTTTGGTTATATCTCTTAACTGAACTTAAACTGCAATATTTATGCTTTTGTCATATATATGTATAAAATAATGAATATGAATAATTTTCTCTGTCTAGTCTAGTAAATGCATTTTAGATAATTCATTAAAATAGAATTGTTAATGGAGATGAGTCAAATAATTCTTGCTTTTAAAATTTCCCTGTCTCTTCTTTGGGGGAGCATAAACTTGTATTTTTTGTTTTACATTATAGGATGCAACGATATTTCTCTGATTTACTTAACTCCTTAGATGCTGTCATTCTTCTGCTGACTCTACTGATTGATATAATTTACATTTTTTATGACTTCAGTTATTTTAATGATATCCCCAGGTAAGAGACATGATTCACGTTTCTTAAACTGTCTTTTTTTTTTTTTGCATTTTCTATGGATTTCATTTTGTATAATCTTTTAACTCTGAATGTGATGATTCTATGCCAGATAAGCTGCTTGAAAATGAAATGTTTAGATAAATTTCCACATACTTAGAAACTAAAGGCTGGTGGTATTTAGGAATCCATGAAGGGTGTACGCACTACGTACCTTTGGTCGAATGAAGAAGATGGAGCACTCAAAGAAGAAACTGGGGACTTTGCCTCTTGTACTAACTTTAACTTCGCTATACTTTGAAATTCCCACTAAATTCCCGTTTAAGCTTCAATCACAAATTCCTTACACATGAAATTCCTGGGTTTTTCCTATAACAAAGAGAGTATTGGTTTGAGCATATGCAAAACTTGAGTGACTCCAATGATAATTCTCTCAAAAAGCAAATGGAACAGAAAACCAGGTGACGTGGATAGCAACACAGAGGTGGAATTTTGCAGTATCATTGGAATGAAGAAAGCTGAGGCAAAATCAGAACTGTTGGGGATCAGGAAACTAAAATGTGTATGAAGAACTGATGGCTTTTCTTCTTTCTACTTTGGCGATGAGGAAAAGAAGAACAAATGCGTACTGGGATGTAGATGTTGTGTGGCTCATTAGGCTTATTTATTAGTCTAATAGCTTGCTTCTTTCTGCACTCCAGCTTCCCAGGACTTCAATTCAGGTGCTAGTGAAACTTGATGTTATGCGATAGGCTTTTGGAGTTGTTTGAAAATAGCTGGAGCCAGTATGGTCCTCTGACCTACAACCTCAGCATCATCTAAGAGCTAGAAATGCAAGAAGGAAAGCACCGCAGGCCCCAGTGACCTACTGAATCAGTGTGTGCACTCAAGTTAGAGAAGCACTAGTCCAAACCATCAGTTCTCTGCCATTGTGTTTTTTTCTGATGGCAGGAGAGACAGTAGCTAGCACACTTGGGAAGTATCTCAATCTACTGCCTGCCTGATGTGTGTTAGTAGCGTAGTGAACCTCTGTTACTGATGGGAGTAACACAGGTGAACAAGAACCCTCAGTTTGTTTGATGGGGAAAAGATTGAAAAATGCTCATCTTAAGCTACAAAAGTTAAATCCACAAATTCTAAGCATCCATCATATAGCTATCTCTCTAGACCAGAGTTTCTCAATCTCAGCACTATTGATATTTTGGACCAGATAATTCTTTGTTATGGAAGCTGTCCTGTTCATTGGTGTTTAGCAGCTTTTCTGTCCTCTATCCACTGGATGCAAGTAGCACCCCCTCAACACACAGTTACAACAACCAAAAATGCCTCCAGACATTGCCAAATATCCCTTGGGTAAGTGGGTGAGAGGCTTGGGGATAGGTGGGGTGTACAAAATTGCCCCTGGTTAAGAATCACTGCTCAAGACTTAGTCCATATTGACAAAATCCTCTATTTCTGTAGTAAAAATGGATCTTTAAAATTTATTGTTAGATTGGCAATTATATTTCGACCTCTACGACTTATCATTCTGATGAGAGTTTTTCATCTGGCTTACCAAAAAAGACATCTTGAAATACTGACCAGAAGGATGGTAAGTGGGCAAAACATGTTTGTGATTCAGAAAAATGTTTGTGTTTCGGGAAATACTGGCGAGTGTTATAGATATGTATATAATCTTCTTTATTTTTATGTTGATTTATATTTTACAAATTAATGATTGTTTTAAACTCTCAGGTTTCAGGAAACAAACGGCGATACAGGAAGGATGGATTTGACTTAGACCTCACTTACATTACTGGTTTGTGAAGTTTAACTATTGATTTACTTACATTAACTTCACATTTTTCTTGTGTGTGGGTAATTATATGTTTATTTTGGTTCTTACCTTGTCTAAAGCATTCTTTATCTGTGAAGACATCTACCACTATGGTAGTGTGACATATTTGTAGTTTAACCCTGACAATGGAAAATCTCCATTGTCATCCCAAATCAGGGTTACTTGGTTACAGTACAGGGAGTTGAAGGAATTTTCAGCTGACTCCATTTGTTTGGTTTAGAATTTGTTGAGTTCTACTAGTTATCCTGGGTCTCAAGGATCTCAGAGAGACCTGTTCTCTTGCTGGAACCCTTTGTAGGTCTCAGGTTTCTGAGTCAGGAGCACTGGAGCACCCTGGGAGTTCCCACAATTGCTGGATCCCAGATCTCTCGTTTTTCTTTAGTGTTCAGATAAGAAATTCTCACCATGGGGGCAGCTCCAGACTGAGATCAACACAAATCTGTTGCATTTGGCTGGAAGCAGTTGAGTCTTGGGAGCACTGTGTGAGTTTAGTGGTCATTATATTGGATATTTTAATATGTTATGTTGATTATTCTGAGGGTTAGTTAGCTTTTTTGTCATTCTCAATCCTGAAATTTCTTTTTTATGAAAAAAGAGTCTGATTATATGTAAATTAAGTTCTCATTTATTGTTTCACATGTATAATAACATCTGTAATAGTGACTATTTTGACTTCCAGGGCGTATTATTGCCATGTCATTCCCATCTTCTGGAAAACACTCTTTCTATAGGAATCCCATTAAGGTAAGGGTATTTATCTAACAAATGCTCATTTTTCTCAGTAAACAGACTATGGAGTTATAAATTTAATATAACTTATAACACGTAGGTGGCAGTATTCTCCTAAAAATATACTCTTTCAGGTAAAAAATTTAATGCATATTATATATACATATATATTATTCCATTTATAAATATATATAATTTATATAATAATATAAATTCATCTCTTATAGAAGGATAAAAATATAACATGGCCTCCCTTAGAATAATATACGTATATTTGTATTTAAAATTATATATTTTATATATAATATATTATATGGTATATATTATATAAATATAATTGTACTTAATCATATTACATAACATAATATATGTTATTTATTATTTTATTATAATATGTATTATATCCCACGTTATATTATATAATATGTTATTATATGTGTGATATAATATACCCTGTATACTAGATTACATGTAAATGTACAATATTATTCTAAGGAGGCAAATTTTATATTTTTCTGTTTCTGTAAGAGATGAATTATATGTAATGTATATTTATAAATATAAATAATATATAACTACCACAAAACCCTATAATTCACATGGTAAAATGTGGAAACTATGACCAAAATAGGAAAACTTCTAGAGCTGTCAGAAAAAGACAAGACAAAAAGCTTTCTTGCGTATGTATAAACTAAATGTGATACTGTCCTCAAAGTTTAAAAATTGTAATTATTACCTTCCCATTTAAAAACTTTAATTCTAAATTTAAAAAAATCTATACACAAACCACTGATTAACCAGACTCTGCCCACCAAAAATTGTCAATAATAAGCAGGACCCAGAGGAGCTGATAATTCACTGTTCCTATATGAACAACTCTCTCAGGATGTATCCCATAAAGTACTTTATTTTACAACCTACTTCTCTTGTAAAACTAAACCTCCACTTTATTACATAGGAATTTGATACAGTATAAAACTAGAACTGTATGTAAAATACTGCATCTAAATGTTTCCAATAGTCTTGTCATCAGTGACTTCTCTGGCATCATCATCGTTTTCCATGGATGATTCTGAGAGAATCTCTCCATGTCTACTGGTATTGGATCCTACTAATTCTTCTGTTTCATGGCAGTCACAGTCGCTACTTACAGGGCCTTATATTTGCACTACCTTCAGAATGTAAATCTTTCTCAGCTTGAGACCAATGAGATTCCTCCATTTGGTTATTTTTCTCAGAAGTCTCTTCATTCACAGTTAGTTAAGGCATCAGATTCTTTTTCTTGACTTTTTTCCTTTCTGGGATCATTTCTGTTGATGTCATTAAAGACTCTCTTCTGCCTCTTCATCCTGCTCTGTACAGTGCTGCCTGATACAACTACTTTGTTTGTCTTTATTCTTAGATGAAGATGATTTTGTTTCTTCTATCATAACTGAAGAAATTTCACTTGAAGTTGTTTGGCCATCTCTCTGACTTCTCCTTCTTTGTCAAACTTGAGTCTTTTTACCTCATGCTCCTCAGCTTCCACAGCATCTTCATTTGATGTTTATTTACTTGGTGATTAGATTACCACTTTATTAGAAAAGGACACAACTCAGGAACAGCCAGATAGAAGAGATGCATAGGGCAATGCATGGGGGAAGGGGCACAAAGCTTCTAAACCCTCTCCAGGCTCCCTTTTCTCTCACTTTTCTCCGGTGAGCATTTCCACCTGCTCACCAACCCAGGAAACCTGTACTTCTTTAAAACTATCTTGACTTTCCTAGGTCCTTTGAATTTCTATATAAATTTTAGAATCAGCTTGTTAATTTACACATACACACACACACATACCCTGCTGGTATTTTAACTTGGATGACATTGACTACATAGCTTGACTTGGGGAGAATCAACATCTAAAAATATTGAGTCTTGCAACCCATAAACATAATATATCTCTGAATTTATTTAGGTCTTCTTTAATTTCTTTTAGCAGTATTTTCACTGTACAGGCTTTGCACATCTTTTGTTAGCTTTATCCCTATTTGATGGATTTTGATGCTATTTTAAATGGTATTTTTAAATTTTCATTTTCTAATTATTTGCTGGGAATATAACTGATTTTTGTATGTATTTCCAGCACCCTTCATAAATTCATGCATTTATTTTAATAATTAATTTGTATATTCTTTGGGATATTTTACATACATAATCATGTAATTTACTACTTTAATCCCACTTTTTGTACTTTTCATTTCTTTTTCTTTCTTTATTCAGCTGTCTAGGACCTCCAATGTAATGTTGAATAGAAGTGGTAAGACTAGACAGCCTTGCCTTGTTCCCAAATTTAGGTTGAAAGAATTAGCTATTTCAATATTAGAATGATATTTTCTAGAGGCTTTTTGTAGCTATCCTTTACCAGATTAAGAAACTTCCATTTTATTTATAGTTTGCTAAGAGTTTTTCATCATCGATCGGTGCTGAATATATCATATACTTTTTCTGCATCTACTGAGATAATCAAAATGTTTTTCTCTTATTCCATTGAGATTTTCGAATATTAAAACAATATTTTCTATTCCTGGAATAAACCCCCTTTGGTCTTAATGTATTATCCTTTTTAATATATCATTAGATTCTATTTGCTAATATTTTATTTAGAAATTTTTGTATATACTAATGAGATATTAACCTTCAATTTTCTTTTCTTGAAATGTACTTATTAACTGGCCTGCAAGGAATTTTCATGCCATATTTGCCAGCATTGGGTCTTCTCATTAAAAAGGAAAGGCTAATTTTATGGGTGAAAATGGCATTTCATTACTGTTTTGGCATCTTTATTGGTGAGGCTAAATATTTATCTTTGCAGGTTGTTAGCCAGTTGGATTTTCTCTTTTGTGAATTGCCACTTTTATTTATGGCCTATTTATCTATAGGGTGAGAGAGTAATCTTTAAATTGTTGTTACTGTGTTATTAGTTTGTACTACTATAACTAGTTTATAGATTACACTAGGCATAGTCCTTATTCTCTCAATTTTACTGAAGAATCTCCTGTCATTTGTTTGTTGTACTGTGGCTTTTTTTAAACAGAAATTTCAAATTTTTGTGAAGTCAAACCTAAATCTGTTGATCTTCCATTGATAATCCCTAGTTCTTCCTCATCCAAAGAATTGATTGATGTTCATTTACATTTCTTAGAGATATTTGTGGCTTTGTATATTTGATACCTCAGTCCATCTGGATTTTATCTTGGTGTAGGGATCCCACACATTTTTGACACGTGTAAGACTATTTATCCCCCCTACCACAGTGCTATGCAGACTCAGAGTGTTTCTCTTTTTGATTTATTATTTCCTCCTGACAGGGATAACCAATTTAACAAATTGATCATTTTGATACCTTAATTTTTCTTTTTCTCAATATTAAGCCAGTAAACATTGCTATAAGGGTACTGTACTAATCAATTTTTGACATTTTTTACAGTCACTTTTGTTTTTGGCAGAGATACATGCACATGTGTGTGTTGCAGTTGGATAAGTTTGCTGGAAATATTGTTGTATTAGTATGGTGATATTAACTGTATTTTAAATAATAACCACAATTTATTATTTTTAGTTATACATATATACATATATGTGTGTATAACATACACATATATACACATACACACATACATATTCATTTTAGAAAATAGGAAAACACAGATGAGCCAAGAAATTCTCCATATTGTTACCATTTATCTAAAATTTGACATAATGTGTTTATCTTTTTCTGTCATGCACACACATACACACAATCATACATACATTTTTTGCATTTATTTATTTAAGTAATGCTTAGGTAGATGGTAAAATCCAGATCATTATCTAAAATACATATCTATGTAGAATTAGATCTAGATAAGAATCATATAGTACTGCGAATTAATGAGTAGGAGTAAATTCACTTAAAACTAGTCAACCAGCTAATTTCCTTGTCTGGTATCTTTAAACAATGTGTATTTATAGTAGAGGTTAATCAGGGTAGTCAAGCACAACCTTGTGGGCTATTTGAAAACTATCAGTGGGTTAGATGTGATTTGGAATGCACATACTCTTATAGTCCCTGAATCTCCCCTAAAAGGTGCTAAGTGAGGGACAAGTGAATAAAAGGTAATAACCATTTCAGGCTACTCCTAGGAAGTGGCTTATGTTGGTGCCATGTGGATATATGTAATATATGTGTCCATCGATTTTAGGAAGTTGTGCGGTTCCTGGACACCAAGCATCGAAACCACTACCAAGTCTACAATCTATGCAGTACGTACTTAACTAGATATTTTCCTACTATAGATAGAAAACAAATCACTGCACGTAAGAAGACGATTCAGTTTTTACATTTCATTTAGTCATAAGTATTTGGTAGTGGTGGGAAGTGAGTTAAAAAATCTCCATCTTGCTCTTGGCCCTATTTGGTGGGAAAAGATAGCTCAACAGCACGAAGTGCCCCGTGAGCGAGACAGGAGGCTGGGGTAGAGGCGGAGCCATTTTAGGAGTCTGTATGCTCTAGTGGTTTTAGGTGAAGAAAATATTTCTGTTTTTCCTGCCAGCTCCTGTTTTGAAGACAGATAATTCAACAAACTCATTCTCTAACCCACTAGGAGTGGGGTGTGAGGAGAGCAGGGCCCTACACAGAAAAAAAAGAAAACGGTGTAGAAAACATATTATATCTCAGCTTACTACTTTGTCTTTCTTGATTTTCTCCTCTTTCTGTACATTAAATTATCATTTTCAGGAGGCAAACATTTTGGTCGACCACATTTGCTTCTGCTCTGTGGTGCTTAACTACCCTATAATAATGTAATGAGTAGCCTGCTAGAAAATTAAAAGCAAGTCCTATTAAGCAAACCAAAATAGGTTGAACTTAGGTTACTCAAGATGGACAAACCACTACTGTCCTTATATTTTTGAGACCCTTAAGTTTCTTTTAGAGCAGGAGGAGCCAGTCAGAAAGCTCCTTTTAAAGGTGAATAAGGAATTTCTAACAGAAAAGCATAACTTATTCATAACTTGATCATTTACTTTGTTTATTAGATATAGAGGTATGACCCATGCATCATCTATTTTAGGTGAAAGATCTTACAATCCTAAGCGTTTCCACCACAGGGTCCATCGAATCATGATTGATGATCACAATGTGCCCACTCTAAAGTAAGTTTCTTGCCAAGTTGGCTGTCAGAAGAGGGCTAAATGAATTGAGCTCAATTTTTTTGAAGTACTTTAATTCAACTAAAAATTTTACATTTGAAATCAGAGAGATGCTGACTCTTTCGAAGGAAGTCATTGAGTGGATGGCTGAGGATAAAAGAAACATTGTGGTGATTCACTGTAAAGGTGGAAAAGGTAAAAACATTTTTCTTTTTATTTCTCTTTTTGTAGAGAAATGTGAAAAACATATTAAGGTACAAGACCAAGACATACTGCTATTAATCAGTGTTAATAATTGTTAACACTTTTTAATATTAGCTTCAAGACTGAAGAAAGGGAAGGAAAGGGGGGAGTAGGGGAGGAAGGCAGAGAGTAAAGAAGGGAAGAAAATAGGAATAAAAACTAAGAAATTTCCGTTGTTATTGACTATTTGGTTTCTTCATTTTTGATTTGCTAAAATAATCTGTCAAAATACAGTGTTTAGAAACTGTCTGAGCACTTGTGTTCTATTTAAGATTGTTCTTAAACTTTGTGAGAGGCTTTTAAAGTTAAGGGCACCAACAGTGATGCTATTTCAAAAACCAAATCTACTGGAATTTTTATAGTGTAATGATACAAAGAAGATGATTTTGGTGGGTGTACAATGAAAAAAAAAGCTGTTAGTAAATCCAACCAATTTAAGTTGAATTAGATTTTCTCTCATTCAACTTTAGACTTTTAATAATCATCCAAGCATATTTCACAATTTTTGACAAAGAATTATGTTTTTGGTGAGCCGTAAAATGGTTTTTTATATTGAATTCCGGGAAAACATAACTCTGTAAAACTGCCGTATATATTTGTGTAGAATCAAGTTTTAGTCTTATTTGAAAACTAGTTTCAAGCCCATTAGTGAGTAGGCAAGTTCTGTCTCCAGATCCACAGGTTGAAATATTCTGTATATGTTAGCAATTTACAATACCATGGATAAATGAAGAATATAGAGGTTGAACCACATGGAACTGTCAGTTTTGGACCATCTTTCACTTATAAAAATGGCCGTTTCACATGGCTCAACCTAAAATATTATAATTTCAAGCAATTGGCTTCACTATTCTTTTAATTAAAGCTAATTCCCTGCTTGAAGGAAAACATTCATTTCAAATTTCATTTTTTTCTTTTTTCTGAGAGAGGACTATTCTGTGTTCACATGTCTTTCATCGATTTCCCTTTAGGATTGTTTGGAGGGCTGGTGTTCAGCTGGTGCACATCAGAGCAGCCTCTTTTTTTTAAATTGTTATTCGTATCAGTTTTCCTCTATCTATCTATCCATTATCTATCTATCTATCTATCCATTAAATCAATCTTATTATCTATCTATTTATTATAAATCTATCTATCCATTAAATCAATCTTATTAATTATATTACTCAAATCTTTCTATTTAGTATTTCTTTTCTTTTTTACTATTTCTTTGTATCAACTATTTTGTATGTTGATTTCTTCTTTTAATTCTATCAACTTTTGCTTTTTATATTTCATAGTGTGTTGTTAGGTGCATGCAAATACATGATTATTATATCTTCTCAGTGGGTTATTTCTGTTATAAATTTTTCATCATTTTACATTCAACCTTTCTGTGTCATTTTGGTTTAGATATGTCTCTTTAAAGAGCATATACCTGCATCATTAAAAATGCAATCTCAGTATCTTCATTTTCCATGTATTTATTGCAATTGCTGACATATTTGGACTTATTTATGACATTCAGCTATATGTTTTATATTTACCACAATTTTTCTATGCTTCTTTTTATCTACTTTCCTGCATTCTGTGGATCCTCTCACCCTTTTGTTTTTCCTATAATGGTTTATTTTGAGGTTTCTTGGCTTTAACTCCTACCTACCAGCTTGACTCCTCTCTCCATTTCTGATCCTCTGAGTTTTCCTTGCCTTTTTATTTTTGAGTTCAGCCATCTTTTTTCTTTATCATTTCCATATGTTTGATACAGAGGTAGAAGTTTTCAATCTATCATTGGTGCTCAAACTATCATCTTGATTTAGAAATAGTCTTTTTAACTTTCAATCATCTTTGTTAGATTTCTTGAACTTTAATGCAAAGAGTACCCAGATTTAATATTCTCAGTACCCTTGTAAAGAAAACTCTTTAGATTTCTTAGAATAAATATTCTTTTATCTTTTATGGGAAAACGTAAGAGAAACCTCCTTGCCAGATTTGCCAGATAAATAACAAAATACCTCAGATGAAGCAAAAAAAAAAAAAAAAAAGGGTCCAGCAAATAAAACTCCAAAAACAGTGATCCAGGTGCAGTGAAGAAATACTGAAAAGACCAGAGGAGTCAAGCAAGCCTGCAGGTGACTGGAAAAGGCAGTCACATCAGTGGGATATAAAGGAGCTCAAGACTAAGATAGATACATTGATGTAGAACAGTCTTTCTCAAAGTGTGCATATTATTATGCAGTTGGTAATGGTGGGATAATTAGCATTGAACTGTCCAGATTTAAAACCTAGGACCATCGCTAACCATTTAGGTGAGTTAGATAGCCATTCAAAACCTCAGTTTTCCCATCTGTAAAATGGGAATTGTAATACTTACCTTAAAGGATTGTTAAGAAATTAAAATGAAGTAATGCATATTACACTGTGTAGTAGAGCACCTGATACATAGTAAACAGTGAGTAAATGGTAGCTATTATAATTATTAAAATAGAGTCTAAAGACAGCCAGCACCAGAATCGTTAATGAGGAGGAAGTGACCATAGCAAGTGTAGACTAGAGAGTCAAGGTGCTTGTCTGTAAAAGGACAGAGAGAAGTTAGTTGTCTGAGCATTTGGGGCTGATAGTGAGTGTTGTTTATAAGATAGGGTAAGGGGAGCTGAATATGTTTATTTGCCAAGGGAAAGGAGTCAAAGAGAGGGAGTGGTTGAAGACACAGAAGAGTAGGGCCTGATAAAGTCAAAACCCTGAGTTGAGAGAAGGGGATGGGATCCAGAGCCCAAGTGGAGGATTTGGCTGAATTAAGAGGAGAAACTCGTCACAAGTGAGATTCAAGGGAAGAGGTGTAGTCACAGGAATAGATGTAGTTACAGGAAGCTTGTAAGGGGGATTCAGGGAGGCAACACGTTATCGGAGATCCTGCCTCTGGGAAGAAAGAAATGAAGACACAAACTCAGAGTCAGTGGGAAGGCAATTGGGTTGGCGACCTAAGGAATGTAGGGAAAATTTCAACCAAATTCTAAGGGAACCAAGAAAAAGAACTGACTAGCACCATTGAGAAGTGTTTTGGCTGCAGTGAGGGTCTAGCTTAAGTGTCAGACCATTAATTGACATTATTACCAACGTGAAAAGTTGTGTGATTTTTCTCCAGCGGTTCTCTGTATCTCTGGTGTTTCTGCATCTCTGTTGTCTCTACATTTCTGGTGTAGGAATGGAGGAAGTGGGTGCCCAAATGGACCCAGTATTAGGTTTTTACAGAATGGGCACAGCAAAAGGACCAGAAGCAAGAATGGCAATGTTACTGGCACTGTTATTTAGTATTGGTAAAACCAACAGTGAAATTGTCCGTCATACTTCTAGGTGGATGAGGAAGTGAAAACAAAATGAGAAAAATGAGTGGCCATGGGACTGGATGACAGGATAAATTGAAAGAGCAAATATATTCATGCATGCCTTGAACAGCAGATCCTGTCTAGATGCATTTATGTGACAGTGTACAAAGCAGATACATGCACATCTCCCATGGAGACCACAGTCTATTGTTTACAGAGAAAATATATGTATTAGATGGTGACACGTGCAATTGAAAAAATAAAAATAAGGAGAATATGTAATGGGAGAGAGGTTGCTAACTGATATGTAGATGGTCAAGGAAGGTCTTACCAATACAAAGACATTTGAGCAGAGACGTCACACAAGGAGTACTGTGAGCGTACAGATGTGTAGGGAAAAGTGGGTATAAAGAGTATCAAGAGAGTATCAGTGAAATAAATCCACCAGAACTTGGAAAATTCACATTGGGCTTGAGTGATCATAGCTTTTCTTTATGTGTATGCAACAAATCCATTTAAGTATATTTGTGTTAAAATTTCTCCCTAAATTAACACCAAGGTTACTGGCTTACAATTTGGGAAATGCACTACCTCCTGATTTGCAAAGCAGGAAATGAATCAGCTCTAGGCTATCCACACCTCTCCTGCTCTCCACCATAAGGAATATCCAGGGATGCTGAGGAATCTCTTTTGCAAGTTTGTCCAGTCAGGAATTCTAAGTTTTCTGGAAAATAATTCCACTGGGCCCAAGGACTAGATTAACTGAGAACTCTCTCACAGCTTCATCAGCTATCTTTTATACATGTCTTTTACCAATGTTTAGTCTATCCTTTTCAATTGGATTTTTTTTCCCGGTTGAGAGACTAAAAAAAAAGAAAAGAAATTGAAAAGTTGCAGTTATCAAAACATAATGATTAAAAGCACAGGCTTTGAAATGAAAGATCTAGGTTTAAATCCCAACTATGCCGTTAAAGAATTTTGCGGCATTGAGTAAATTACTTAAATTCTCCATGCTTTAGTTTTCTAATAAGTATAATGTGGATGATGACAGTTCCAACCTCATGGTCCTATTTTAGAGATTAAATGAAATGTGAAAATTATCTATCTGAAAGAAGTATCAATGGCTTGATAATATTGGCCATTATTGTTATCCTTCAACTGGTATGCTATCAGTTTTTAGCAGCAGACTTATCTTTCCTGAGTCTTTTTCTAGTAGATATACAATGAACATATTTTTATTTAAATAATAGGAGTGAATGTTTAAGCGTCTCTAGCTCTTTCAAAGTCTTTTTTAATGGATGCTACAAAGTACATTTTCATTTGAGACATTCATTGTATCAAGCAAGGCAGTCAAACTGACAAAAGGCTATTTTGGTCTGAAAATCTTGAATGAGAAATTGCTTCAGTTACATGTTAAATGCTTTAAACAACTCTAAGGGATACACACACACACACACACGTACATACATACATACATATATACATAATACATAGAGCTACCACTCTTGGTGTCTGGAAAATCACCTCAGTGCTCTGGTTATAGATTCAAGAACTTGAAATATAAGATCTGCATTGTGAGGAAGGGTGATGGACACCACTTGAGAAAGAATAAAGTTTAAGGATTGTTGCAAAAGGTCATATAAGCTGGCATTAAGGTATCTAGCTATTTGACTATGTGAAAGTTTCTTAAACTTACAGAACCTCAGTTTCTTTATGCCAGGTTGTTTACCTCACTGAGGTGTTGTAAAGATTATATGAGATCTGTAAAGCATTACCCAAATGTTAGTTGTTATCATTATGAAAGCCAAAAATTGTATTATATTTAGAGGTGCAAGATGCTTTTGCCGACTTCAGGATAACAAAAGCTCTCTTACGACTTCCATCTGACCAACTTGGTGGATTATTTCATGTTCTCCATTCCCTCCATAAACACACCTATTGGTGTCCATTGGCATGTTGAAAACTTGTAGCTAGTATGCTTCTTTTTAGTATGCCTATGTGTTTCTGCTTCCACCAGTGTCTGCCAGTTCTACTTGTTATTATACTTATGTCAAATAATCAAATATTATGTAGATCTGTAAAATGTCAGAGTGAACAGAAAGAGTTACAATTTTATGAAACCTAAGTTGAATGTTTCAAGAAGATTCAATGAAGCTGACTGCCTACAACCAAAATTGCAGCTGAATTAAATGCAAGTACGACTAATGTAAAACATTGGGAGAAAAATTCCAGTAGTAAAATCTAGAAGGATCCTGCACTTAGATTGCTTGGAAGAATCTGAAGCTAGAAATATGGATGAGGCAATGGTTTATACCATGAGTCTGGCCTTTCCAAGAAAAAACTCCAGTTGGGGGCACTCAAAATGTTAAAACCTTGGTCCAATATCAGAAGTTTAGTGAATGAATGTACATTTATGTTTTAAGTTAAAATAAAATATTGGAGGCAAGTATGTATCATTTTTACGATTCCCCGCTGTGCACGACTTGACTGGATGAGAGAGCATCTACTTTGTCTGTGCTTGTACTTGTCTACAGTCACAAGGACATGAATCTGCAAAAGTTTTCTTCAAATGGGAAAATATCAGAGTTATAGAGACCAGAAATGTCCTTGAAAATTGAAATGTTAACAGTCTATACAACTGAGAGCCAGGTTGTTAATGGTCAGTAGCTTCCTTTAGCAAGAAGCTTTTATTTGTAATAGCAGACGGTGGTACAAAGTCCTCTTTGGAAGCACTTGGCTTAGAATAGTGTTTTTCAAACTATGGGTTGCAAAATAAGTTTAGTAGTCCATTAAACAAACAAACAAAAAAGGACTAGAAAATAGAGTGCATCTCAAGTTAGAAGAGTAAGTTTGGAATTACATAAAATAAGTTCAGCATATACTGGCTAAGACAAAAGCTACAGATCATCGTAAAAATAAAAGTAACATGTTTTTTAAACTCAGATTTTGTATGGCAGGACAAAAATATCAATTGGAATAAAACATAAGAGACTTCGAGAATGAAATGACATGAAATCAAGGGTTTGCTTTACAATGCTATAGAGGAAAGAGAGAGAAAGAGGGAGAGAGGGAAGAAAGGAAGGAAGAAGGAAGAGAAATTAAATAAGTACAGCAATATAACATGATAATTATAGAATCTGGGAAACAGGTATATGGGGGTTCATTATACTACTCTTTTTACTTTCATATATGTTTTGTAACACACTTAAAAACTCTAATGAAAATGTAAGGAGTAAAGGGTATTCAAATACTCGATAGTGTTTTGGGTTCTGACCATGTTTTATCTTTTATAGGTACTTTTAGTTAGAAAAACAGGGTATGTAATTAGGTCTTAATTGGTAAGCAGCTCTTTAGCTTTGGAGTCCTAGAGCAGAGCTGATTGCTTCTGCCTATTACTGCAGCCCCCAGCAGTAGTAACTCAAGAACGGTATAGGTGTGCCCATGTGCGTTCATGCACAGAGTTAGGGCAGAATTCCAGGTGGAACCTCTGAGCAGTGAAACAGCTTTGGCTATTTCTGAATTGAAATATTTTGAACAAGCACTTTCAGAGTGAAAGAAAATCAATCCAAAATGAACTCTTGGGATATTTCTAAGAGTATTTTTATACCAAGTATTACCATGAACATTGGTTCATGAACTAACTGTTTTCTTTTCCAGGACGGACTGGTACTATGGTTTGTGCCTGCCTGATTGCCTGTGAAATATTTGTAACTGCAGAGGTATGAAAGATGTTACTATCAACTCTGTCCTGTGCTGATTGAATTCGCTAGTTCTGAAACCTTACTGGTAGGATGTTAAGATGATCCTTTGAGTCATGGTACTTATGAAAATGTAATTGGAGAGGTGGTTATTAGAAAGCTTGGTTTTAATACATCCTTGTTTAACTTGCTCTAGTTAGTAACTAACCTAGGTACCTCTTACTCTGGGCCAAGATGAGGGTGCTGTCAGTGACATACTCACCTTGGGCACAAAAATTAAGGGAATGCCAAAAATTTTAGTAATTAAGATAAATAATATTCTAATTCAATACTTTCAAAAATAAAAATTAATGCAAAAACTCCATGATGTATACAATAGCAACATTTTAAATAGAAACAGGACTCAATGGGGGCAGGATTGAGATGAGATGAGTAAGGTCCAAGTTATGCAATTGTACAAATACTCAGCAATCTAGAGGTTTTACTCGCCTCCCCTAGTCCCAGATCTGCTGTTACTCCCACCAACTGCAGAATTCTTCCTTCCTCACAAGAATAGTACCAAGATTGATGAGGTAAATTCTCCAAAGGACCTTAAACATCCTCAGAAGTGCTAGGAAGACAGACGGTATCATTTTTCAACTCAGAGCAGTCTTGCCCGAATATTATTATCTTTGCGTACTCAGTATATGTGGGGTCTGTGCCCTCTAGAAATTTGTGAGAAGACAGAGTGGGCTGTTTCTACGTCTTTAAGTAGGGTCGTCAGTCTTTTTTCTGCCATGATCTTGCTGAGAGGTTACCACTTAAAGGACACACTCTCAGCAGCTCTGCTCCTCGTTTGGCCGCCAGTCCAGATAAGAGGAGCTGTGGGTTATGCACAATGCCCAGCACTCTAATTCCACCATCTTCTTTTTTTCTAATTTGAGACACACAAATTATAAAATGGATGTTCTAGGACAGTGTTTTTCAAACTATGGATCATGATCTATCAGTGAGTTGTAAATCAACTTATTGGGTTGTGACCAGCATGTTTTTTAATAAAATAAAATAGATTAAATAGAAAATGTCAAATGGTAGTATTATTTTGTGAAACTTTTGTTTCAGGGGTGTGTGTGTGTGTGTGTCCTAGGTTTATTAATGTAGATTGTAGCTTTAAAAATAAAAAGATCAGGGCCGGCCCGGTGGCACAGCGGTTAAGTGTGCACATTCCACTTTGGCGGCCCGGAGTTTGCCGGTTCGGATCCCAGCTGCGGACATGGCACCGCTTGGCAAGCCATGTTGTGGTAGGCGTCCCACATATAAAGTAGAGGAAGATGGGCCCAGATGTGAGCTCAGGGCCAGTCTTCCTCAGCAAAAAGAGGAGGACTGGCAGTAGTTAGCTCAGGGCTAATCTTCCTCAAAAAAAAAAAAAATAAAATAAATAAAAAAATAAAAAGATCAAAAGCCACTGACCCAGAGCCCTAGACTGAGAGCCAGAGACCTATGCTGTGGGCCTGTGCTCTCTCAACTGGCTGCATACGTCTCCGTGACAGGTCACTTGGTTTTCTTTTGGTCTCAATCTTCCCCATTTGTAAAGTGGAAAGGTAGGAAGAAGGACCAGATGATCTCTAAGGTCTTTCCAACTCTGAAACTCCATGTCTTTATCAACCTTTGGATGAGAGCACACCTTCATGTTGCCTTCTTAGTTTTGTTATATTGGATAGCCTCTGCCCAAAGATCACTGATTTAAGGAAATAATGTGCCTTGGAAACTTTAAGAATACCTTATATAGGAAAGGAAAGTGAAAATGAGCCATGATTGGATTGTCCCCTTTTCTATAGGAGAGCCTTTATTATTTTGGCGAACGACAAACAGATAAAACCAGCAGCTCTAAATTTCAGGGAGTAGAAACTCCTTCCCAGGTAAGTTTCTTTTTAAAAAAAGGTGGGTTCTTTGGGGAATTTGGTTAAGATTGGTGCCTATTACTTAGTTTCATTCAGACTTTTCTCCTTTGGTGATCAGGTAGCAGCACTTGGGTGCCCCGTGACAGGCCTGGCTCCTTCCCAGGGCCCGAGAGCCATGCCTATGGCATGCCTGTGCTTTGCAAGCACTGAGTTCTCCCCAGAGCATCCTGCTTTCCATTTTATATTGGTTATTGTTTACAGAATTCAGGAGTTGATTCCCCTCCCAAAGTAGGAAGGTCCAATTCTAAGGTTCCAGACCTCTGAAAATATCTAAAGTCATCAGCCTTTTATTTCCCTGCAGAAAGGAACTGAGTCTTTCACAAACCCCTACTGGGACAATTCAGCCCTTGCAGAACATCACAAGTGTGTATGTGCACACATGTGTGTGTGTGAGAGAGAGAGAGAGAGAAAGAGAGATGGGGAGGCTGTGTTTTTAAAGAGCGAGAAAAGAGGAAATTAACATTTTTCAAAAACCCATTATATACCAGTCACTATTGTACTTTTACATATATTAGCTCATTTAATATTCAGACAACCCATGTGAAATATATGCTATTACCCTATTTTTTCCTTTTGAAAACATTTTATTGTGGACTTTTTCAAATATAAGAAGTCAAGACAGGGCCGGCCTATGGCCAAGTGATTAAAGTTCCACACATTCTGTTTCTGCAGCCCAGGGTTTGCAGGTTCAGATCCCAGGTGCAGACCTACTCCATTCATCAGCCATGCTTTGGAGGCATCCCACATACAAAGTAGAGGGTGATTGGCACAGATGTTAGCTCAGGGACAATCTTCCTCAAGCAAAAAAAAAGAGCAAGATTGGCAATGGATGTTAGCTCAGGGTGAAACTTACTCACACACACACAAAAAGTCAAGACAATCATATAATAAATTCCTTACAGTCACCTCACCACTTCAACAATCATTTCATCATATAGCCAACCATGTTTCATCCATTCTCTCCCCATTCTCCTCGCACGCGTGCACACACACACACTCACTCTCCATCCTTTCTCTATACCTGGATTATTTTGAAGGAAATCCCAGACATGAGATCATTTTATCCCACAGATATTTTAGTGTGACATCTAACATAAAGACTCTTTAAAAAACCCTTAAAACCATTTATCACATCTAAGAATATTATACCTTAATAATATCTTAATAATTTCAAATGTCTACTCCATGTTTAAATTTCCACAATTATCTTTAAATCTTTTTTTAAATTTAGTTTGTTTCAATCAGGGTCTAAACAAGGGCCACACATTTCATTTGGTTTCTTTGTCTGTTAAGTCTCTTTTAGTTTATAGGTTTTCCATCTCTCTTCTTTATTCCTTGTACTTTGTTTATTGAAGGAACTTGGACATTTATCCTATAGAGTTTACAACATACTAGACTTTGTTGAACCAGGCTAAGTGCTTTGTATTCATTATCTCCTTTAATACTCTCAATAACTCCATGAGAGGGCACCATTGTGATTCCCATTTTACAGATTAGAACATTGAAGTTCAGTGAAATTTTTTTGAACCAAGAACTCAAGTCTAGATCTGTCAGACTCTGAAGCCCATTATTTCCCATCCTCTGCACAGCATCTCATCTGTTTTTGCCTTTTCTATATTGCCTCTCAAACCGAAGTGAGAGTTGGTTGGCAATTGTTAAGTAGATGTGGATGCGGCTGTGAAAGAAAGTTTTCTTTGAATGAAGTGATGGGAGCTGAATAGATAACCTTGGCCTTGTTAGCTGGCTCTGGAAATTTAGTAACTGCTGGCTCTAGAAATTTAGTCTGGGGCAAAAGAACTCAGCCTTATCCACTGATACTTTTCTGCCACACCCAAGAAAAAAAAAAGATAGTAATAAGCTATAGGCTAAAAGTAATACTTGAACTTACTGAAGCCCGGCTCTAATCATGACATTTCCATGCTCAAAATCCATAATGGCTCCCCTCTGCCAAGGGCAACAAATATAAACATTTTAATCTGGCATCAAGATCTTATTTTTCCAGCCATTTCTTCCATAATGTACATTCACATGTCCTACGCTCTAACACGTTTGGACCATTTGCTGTTTCTCAGCCTGGTACCACTTTATACCCACATGCTGTTGCTCATGTGGACCCTTTTTCCTGGAGTCCTTTTCTCTTCCCAGCCTGATGTAGTCTCTTGCTTTTTCAGTTTTTATATCCCTTTGTGTTTCTTTTAGGGACTAAGTGACTTTATATTATTCTCTAGCTATTTGAAGTGGTGACTTCTCTGCCCCTTTTGCAGACAAGGCCCATGTCTTACCCATCTTCCCAACCTTGGCATCCCAAAGCACCTCTTATAGTATCTCCTTTGTTTGTAGTGAATGCTTACTAAATAGATGCTTGTCTTATTAACTTCTGTTACAAACCCTGTTGTTTTAGGCTGAAGGAGAAGGAAGAGTGAGAGTAAGAGCAGCTTTAGGGCCATGATGGGTTACATCCTTTAATGAAAGATCAAGAATCTAGTGGCAGAAGCCAAGGGGACGCGAGATGTAACTCCTTCAAGGACTCTCGCTGTACAGATTCCCTTCCCCATTTCTTCTGTAGTCATGCACAGTTTCTCTAACTTTGGTCCAGAACTGGCACTCCCTAGGCTACAACTGAATCTTTTCTGATTCACTGGGAGAGCAATACAAGGACCCGGCCCCAGGTTTCTGAGCTGTGTTGGCAAAGCCCCAGGACAGAGTTCCCTCCATGTGGGGAGGTAATTCTCAGATACCGTCAAATTCTGACCCTGCATTGTGGGCCATTCTACAGACTACATTTCATCCACCTCTGAGTTAAGAAATTGCAAGAGCGCTTCCCTTGACTGGCCCTTTCCAATGCAAAGTATGGCAGTTAATTTAACACTTCTCATTGGGTGCAGAAGAGTCCGCGAACTTTTAAGTCCAGTTGATTCAGTACCTGAACTCTTCAGCTTCTTGAAGAAAGATTCAAGGAGAGAGCCCTTGTGAGCAGCCTGCCACAGGAGAAGAACTAGACTAAAAAGGACAGGGCTTCCTTGAAAATAGAATTGGGGAAATGCAAAGTGAAGGAACGAGAGAAGAATATGTATCTACCACTGGCCTAGAGAAGTCTTCCTCTTGAGTTTTCACATCTGCCGTTCTCTCATGCCTAGGAGGCGACTCTCCACCAAACCACAAGCCTTCCTTTAACTCCGTCACAGTCAAGCTTCTACCCTTGGATCGACCTTTTTCACAGTTGCAGTTAGCTGCATCTCACTGTAATGTTGTTGAAACTGCTTTGTTGGTTCTGGTTGGTCAACCTCTCAGTCATAGCAGCCTATAAGCAACACCTGGCTCCTTTCTTGTTCCTTCCCCACAGCACTTAGTTCAGTATCTTTTTTTAAGGTAGATATTCAGTCGTGAGGCAACATATATAAAAACGCCTATAATGGCATGTATGTAGATTCATATAATGTCATCCAATAAATGTTTCCTTAATTAATTACTCTCCTTAACAAGTTCTATGTATAGAAAAAAAATCAGGAATGCTGACTTTAGACTTTTCATCTCCACTTAAACTGAGGCTTCTGTTGTTTTGCAGAATAGGTATGTTGGATACTTTGCAGCTGTGAAAAATATCTACAATATGAATCTTCCTCCAAGAAGGATACTTATGATAAAAAAAATTATTGTTCATTCAATTCATGGTAAGTGCTTTAGTATAATTGGAAAATTGGGCAGGAAGGCCAGTGTTCTTACTATTCGAGAGAGTTTCCCTTACGGTTATATAAAACAGACAATCCCAACTCACAGTTGTCTTTTTATGTATCCTCACATATGAACCCCTCCCCCTGGAATTTCCTATTGGCCTAGCAGTGCTGTGGTCATATTAGCAACCCTTAGACATCTTCTCCGTTCCTCTCCCATCACCACTTTGGGGGGTCCATCCCCTTCCCTTTTCTCTTGTTCTTATTGCTGCTCTGGTCTCAGCCCAGGTGGACTTTTCAGAGTGGAACCTCTGATGCAGAAGAGAGGAAGGGCCTGTGAGCCCTGGAGACCACTTCTCTCTCATACCCACCTCTAGTTCAGGGATGGTCTTGGCAGCAGCATCTCTACCATTTTCTCACCTACTCCTTTCAGAGACCCTTTGTTTTCTCACCACCCTGGTCTCTCCTTTTGCCCTCCCTCCTCCACCTGTAGCCCCCTCACTCTCAGCAGCTCCATCAAGATGTCTTAAATGCCCAAACAGCAAATGAATTTTGTCGCCACAAATTCTTTTTACAAATAACTACCGAATACCTGCTTTGGGCCAGCCCCACGCTAGTGTTTCTCTGCCCTTAAGGAGTCCCTGGGTGGTTAGCAGAGGGGCGGAATGAGTACGAAGATAAAGAGCTGACCACAGTGTTGGGAGCACACAGAGTCTGGGCCCCACCCAGCCTGGGGGTCAGGGAAAGCTTCTTGAGGGGACAGTGCTTAGATCTTCCCTACCTGAATCCACATGAGCCTGGAAAGGGTTGAGAGAAACCTGGGCTGTATGGGGTGTCTTTCAACGCCCCAACTGTTACTGATTATTACCAGGAGTAAAAATCCTTATAAGCTTCAAAAGAATTGATGTTTGCCTGCTTCAAGAATGATGGAGAGAGACTGGGATCCACCAGCGCCCAGGGAGGCAGGAAAATTGGTCAGATCGTCCATCTCTGGGACTTGAGAAAGAAAAGAAAGGAAGGAAGGGAGAGGAACTGGCCTCAAGTCCCATGTCTCTATTTCTCCATCACTCACCTCTCTTTCCTGCACAGCTCACCTCCAGGAGGTGGGAAGGCAGGGATGTCTCAGCAGAAAGGGGATAGGGCCTCACTCTCACTGCCAGAGGTGCAGCAGGGGGTGAGGCTTCTGATCCCTAAAGCAACAGCCAGATTGTAGACCATGAGGAGGTGCTGAGTGCTGGACCTCTCATGGGTGGAATGGTGCCAGAGCATTGGTAACCACCCAGACAGCCTAGTGTTTTCAGCATTCTGAAGAGTCACACAAAGTAAGATCTAGATATTTATTTTTTTTAGCATTTCATCCAATCATTTACAAATAAAAAAATCTTTAAATAAATATATATATACTACATAGTTGAAAAGATAGATTACAGTTGTTAAAATATAAAATGCTTTTTTCAAATTATTTACATACCTCCTCCATGCACACACACCCACCCATATCACCATCACCAAGAGGTGGTGGTGAGGAATTTTGGTGGATTACCACAAACAGATTATGTAGGTTTCTGGCTTCTGAAACCAACTTCAACCTAGTAGCATTGTTTCTGTGGGAAATTTTGGTCTAGATTTTCAAGCAAGCATCATGCAGGCAAAGCCTAGAAACACAGCCTGTTCTAACAGGAGGCTGCCCAGTAGAGGTCAGAAGCGCTTTGCTCCCCTTCCTTCCCACACTCAGTGGGGCCCTGCACACTAGACTGCAAGGCTGCTTTATTCCACAGAGTGAGAGGCAACACAGTTGGCTCTTGGAGCAGTTTCTTCCTCTAAGAAATTTAAAACCAACTATAGACCAACTGGATGGTGTGAGAGCCTGTATGGTACCTGAGTGCACACTCTGCCTCAGTTTCCTCTTTGTTAACAATGGGAATAACAGTATCTATACAAACTTCTGTGAGTATTAAACTATTCAAAACAGGCAAACAGGCATTTAGTCTAATGGAGTTTTTTTAAAGATCGGCACCTGAGCTGTTGCCAATCTTTTTTTTTTTTTTTTCTGCTTTATCTTCCCCAATCCCCCCGGTAGACAGCTATATATCTTCGTTGCACATCCTTCTAGTTGTGGCATGTGGGACGCCGCCTCAACGTGGCCTGACGAGCAGTGCCATGTCCACACCCAGGATCTGAACCAGCGAAACCCTGGGCCGCGGCAGCGGAGCGCGCGGACTGAACTGCCCGGCCACGGGGCGGCCTCCTAGTTTAATGGAGTTTTAATGCATTTCTCTAATATGAACAATGAGAATAAGATTAGTTTCTCAAAATCCTAAGCTTAGAAATGTTTTTAATAAGTTCTAGAATTTCATATGTTGTTCCAGTCTGATATTGTATCCTAAGACTGTGACTTCTCTCTTAATATTTTGAATTTTATTTAAACTCTGTGGAGACATTTAGTAAAACCATAAGGTGCAGATGTGGTGAACAGAGGAACTAACCCAAATTTTTAAGTACTGCAGGTGAAAAATGGAGAATTTCATGCATTTGGTTTCCTAATCTCGGGCTAACATAAAATAGAGGATTTTAAAAGTCCAATTTGAGATTCCTCATGAAGACTTCCAGATAGAAAGTTGTGACCATAGCAGCTGTTCAGTACAATGTGGGTCTAGGCTTGTGGGGCCAACTTAAGAAGGCCTCTATGGGAAGTTAAAATTCTTGCTGCACCATGTAAATCATCAGGCCAAACCTAATGACACCAGCCTTCTTTTGGAATAATAATCTTCCTTTCAGATTGTTTTGATCACAACAGAAAGGGGATGGGAGACTGTCAGGAAAAAGTGTGGAAGACTTTGAAACAGGCAGTATCTTGTCTAGGGTGCCCTTCCGTGGTTCCCTCCACCTCTCATGGTCTTTAAGCTATTCTACAACTCTGTAAGTTGTAGAAAACTGATAATAATGCAAATAATTTTTGTACATAGAAAAGCAAATTAGTTGTGTTCAGTGAAAAGTGATTGATTGTTGACAGTTTTATATCTGTAAATTCATCATTCCTTATTTGCCTATAAATGTGCAGTACTTTGAACCAGCTGTAACATTTTACTGGTTCCTTATTAATTAAGGAGTTAAATAAAATTTTTAATGTGTGTTAAAAAAATGCAAGGTACAGGACAGTACTATGGTATGCAACAATTTCTGTAAGACAAAAGGGGGCAGTAATGTGGATTCATATTTGTGTGTGTGTACACATATAAAATTCTCTGGGAGAATATATATTCATATTTGATTATGTATGCATGAAAAGCAAGAAACTAATAGTAGCGATTATCTATTTGGGGCTGGAGAACTAAACGGGAAGATGGGTGAGACAGAGACTTTTCACTTCATCTGTTTTACCTTTTATTTTTAAGTCATGTAAGTATACTTCAATTATTTAAAAAATTTTAAAGGTGTGAGAATTAATTTAAGCTTATAAATCAATGCCCTTTTCTTGTCATGTGATAAGCATTTGACTTAGTTTAGTTCTACATTTTACTGATCTCTGGTAGACATCAGTAGGAAGAAGATTTGCAACTGGAATAGGACAGAGGGAGCTGAGGCAAAGAAACCATGATTCCTAATGACAAATCAATAATACGGTATTTGGGGCTGGCCCCGTGGCCGAGTGGTTAACTTCGCATGCTCCGCTGCAGGCGGCCCAGGGTTTCGTTGGTCTGAATCCTGGGCATGGACATGGCACTGCTCATCAAACCACGCTGAGGCGGCGTCCCACATGCCACAACTAGAAGGACCCACAACAAAGAATATACAACTATGTACCGGGGGGCTTTGGGGAGAAAAAGGAAAAAATAAAATCTTAACAAAAAAAAAGGCTATAAAAAAAACATAAAAAAAAAATAATACGGTATTAGAGAAAGCAACACAAACATAATATAAGATGAACAATCAAGAATGATTAGTATATGGGGGGCCTGGTGGCGCAGCAGTTAAGTGCACATGTTCCGCTTCTTAGCGGCCCAGGGTTCGCCGGTTCGGATCCTGGGTGTAGACATGGCACCGCTTGGCACGCCATGCTGTGGTAGGCGTCCCACATATAAAGTAGAGGAAGATGGGCATGCATGTTAGCTCAGGACCAGCGTTCCTCAGCAAAAAAGAGGAGGACTGGCAGTAGTTAGCTCAGGGCTAATCTTCCTTGGAAAAAAAAAAAGAATGATTAGTATATGACTTTATTTGAATATTTGTTTTAGTTTTGTACCTTTAGTTCCATGCATATTTAAGTGAAATATGCAGGGTTGAAAGGAAAACAATAAAAATTAATTGGAGGCTTGAGAAACCAGCCCTTTGAGGAAATGCTAAGGGAAGTGGGCCATTGGAATTGAAAAAGGAGCAAGAAACCATCTGTCTGTAAATACATCCTGACCACCGTAGAAATGTTTGGATACAGATATTCGATATTTTCAGAGACTGTGCTAGGAACTGGACTTAAATTTGTTAAGAAACATCATGATTAGAAGTCTGAAGAAAGAAACACATTAACAAGGAAGGTTGCAAGTCACCTTTTCTATTTTTTTTTTCTTAGAAAGATGAAAAGATGAGATTCTAAGTCTTAGAAGCTGACCTATATGACTTTTTATTTTTCTCCAGCCTTATAATGTCTGCTTTAGGAGACAGATTTGGGCTTAAAGCCTTGTCCTTCAAAGACAAAATCTATGCATGTCCCAAATGTTTCTATATTGACACGTTGTTAGCTGGGATAATCTTTTCTCGTTTTAATCCATAATTTTAATTGGGGAGACATTTTGATCTTTGCTCTAACCAGCCTAACTTTTTAATTTCATTCAGGTGTTGGAAATGGAAATGGACGTGATCTGAAAGTACAAATAATAATGCGTAAAAGGATTGTCTTTGTCTGTGCTGCTTCCAAGAACTGTAGGGTAAGAGAAAGCACGTGAACTGAAAATTCTGGTATTTGTCTCAATCTCAATGTCAAATCAGCATCTTGACCTCCCCAGACCAGTGCTCACCACAAAGAGAGGCCAAGTTGCTTTCTGGTTACCATCCGACTGAGTGTCCCTAGTCAGAGCTAAATTAAACTCACTGTTCAAACTAGTTTTTTCAGGGCATTTTCCAGAATATATTTTCAGTTCAGAGTGTTGCATTGTCTTTCATTTTTCCATAAATGTCAAGCAGTTTCCCAGGAATCTACCAGAGTATTTTTTCTTTTTAAAGGAATCCTTTTGGTTGTTTTTTTTTTTAAGATTCGCACCTGAGTTAATATCTGTTGCCAATCTTATTTGTTTTTTCTTCTTCTTCTCCCCAAAGGCCTCTCCCCCACCCCCTGCCAGTACGTAGGTGTATATTCTAGTTGTAGATTCTTCTGGTTGTGCTTTGTGGGATGCTGCCTCATGGTCCTTTTATTGGATGGCACTGATTGTGAAATTTTAGTGTGCATGAAAATCACCTAGGAGCTTGTAAGATGCAGATTCCTAGGTTGCACCCCAAAAGTATAATTCAGGAAATTTGGTTTGGGGCCCAGGAATCTCTAGACTTAGTGATGTCCCAAGTCATTCTAACTCAGATGTCCCATGGAACTGCTCTGTGAGAAACAATGCAAGAGGAATCTCTTTACCCAAAGCAATGGGAGCTGGTAGTCAATGTTTTCTTACATGTTGGAGAAATGCCTAAGACTATGGACCTTTTCTGAAGCAATAAGCAAGCTTCCTTAATGGGTCTAAGAAAAATTAACTTTTAAAATTCTCAGGCTTCTGTCTCTAGTTCTACTATTACCTCTCCAACAGCACTCCTTTCCCTTCTTTTTGTGCCCCCCTCCCAACTGAGGGCACTCACCGAGGCCTGATCCTTGGCTTTCTGTTCTTCTCTCCACACATACTCTATTATTGGTTCTGTTCATCCATCCCCCTGGCTTAAACTATAATTTTTTTCTTTCATTCACTCAATATATTTATGAGCACCCACTGTGTGATAGATACTGGAGCTACAACATGGACAGTCTCTGCCCTAACAATTCAAACACATTTGTCAATCCGTATTTATCAAATGAGCTTTTCCTCTGCTTCTGCAAATGACACCAGCATTCTCTCGCTCAGGCCTTCAAATTTGGTATTATCTTTGGTTCTCTCTTTGCCTTGGCCCCCTATATTCAGTTAGTCACCAATTCCCGCTGATTATACCTTTGAAATCTCTCTTCACTCTCTCCCTTCCTTTCTGTTCCCATTGCTACCACCTAGTCTAGAACCTCATTTGCTCACGCCTAGATTTCTACAATCATCTCCTTACCTTTTCTTTCTCCTTATAATGCAGTATATAGGATCCTGCAATATGCATCCTGAAATACTGCTCTCATTGTGAAAAGCTTATAGGTAGAGCAGAAGACAAACTGCGTGCCCATGGTCAAAGCCAGTTACTATATTTGGCTCAGTATTCTTATCTGTAAAATAAAGATTACATCTCAAGTGTTGTGAGGATTAAATTACATAATATAGTTGAAGTTGCTTTGTGAGCTATTAATCACTAAATAAATGTTATATGTGATAATTATCAGGCCACTTTGTCACAAAGGAAATGCCCCACCATATTCTTCAACAACTTCCTTCTTATTTCCCTGGCTCTTCAACTCTCAAGATACAGCCCTATCATACCTGAGCTTATTTCCATCATAACTTGACCTGCAGTCTCCACTCCAAGTAGACTGGGTCCCCTTTGGCCTTTGGAACACAATAATGTCTGATTCATGTTTTTGTTGGTCTTTCCTCCCCCTTCCTCTTTCTGGCCCCATCCCCCACCCCCAGCTGCCTCCTGCCTGAACTGGATTATCTTTTCAATGCTCTTCTTCATTTATACAAGTCCTTCCATGCCCAACTCAATTTCTACCCCCTTAGTGAAGCTTTCTCATTCTATACCTCTGGTTAACCTCCCCTGAAGCACACAACAGCACACTCAGTCTTCATCATACAACTTGACATGTCATTATATGCCATGCTACTATTGTTCCTTATGTGTATAGCTCCCTGAAGCGTCAACTGAGTCTGCACCTTCTTCTGTATTTTTCACAAGGTCTAGTATAGACCTTTCTCACTGTGGTGCCACTATTATACAAGGATGAAGCAATAACAGAAATATTCAGTATAGCTTCAAAGTTGCTCATTCCAGAAACTTGACATATCTTTGGCCACTCCATCCAGCAGTCTGCTAGGAACAAGGTCTATGATCCCATCAGCAATCACAACATTTTGGATAGAACGTGACCAATTATGCATTGCTTTTTGAATGTGAATATCAACTTTAAAATTGAGCTTCTTAGCATGTTCCTAATATATGAAAATTGAGTGAGACACATTCAACAGTAAAGTTTACTTGGTAAACCTCTAATAGAAAATTGAATACTTGCTTTTCAACAGTGCCCCACCATAACCCTCAGATATGTTGGCCTTTCAAAAATGTAAACAACAGTATTGCAACTTTATAGAAATAATGATTAACGTGTAGATATACATGTGATTGGGCTATGAGACCAAGAGTACTCAATAAATATAGGAAGCCTCAATAAGTGAACGTGAACTTCGCTGTTCTACTCATTATCTCATTATTAGCTAGGTTTATAGTTCTGAACTCCATGTATTCATTCACAGATACATCATGATGTGGAAACAGACAGAGTGATAATTACTCCAGTTAACTGTCCACCTCTGTATGACGACGTGAAAGTGCAATTTTTCTCTTCCTCCGTGAGTAATCAAGAAACAACCTATGCCATTATTCTTGTCTGGTCTTTGATTCTGGTTTGGGATTTCCTTTGCTACAATTCCCAACAAGGGAGATGATAGGAGATGTCAATCCCTAGCCAGGGAGAGGGAGAAAAGAAAAGCAACAAGTCAGATCTATAATTTTTTTTTTAAAAGAAAAGCATATGTAATTTTAAAATTCTCTTGCTCATTTGTTTTTTCTAAATTCTATACAATTTGCATGGATTAACTTTCAAATAAGAAAAAAATACAAAAACCAAGATGTTAAAACAACAAAGGTATGTTTTACTCTATAGCAGTGATCACATTTTTGTTTTGTATCTTTAAAATACATCACTCCCCAAGGGGATGCACTATAATTAGTGTTCGGGTGGTGAACATGATGTAATGTATACAGAATTTGAAATATGATGTACATCCGAAAAAAATAAAAATTAAAAAAAATTAAAAAATAACACTAGCTTGTGCCAAACTAAAAAAAAAAAAATTCATCACTCCCCATAATTTACAAAATACTTTAAAGTGAGGGAGATTTTATTTTCCTCTGAATTGATTTATAATACATTGTAAATGGTAGTTTTAATCTAATATTTACTTTATGAAAAACTGAACGTCTGCCATTGTCATTACTCTGAATATCACGTATATAGTTTATATTGATAGTCATAAAATGTGTGAGTAGGGCCAGCCTGGTGGTGCAGCAGTTAAGTTCGCACGTTCTGCTTCGGCGGCCCGGTGTTCACCTTCGGATTCCGGGTGCGGACATGGCACCGCTCAGCAAGCCCTGCTGTGGCAGCCGTCCCACATATAAAGTAGAGGAAGATGGGCATGGATGTTAGCTCAGGGCCAGTTTCTCAGCAAAAAGAGGAGGATTGGCAGTAGATGTTAGCTCAGAGCTAATCTTCCTCAAAAAAAAATGTGTATTATTCTGTATATAACAAATTTCTAAGCCTCAGTAGTTTCATCTTCCTATTAAATCACCAAAGAGAACTGCCAATAAGTAAATATGCTGATCAATTTAAAACTTATTTCCTGTGCCTTCCTTCAGCTGCTGCTTGCTCCCTGTTGGGAGAGAATCTGTTAAGTATTGAAATGGTAAATATGTTGAAGCAGGTGACCTGGATTGTTCCCACAGTGGATGGTTACCCCTTGAATAATGGACCAGTTTGAATTCTCTATCAGTGGTCTCTACACCAAGCAGAAGCACTGGTGTAACGGCATTGACCCATTGACATTAGTAATACCTGGCCTTTGTGATTTTCCAGGGCCATGAGATGAAAGCACTTTCAAAAAATTTAGGTATTTTTATCATCATCAATAATGACGGTTAATTATCCAATGCAGCTGCTCCTTGTAGAAATGGACAATATATTTGGGCATAAATAATCATAGATCCTTAGTAGATTCTGTTTAGCACTATCTAAACCAGATTAAAAGACCACTGTCTACATTTATAAATACCTATCACAGAAAAAATAGATTTCCTTGAAATTTTTGGTAGAAACAGCAAAAGAACAGCAGTCTCGGGCCGGCCCAGTGGCGCAGGAACAGCAGTCTCAGGCCGGCCCAGTGGCGCAGCAGTTAAGTTCGTACGTTCCGCTTGGACGGCCCAGGGTTCACCGGTTCGGATCCCAGGTGCGGACATGGCACCGCTTGACAAGCCATGCTGTGGTAGGGGTCCCGCATATAAAGTAGAGGAAGATGGGCACAGATGTTAGCTAAGGGCCAGTCTTCCTCAGCAAAAAGAGGAGGATTGGTGGCGGATGTTAGCTCAGGGCTGATCTTCCTCAAAAAAAAAAAAAAAAAAGAGCCGTCTCTTAAAGCCTTCTCCTTTGTGTGTTAAGTGTAATGTTAAAGACTGTAAGTGCTGCATATTTAATGGCTACAATTGTTTGATAAACAAGAATAAAGGAAGGAATTTTAATCACTTTGGAATGATTAGTTCTTGGTATCAATTTTACTATGAAAAATAACCTTTTATTTTTAAACCATGTCTTTTTAGAATATTCCTAAGTACTATGACAAATGCCCGTTTTTCTTCTGGTTTCATACATCATTCATGAAAAACAGGTATGGCTATGATATAATCCAGTAGAAATGGCTTCATCTTCAATGTATGTGTAAGGTGAAATGGCAAGTCTTTTGCTGATTACCATAAGCTCAATTTATAGAAACCAAAAAGTCCTCTAGTCACCACTCTTCATTGCCTTACCCATCTTAATCTGAGTATTTAAAAAATATGGTTATTCTTGAGACCCCCTGTTGCATCATCCTCAAGGTCTATACCATAGGACTGCATTATAAGTTAAAATGTATTATAATCAGATCTCGGGTGTGGTGGTAAATCCCTCCCATGGAAGTTTAATATGAGTCTGCTCAGTACCTCGAATATGGCAGGTCCTCAGTATGTGTTGATTTACTGATGACCGGCCACCACCAAATTCTCTTCCAAAAGAAGGCATCACCTAGCAAGGCTTCAGCTAGTTTAAAAGCTGATTGACTCATTTATATCAATGGCAGAAGTTATAAGACAGAATAAGTATCATAAAGACAGCTAACAAAAATCATTAATAGTCTCCCATTTAAAAGGATTTTCTAATAACTAAATTGGGAAAGCTTTTTTAAAAATTAATTGATTTGAAGATTATTATTCCAAAGAATCTTCTACCATATCTGGAAACTCATTCCTGAGTCTATAAGTTCTTCACTTTAAGGAGTATGTTTTGTGGTGCTGAAAATTTCAGATCATTGGTATCACCATACCATGAAATACAAAAGGAAAGTAATATTCAAAACATTGTGCAGGTGAGTTTTGAAGAAGTGGTTGTGACTGTACGTGGCATGAATTGATAGTTCTCACTACATGCAAGCCTAGCCTTTCCTTCAACCCTGAACTAAATCTAATCACACAAGTCCAGTGACGCAACACTGAACTGAACATCCGGCCTACACACTTACAACGACACACATCTAATGGGTTCTGATAGACTGAACTTTGGATTTAATGGAAAATTTCTAGCAATTTTTTCCCTAGATGTTTGCAAACAATAAACTTTGATTCCTAACAGGAACAAAGTCCCTCATATAGACATCTGGGCAGAACGTCACTTGATGCTACTCCTGAAAAGTGGTTCTTGCTAAGAACAGTTTTTTCCTTTAAAACACCATAATCATATAGGAGAGGCAACAAATTAGATGACTTTTCTCCTCACTTATGTGTTTCTAAAGATTTAACATTTAAATTTCCATACTACCTAGTAAAGCTGTTTTTATTAGTTACAAGATTCTTAATCAGCTGAAAATGTCAGCTTCATCATTTAAAAGACACTCAGTATTTTATTACTGGGTTTTAATACACATCGAGTCTCTCTGGCTGATTTGTCACATATAGAAACTTATTTTATTAAACCCAGATGTCATTAACTCCATTACAGGCAATGTTAAAAGAATCGACGACATGTTGTTACTGCTGTGTTACTGAGGATTAAGATACTTTGCGTCTCCCTAGAGAAGGTGGGAGGACGGGCTCTGAGAAGGGGCTGAGCCTAACGGTGGCCAGGTCTCTTCTAAAGCTCTAACAAGCGGGCCCGGCTGCATGGCTTTCCTCTTAGCCCAAAATTAAACGTAATGATTTTTTTTCTATTCTAGGCTTTATCTTTCAAGAAGCGAACTGGATAATCCCCATAAACAGAAGACATGGAAAATTTACGGTCCAAAGTTTGCAGTCGAGATATATTTTCAAGCCAGAACTAACGTCTGACTGAGCACAGTGTCCTTTCCAGGATAGAATCACGTCTTTTCAATCCCTACTGCACGTTGACATCTTAAAAACCTGTCTCTTTGACAGTATACTTTTATTTACATATATGTACATGTGTTAAGAAATCTATTACAAATATAAAATGTCAGTGGCAGTTTTTTTTTCTTCTTTGAAGGAATATACTTCACACATAGTTTTCATCTGTATTGAGATAAATTTGGAACACAGTACACAGGAAAACTCGCCAGCCCTGGGGGTTAGTGGTTAAGATTCAGCGTGCTCACCACTGCGGCCTGGGTTCGTTTCCTGGTCAGGGAACCACACCACCCCATCTGTTGGTTGTCATACTGTGGCAGCTGCATGTTGCTGTGATGCTGAAAGCTGTGCCACCAGTTTTTCAAATACCAGCAGGGTCACCCATGGAGGACAGGTTTCAGCAGAGACTCCAGACTAAGACAGACTAGAAAGAAGGGCCTGGCCACCCACTTCCAAAAAAATTGGCCATGAAAACCCTGTGAAGAGCAGCGGAGAATTGTCTGATAGAGCGCTGGAAGGCGAGAGGATGGTACAAAAAGACCGGGCAGGGTTCTGCTCTGCTGTCCACAGGGTCGCTGGGAGTCAGAATTGACTCAACAGCACTAACAGGAACATTAAAAGTTACCACTTTTAAGAACTTTGAAATAAAACTTTCATATCAAAATAATCGAGATATTTTAAAAATGCGATTCTCCCCAATACTGTGGGTTTATTTCATTTACTTATATATTTTTGAACAAGTATGTATTCCCCGCTTTCACATTTGTAATTTCAGGTTTATTAGAAAGGCAATCCCTATTTTCTTCCTCCACTTGATTTATAAACTGTCTGTTAGCAAACATCACATTGGCAGCAAAGACTGTTTCAAACCCCAAGAACCATTCCACAAGCAGTCCCCCACCCCCAACACACACTTCTCTCTTGCCCCAAGCACCGCACGGTGTGACGAGCTTCCTTTAATTCTACAGGCACAGACGTCGGGGAGGCTAACAGAATCTTGGTAAACATGAAGGATAAAGAATCTCAGTAACTTTTGCTTTTGTGTAACATCATCAGTGAAGCCAAAGGAAATATTTGCCTGGAGAAATCTAGATTATTTTACAACCCACCCCTACTCACAACCAACTTCACTCGGGTGATGTGGAACTACGAGGAAAGGTCACCTTTCTGTCATAAACACACGCTAGCCCTGTGTCCACCGGAAATCATATTCTCATTGGTACTGGGTGCTATTTTATTCTAAGTACCTTCACTGCAACTTTATCTCAGGGCCATAATTGTCCTTGAAAACAGTTCTAGTTTGGCTTTATTTAAATTATCCTTGAGTGATTTTCCTTTTATTGGCAAGGCTCTCAACAGTCTAGACCAAGTTGAATTTATCAAGAAGTGAGAGGTAGCAACTGATAAGAACCGGTGCCTGTGCTAAAACAGTGTACTCATTCCTGAAAACCTTGTGCTCGGCAAAAAGCACACTAAAAAAAAAAAAAAACAAGTTCGTGGGGAAAAAATAGGGTTTGGGACGGACCACTCCAACTAAGCAACTTCGTAACCGGCATGCTAACCACTCACCACCCAGGTTGGCAGCTCAGACTATCTGGCAGTTGCCATCGTAGGTATCTTTTTTAAAGGGGACCTAGAGCCGTACTTTAGAGAAGGGCTGGTGGGTGGCAGAGCGGCACAGATGGGAGTAGAGCTCTGAGCCGCTGGGCATCATGGTGGCACAGAAAGCCGTGCAATCCTGGCAGGCTGCCTGGTTATGGTGCTCTTTTTTCCTCTCAAAATAGCCCACAAAGGGTCCCAGCTACCGGTGCAGCAGCGTAGCTGAAGGCTGTCTGCTTTTCTGACAGAAGTTGTCATTTTACTCCCCTAATTGGGCTTCCCTTGGAGGAAGAGTTATTGGAGGAACATGCTTTCAAGTTCCTTCCACGTTATGACTACTTTATTCCCTGTATTTGTGTGACAGAAACGTGTTGTGGCAGAATACGTTGTACGGTTTCCTTTAAAATTCCTGGAGCAACAACCCACGGAGGGCAGAGGTGGCGGCGGGCTTAGGGGAATGGGGAAAAACTGCGATCTCACTCTTCAACCGAGCCAGTCACCTTTCTCAATACTGCCAACAACAAGGGAAGGAAAGCGCAGTTTTTAAGAACCTTGCTTTTAGAAATAAAGGGGACTACAGTTGGGGTTTCTCTCCCCTAATCCTCCAAAATGCATCAAGATTTCTGGCAATTCTGAGTCACCACACTCCCCTGCTTTTGCTCACCTAACAAGAACTGGTTTAGGGCCTCTTGGGTATTGCTTTCTTCAAACCCACTGTGAAGCGTTCTTTGACCAATGCAAGAAACTTCCATCATAATACATCAGAATAATACTGGTTTTCTTAAACAGAATTTACTAATCTGAAATAGAATTATCCAAAACTTAATAGCAAGAAGTTTAACTATTTTAAAAAATAGAATGGCATCCTGCCAAGTCAGTCCCGTCCCATCCACAGCCTGGTGCAGGGGGAGTGATTCCAGAGAGCCAAGATTCATACCGCCAGTGTATGTAAAAAGTGTGTATTTTGGTCCATTTACCTACAGTGAAATAATTTTACATCAGGAATCTTGCTGACAAAAACCAATGCTTGTTGCAAGAAAACCACCACCTCGGAATATTACTAAACATGCCTCAAACATCACTGTCACTTAGTTCTTTGCATGGATATAAAGTACTTAAACAAAACAACTCATCATATGCTCAAATATTAGGTAAATAATTTAATGATGATAGAACAATAGAATTTCTTTAAACACAATATTTCAAGTTACTATATTTTTGTCTGGAGTACAAATCTGAAATGGTACAAATTGTACCCAAATACTGAACCATGAATTAAGCAAACAGAATGAAAAAAAAAATTCTCCTGACTTTGGTTTCCATTCCTTACTCCAACTCACTCTTCCTTGCCTCAGACGGCTTCTACTGCAGACACTTAGTTCAATCCTTAAAGGACAACATGAGAGGGTCTGCTGCCAACAGGGCTAACCCCCAGACGACCCACAGGCGCCGGGCAGGGGGACCACAGACTCTGAAGCACTTCACTTCCTGCTGGAAGCCAGTCCCATTTTCTACTTCGCGTCAAGCCAAGACTGCTGAGATGAGGCACCCCTCAGTAGCTACTGACCATTTAAGTACGGAGAGAAAAGCAAGGTAGAAAAATTATTTACATTCTGCCAACAGGGACAGACACACCTGGTATGGACTACTATTAACATTGTCAGGCTGCCTGCTTTCAGTCTCACAGGCTGCTTAAGAACACTTTTTACTGCGAGAGCCCTTGCTGGTCTTGGAGTGGCATGGAATGAGGCGGCTTGCTTTAGTGGTGCCGAGGAGGACTCTCTTACACCAGGTGGCCAAGGAGCAGCTGCCCATCCCCAAGTCTGGGGATCGGATGAACTGGGGTTTTTGTTGTGGTTAGTACACATACATGGCAGAGTTTAACAAAACGACTTTTCCTGTTTCCTTGCTTTATAAAGTCACACCCCCACATGGTCATCATTAAAATTCACTGACTGCCAGTACCAAATGTGAAAGGCTCCGAAACTGTAAAAGCAAGGCAAGCAGTATGGATCCTGAGACATGTTAGAATGGGTCAGCCCAGACATTACTCACAGTGGAGTGCAAACACTACACTGTGTCTAGTTCTGTCCGAGATGGGAGGACTCCACCCATGAGCCCCATCACTCAGTCACCAGACAGGGAACGAGGGCTTCTCTTGGCTTTGGCGCTCTGCTCGCTGGATGGGTTTCCAATTGGTGCAGGTAATGAGTGAGAGGCTCAAAGTAGATCAACAGCCCATAGATGGTCCAACACAATACTCTGGAATCCCACCCAGACCAGGAGCAAGACAGAAGCTAAGGGCTGTTGTCAGCCACAAGCTGACTTCACAAAGCACAGCAGCACAGCCCCCTCCCTTCAGCCCCTTCCTCAACCTAAAGCCCAGCAGACAGGAAGCTCTTTGGGAGAGGAGAAGGGAAGTTGGCACAGGGGAGGGCGTGCTGTTGCCCGAAGGCCTGATGCTCTAGGCCAAACCCAACAAGACATCAGAGTGTAGAATATGATTCCACCTAGAAAATGAATGGCACTATTTTAACAGTAGAGCATCCTGGGAAAATCCAGGATGCCTACTCTGAAACTTAAATCAAGAACATGGAAGCCACACCAGTATGCAGGTATGGTCTCCTCTTTAAAACACAGATGGATATTTTAGTTTTCAAGCACCACAGGAAAACTTTTTAAAAACTTTAACCACTTAGTATAGTATAGGTGTTAAGCAGATTTTAAAAGAGACCCTACATATAGGATGGCTTAAGCCATCACTTATAACCATCTTTATGAAACGTGGTTTACGCCTCTAGGTTTTCCTGGTGAGATTTGAGATCAAACATGGAACAAAGTGTGCTTCACTCACAACACATAGCCATCCAGACTGCATGTACACACATACAGGGTTACGCAAAAGCCCTGATATAACTATATTTAGCCTTTCAGATTCGGTACAGACGGCCAGCAGCTCGCCCTGAAAGTCCCACCAAGGACAAGAGCAGTAACTTTTCTATTTCAATACAATTATGAGCAGAAATTACATGATGCAAAATAGAAGTCCTTCCATAAAGCTGAAGATTTAAAGCAGAAGAAGAGAAGACAAAAACAAATTTCCCACAAAATCAAAATAATTCCACATTGGTCTTGTACTCCATGAAACCCTGAGATGAACTGCAGTCCTCAAACGCCTGTTTGGATCTAGGTTCGCCAGAACACGTCAGTAAGCTTCAAACTGGCTCATCATCAACTTTCTGCTGTATTCATAGGCCAAAAATAGTGCCCCGTTGGCAGGGAACGCTCGGATCATAGTAGGTTTCAGTCCAGAATACAAGGCCATTATTCCTAGAAGATAAAAGGTGATGGAAGACTGAGACTCCCCTCCTTGGAGCCACCCCACAAAGCTGCAAAGCATAGATATTTTTACACTTAGAAATCCAGCCAATAGCACTAAAAACCAACGAGTGATGGAAAGACTTATTTCCGGGTTTCCCTGGACTGACGGAAACAAATCAACTAACAGAAACAGGACAAGTGTCAGGTCTCCCAGCAAAGCTGGTTGATGCTTAGGTAACATATAGCAATTCCACACCTGGTTAACTTCTGGTAAATGGATTGGGTAGAGCTGAGGCCTCACGTGGGCAGACAGAAGGCAACCACAGAGCCACAGGAGGCAGCAGCCTTGCAGCTTCTCCTGGGGGGTGAGGGCCACGAGGCATTGGGCCAGCAGAAAGAGCACCGGCACTGAAGTCAGAGACCTGTTTCTAGCATCAACACCAGCGTTGAAGTCAGAGACCTGTTTCTAGCATTAGCACTGCCCAAGGTAGTTATGAAGAACTAGTTAGATAATTGAGGTGTGAGTACTTTGTAAAACCATAAAGTGTTACACAAATTCAAAGAGGGGTTACTATCAGTAATGTACAAGATGTCTGCACTCTATTTGGGATACAAACGAAACAATTTCTGCATATTGTTATGGTGCTTTTTTTTTTCTTTCTCTGCTTTATTTCCCCAAACCCCCCCTGTACATAGTTGTATATCTTAGTTGCAGGTCCTTCTAGTTGTGGGATGTGGGACGCCACCTCAACATGGCTTGACGAGCGGTGACATGTCCGCACCCAGGATCCGAACCCTGGGCCGCCACAGCGGAATGCGCGAACTTAATCACTCGGCCACGGAGCTGGCTCCTGCTCTCTCTCTTAAAATCAAGACAGGGACATTCACATCCCAAGGTTTAAGACGTACAGTGGATGCTGGAAGGACAGAACTTTACTCACTAGTTGCATAAAACTGGCTTTAAACAAACATTAACTGGGAAATCTTTATCCTCCTGCTTAACTCTAAAAATTGATAGCAAATTACCTTCAGAAGTTGCTCAGTGCATTTCTAATTCCAGAAGTCTTAGCATTAAGGATGTTGTACATTCTTTTAAATCCCTTCGTGGTTCTTAGAGATCATTTTCTGATAATACATTATGTAAAACAAGTGGTGCTAACTTCAAAACACCTATTCCCTTAGACAAAGCCCCTAGTTAACAATTCCCTCCAGGCTATTGAGAACAAAGAATCCTGACAGGTACCCGGGCCAGGGGTTAGGAATAAGAACTTTAAATTTTCTTGAGAGTAATGAAACTAACTAAACTAACTAACTAACTAAACTAAAGACAGGGGGTTGGAAACAGAAATCCACAAATGTGGATTAATATACAGTACTAGAAAAGGGATATGCGGCGGGGGAAGAAAGCAATTACACACCTGACCACCTCAATGAGACTAGCACCGAAATGACCAGCCCCTCTAAACATACCTCCTGTTTCTGCCATTACCAGACTCACCTTCATTTCTCACAACAGTTATAAAGGTTCCAAGAAATCCTGCCTGTTTCCCCGACATGGAAAGAACTTGAATTCTGGATTTTATACAATCCACTGGGTATACAGCAAGCCAGAGGCAGATTCCACCAATGCCACCACTTAACATCAAAGGGACAGGGCCTAGAGAAGAAAATTAGCAAACAGTATTTTGTCTCAAGGGCAGCTGATGTGATATTTCCAGAGGCCAATGGCAGTGGCCGGAGGTAGGTACAAACAAAAACGCTGCAAACACAATTCCCTGAGGAGACTGTCGAAGCTCTAAGAGCATAAGGTTCCGGTTGGTGGCCTGCGTCTACCCCTCATCATGCCAGGACGAGAAGCCCGAGTGAGGGTCATGTTGAGGCTGATCACTGTGGCACTGTGGCCATCCTGTGCCATCCTTGGAGGGCTGGCCCCTAGAATCAGCAGGCCCCCAGCAGCATGGCAACGCCTTACAGGAGGAATGAGAATAGAGGCCACTGAAATGCAGGGTGAGGCATTTATCAGCCTTCTCTTAACTATCTTAATGCCCCACAGCCCTGATTCTTCCTTTACCATGAAAAACCAACGTTGTCTTATTAAACAAGGCAGTTAAGCCTGGGAGCTTGACCAACCCCAGAATAAGTCCACCAACCATGAAGGGAGGTGTTCAAGAAAAAAGTTATCACCCATGTGATTCAAACATTGATATGGTTGTATCCAGCAGCTAAACAGAACAAACTAGAAAGAACTACACTTTTCACTGCTCTCAAAACACTATCAAGACTTATTACCAAGTTCTAAGTTTATTGCAAGCTGACTTATAGGTAATTTCCCACAGGGAAAGTAATTTCTATATTTCTTCTTCCCGAAAATAGATCCAGAAGAAATTCACAAATGTTATTCTAGGGAAGAAGTTCGGGATGTGCTGCTCCAGCCCCTGTCCTGAGGAAATTATGAAGCCCAGAAGAAGATGCTAGAAATCATTCGGCCCTGTTACTTTCTGTGATTTAGAATCTCCCCAGTGCCAGGTGGATCCCCTACAAGGCGGCGCAGAGTGCACAGAATCCGCAGCAACCATAGAGTCGGGAAGCGGACACCATCAACCCACCCGCCGTCCACGCAAATACATTTACCTAGTTCATCTTTTGATCTCCCAGATGCAAAAAACGATCAGCTCAGTTCATAGCCACCAAAGAAGAAGAAATAGCCCGGTACTTCTCGAAGTAAAGTGCTCGAGAGTCCATGGTAGAAGCCCAAGGGGCCATCCTTCCTAAGGATACTCTTCACGACAGACCAAACTGTACTGGGAGGAGACACAGAGAGACAGTTACAGCAGGCGAAGCAGCTGAATCTGTAAACAGAGAACCAGAATTCTAAAAGGCCGCTGTGGGAAGGAAATCTCAGGGAAGCTCAGATACAGCTATTTTATAACAACCTTTGTCACCTGAACTACTCCAGGGTAAAGAAATCTCATTAAAATGGATGCACACATTTCTAGAAGGCATATTATCAAAGATGTAAAAAAGCTAACATCCAATTTTTCAATACGGAACAAGTGAAATTACAATAAGGAGTTGTCCAAACTCAGCAAGAATAAAACGGTATCCTATTTGCCCAGTCCCTTACCTCCCTCGATTTCTATCTCCCCAACCTTTCTTTTGATCTGCTATGTTCTGAGAAAATTGGTTCAGGTGTTTAGGGTTTGTCTTATTCTGTGTCAGTGCAGGGAAACGAGCAAGTAACATTAAACATTACTTTAAGGCAAGACAAAAGAAATTCTAAGAATGGAGCTACAGCTCCTGTAAGGCAAGAAGCACCAGGACTTAGTTCTTAGAGAGGTAGGGGTGCAAGGCTTTCTAATTAAGCAGATCCGAGTCCTGCAGCAGCCGGAACACAGCACCCCGTCCATCTAGACTCCTCTTCCCGAGTACGTGCGCCGTGGCAGGAAGAGCGCAGAACCCGCACACTCAGCAGCCTGGCGGACCCCTCACTCCTCACTTTGTTCTCAGAGAGCAGGTGACTCAGTTTGGACCAATGAAGGACCAAGCCCAGAGGTAATAAAGGCCACCTGCTTTTGATGATTATCTTCCTTCCTCGGACTTCAGAAGGCTTCATCGGGTATTATCCATCAGCCAGGTCCTTCCTGCAACGCTGCTCTCATCCTCGGATGTGAACGTAACAAAGTAACCCAACTCGACACGGCCAGCCTACCTTCCCATCCAAGTCTTAACCCCAAGCTACTCTACACCCCTGCGTGGCCACTGCTATGCCCAAAATACAGTCAGCCAGTACTTACTTTCACGCAAGCTGTCCATCTGCCTAAGTCCTTTGGACCTAACCATTTTCCTTAAAAATACCTTAAACCACTTCAAGGGGCATGAGGGCAACTTTCTGGGGGCTATTAACGTCCTACTTCTTGGGCACTGGTTACAAAGGCATGTTCATTTCACACTTACGATTTCTGTGTGTGTTCGCGTTACTGTGTACACATACTATCTCAATAAAAAGTCTTAAAGACTCACAGTTTTGGACTCTGGGCTATGAATAATAGATTCAAATTGGTTGCAAAGAATCCCAAGGGTGCAGGAAATTGGGCTCTATTACAAACCCCAGCCTCGCTGCTGCAAGGGGACTGGTAACTCTGAAAATGGTCAATTTATCTACCAATTTTCCCCAGTGGATTGACAGGGTCTGAGTTAACCACAGCAATATTCACCCCCAGAACTGCAGTCAGCCAGATGTGAAGATAAATAAGCAAGTTTTGAGATTAATCAGGATAATAAATTGCTTTACAATTCAAATAAATCATATTACGTGACATATACACCTTCACAGGGTAACTAGGATCTTTCAAGACTGAGCTGGAGAGGAATTTGATCTGAAGGGCAGCTATGCTCACAACGGTCCTGCTCAGTGTTCCCAGAACTGGCGCCCTTTGCAGGTCCGCTTGAAGGATTAGGGAGGGGCGTAAAGAAAGTTACCGCGGGGATCTGAGGTGATCAGCCTGAACATCTACGTGAAACCTGGGAAAGGGCATCAAATATTCATCTCAGAACCAAAGCGGCCCTTATGAAGGCTCAGTTCTCACACACAGTTCCAAAGCTGTCTGCCATGTGCCTCCGAAAACAGCTGGGGATCATGCCTTATGCCCTCAACCGGTCAAAAGGGGTAGAAGCTCCTGGCTTCATCACTTCTGGGGTATTAAACACCTGTCTATGATGTTCTGTGGCCTGGGGGGTGGGTCCGACCACCACAAATAGTCCGTTCAGAAAATTATTCTGATTGGTAGAAGTTCTAGAAACAGTATTTTGGATTAGACACATCTGTTTCTATATCTGTCACTTAATTTTAGTACAATATATTTTTTAAAATACTCAATACATGCTCGAGACCTAATGTTTGTGCCCAAGCGGTGCTTACTTCTGGCTTTTGGCTATCTTCCCCGACATCTGCGTTTCGTACATGGTCTGTAGCCGGCACTTCACAAGCTCAGTGGGGCAGAGCACCAGGGCAGCAAACGCGGAGGCGAAGGAACCGGCAGCCGCATTATGCAGGTCACTGAAAGGACACAGCACAGGAGACCAGTTACCTGTCCAGCCGTTCATTCATGCAGCACTCACTGCGCTGAAACTCAGTGGTAAAGGAGAGGGCAGATGAAGGGAGAGAAACACTTCCTGAGCGCCCACCAGGAACGTGCACGTGCTGTTTCATTGAAGGATCTGCAACTCGGTGAGGCGAACAGCAAGACCCCAACTGCCACACGGAGAAAACGACACTTAGACATGATACATGTTGTGCCCAAAGTCACACAGCTGCTAAGTGGCAATGATAGGATTCGAACCCAGGTCTGCCTGACTGCAGGATCCATGCTCCTTTATCAGTCACAACGCTACGGACTGAATGTTGGGCCCCCCACCCCAGATTCCTTTGTTGAACCCTTTAACCCCAATGTGATGGCATTTTGCGGGCGGGGAGGGTCCTGTAGGAGGTAATTAGGTTTAGATGAGGTCACGAGGGTGGAGTCCTCATGAAGGGATTAGCGCCCTTATAAGAGACCAGAGAGCTAGGTTGTGCTCGCTCTCTGCCATGTGAGGACACAGCAAAGTGGTCCCTCTGCAAAACAGGAAGAGGGCCCTCCCCAGACATGGAACCAGCTAGCACCTTGATCCTGGACTTCCCAGCGTCTAGAAGTATGAGTAACAAATGTGTGTTGTTTAAGCCACCCAGTCAATGGTATTTTGTTACAGCAGCCAGAACAAGAAACACAGTGACACACAAAACAAAACCAAAAACCATGGAGGAGGAAAACATTACCTATAGTCCCATCACCCAAAAACATACACTATTAATACTTTAGTGTATTTGCCGCTAAGCTTTAAATAAAACTAGGTTCTGAGGCTATGCCTACATGCTCAAAATCCAACCTGGAGCAGTGGAGCATATAACTGCCACAGATGAAAACCCAGGATAAATTTTTAACCAAAAAGCTGCCATTGCAAAAAGATTTCCCAGGTCAGCTGATGACCGCCTCAACCTCAGCAACAGACGGCATGAGGGTGTGATGGTGCCAGAGGAGAGCATAAGGCCGGTGCACGTCAGCAGTTCGAGGGTTGTAGGTAAAATGACTATACTGGAAATGTAAACGGAGGAATGAATGCACATTAGTCCAAAAGCGGAAGCACTCACCTCATCTCCTATGGGTTTAGTACCACCAGCCACAGTCACCAGCACCATGCATCAGGAGGTGCATAACGTCTGAGCGTCTTTTTTTGTGATGTTGGCAGCCATTGGTAGTCATTATGGAGATCTGTTACTTTATTAGGGGTTGTAAAATGGTGATATTCCTATTTAATTCTATGATTTTTTTTCATTTATTAGTTGGAATAACTTGAAACATTTAAATACTCTTTCTGAAACATGAAAGAAGAGAGCCCCATTTTTCGTTGAGTAAATGTTAAAACAGTAATAATGACAAGTCCAAGTATTGAATTTGAATTGCCTCAGGGTATCTGAACAGGTCTTCCTGTTTGTAAATACAGTTTTTAAAAGCTTCTTAAGAAATTTTATGATTTCTGATTTCACTCTGATTGTGATTTCTGTTAAATGCCAACTGGTGCTAAGTGTAACGTAATACTTCTTTTGTTTCATTTTTAACAGGGACGAGGAGGAATAATGTCACTCACAGAGGTATACTGTTTAGTAAACCGAGCTCGAGGAATGGAAGTAAGAATAGAATATTTAGATATTCTTTTAACTAATTATAGACTTTCTTAATATAGTACAAATTCCCCTATAGTGAATAGAATTTGAGGAAGGGTTGTGAATATCAAAACTATTTGGAGAAGCAGTGTGGTGCAGTGAATAGAATACTGCCCTGGGGTCTAGGAGGTAGATTCTGTTCCTGGTTTTGCCAGTGATTTGCTGAGTGACCTTGAGTAGCTTACTTAACCTCTCTGGACTCAGGTTTTCTACCTTTAAAATAAGGGTTTGGACGCACAGATACCTTTCAGCTCTAATGTTCTGTGTTCGTATTGCTGTGATTAATAAGGTTGAGTGTGATGCCCCTTCTCTGTGATAGTCACCTGTTTGAATTAACTGGGTTGGATACCAATTGCCTGTAAATGATACAGAAAAAGCTGCCCTGCTTCTTTGGCTCTGAATCTGCAGCCGCTGTTCAACTCTCATTGTCCCTTCACACCCAGATGTCCTTGGCCTCCAGGGTTCTCACCGTTGTGCCCTCTAAATCAGTTTTGTGGTGTCAGCTCCATGCAAATGACCCACACCTGTCTCTCCAGCATTCAGCCTGCCCCATGAGCTAAGCCTCTGCTCTGTTCTTATTTCAATAGTCATCATAACTGCCATCAGTGAGTGTTCCCCATCCGCCAGGCACTCTGCAAGGGTTCCCTCATCTAGCCTCCCAATAACTCAGTGAGGGGCCTACTTTTACTGTCCCTGTCTGGGGGATAATTTGGGGAAGAGGAAATTGAAGCTTAGAAAGATTAAATAATTTGACCATGGCAAATTATTTGGACCCAGGCTGGGCTGGCTCTGGAGCCATTCTTTGTGACTCAGAGCTGTGCTTGTCAGCCACCACATGGGCTGAGTCTTTAAGGCCATGTGGTCCAGAAGGGTAGCCGCTAGCTAGCCACGTGTGGCCACTGTGAACTTGAAGTGTAGTTAATGTAAACTGAGAGGTGCTCTAAGTGTAAATTATACATTGACTTTACAAGATTTAGTACAGAATAAAGAATTCTTAAATATCTCAGTAATTTTTGTATTGATAATGTGTTGAATTTTTGGACCTATTGGGTTAAATAAAATGTACGTATTAAAACTAATTTCACCTGTTTCCTTTTATTTTTTTAATGTGGCTACTAGAAAATTAAAAATTACATTTATGACTTGCATTTTGTTTCTGTTGGATAGCACTGCTTTAATGAGTAGAAGTCTGCTTCTTTGTTAATCCTTTTTGCCTTGTAGTGATTAAGCTACCTAAAATCCTTGATAAACGATGCTTTAAGTTTGCTCTTCTGTTTCAGTGGTCATTATAATTATATAGCATCACTCTATTAATTTTCAGTGTAAACTGGATTTGTTTCCCCATTAGTTGCTCTCGCCAGAAGATTTAGTGAATGCGTGCAAGATGCTGGAAGCGCTGAAATTACCTCTCAGGTAAAAGGTCCTCCGCGGGGCCTTGCTGGCTGTAGTCGCTGCTCCTCACAGAGTGGACAGGCAAGCGCTGCCAGGTGCCGTCCTGCAGGGCCAGCCACCATATCGCCCCTCTTGAAATTACATTCCGTGTGAACAGAATTCACTGGGCCCACAAGCATCTCTGTCATTCTGGCCTCCATCCTTAGGGCTGGGCGTGGCCTGCGGGTGCTAGTAGTCTGACGGCTGTGGATTGAGGGCAGTGAGAGTAGAATGTAGGCACCTCCCATGAGGCCAGAGTAACCAGCGCCTCCTCCCCTAGACATTTTGCGTTAGTTTCTGGAAGCTTAGAAGTGCAAATATTGAGCTGTGAATTACATTTTCCTTATCCTCAGGTTAAAAAAAAGTAGCCATACGTATTTCTGGATTATAGAAAAGCCTCTGGATTATAGTTCATAATTTTATTACCTGTTTATTCATGAGCTTTTTAGTTATGCCATGGTTGCTTGTGGTCGTTATGTTTTAAAGGTTATTTTGTGTTATTCTTCCCCTCATACCTGGGCATAAAAGATATCAAGAAATACTTGCGCCTCCTCAGGGGTTGAAAATCCCGGATATTCATGGCTTTGTTCTCCCATCTGCGATTTGTAGGCTCCGAGTTTTCGACAGCGGCGTCATGGTAATTGAGCTTCAGGCCCACAAGGAAGAGGAAATGGTGGCCTCAGCCTTGGAGACAGTATGTGAACCCGGCTTCCTCTGGTTATTAGGGCTTGCTACCAAGACGCGATGCTTAGCAACTTGAGAAACAGGATTTCCTTTTGGATTTAACTTTACTAAAAAGTAACATTTGAAGACCCAATTAAAAACAGTTTATCATTAATGAATAAATAGTAATCAAAATTATACTTTGAAAGCTTTTTGAAACTTACCGATACTCGTAACGTCTTGTAAGTAAGGAGATAGAATTAGTGAGGCGTTCTCTTTTCATTTGATGCCCAGTGTTGAGAACAGGTTCTTAACTCTGTTAATCAGAATGTTACCCATGACTGAACTTTTTCTTTCAGTAACACCCACATAAGCAGCATTATAAAACATCACAAGTTGTTTTGTGAAATAATTGCTTCAAAAAATATGAAAAGCAACTGTAGTTTAGATGGCTTTTGCTGGCCAAACTGCTAATATTACTCATTAGGATATTTGAAATATTACTGCCTTCATAGCCTCTGCGGCGAGCCTGTATAATTTGAATAACTCATATTTATTATGCTTCTAATTTTAAGCTAGATGAAAATCCCAAGACTATAGGTATTTCTACCACATATTTTAAACTACATCTGTAGATAAGGGTCCTCAGTGGAGCGTGTAATATGCACTCAATTAGAATTTGTCGTATGTTCCTTCTTAGAATAGCCAATAGTTCTTTTTAAGCTTTACTGTAGCGCCTTTGTACTCCTGCACTGTTTTACTATGCACTTCGTGATATTTTAACCTCTTCTCTGTTTGTTCTGGGTCCTTCAGCTTTTGCAGAATTAAACATTAGTGAAGAAGAGGTGGTTCTGTAGTGGATATTCTTACATTTAGTAGGAAATTCAGTCCGTTATTCCTGAGTATACTGGTGGACGCTCTCCTTAGGTTGGCGCCTAGACGGTCCACACCATCACATTTTTCTGCTCTGTGTTTCTGTTAGGTTTCAGAAAAGGGATCCCTAACGTCAGAAGAGTTTGCCAAGCTCGTAGGAATGTCTGTCCTCCTGTCCAAAGAACGGTACGTAAGGTCCTTGCTCTTCATTACACCTTGTAGTTTGTGTTTCTGAACAGACACATGATTGTGGCTTTTCCTCTTGATTTCTAGGTTGCTTCTTGCAGAGAAGATGGGCCATCTTTGCCGAGATGATTCCGTGGAAGGCTTGCGATTTTACCCAAATTTATTTATGACACAGAGCTAAGGGTTTTGTATTTGAAATACTTCTTGTCTGTATCTTTGCGTCATGTAGAGGTTGTCTGACATTGAGCTCAGAGTAAACCCTGATAAACTGAGCATTTACAGGAACTTTGCAGTATAATATAAAACCCTTTTAATTTCTCCCTAAATATAATGGTCCAGGAAGGTTATTTAGGATAAATATAGGAAAATACAGAAAAATGAATGACAACGTGAATTTGAAATCATGCTACAGTTGTAAAGAACCCTCAGAGTTGAACTTGAAATATGGTAGTTTTTCACTCAATCCTCAAGTCTGACTATTTTTTAAGGAAAGGAATTTAGTTCATGGGGGAAGAAAAGGAGAAGTTGCATGTTTGGACAGGTTAGAGTGTTATTTTGGTGTGAGAAAAATTCACTGAATTATAAATAAGGTTTTTTCCTGTATCTAAAGTGCCCATTTTGGGGGGTTTTCATGAAGCAAGTCATATGTACGGTGTCGTCTAAGAACCTGACAACATTGGAACAAATATCAAACTGCGGAATGCTGTCAGCAGCTCCTCCTAAGGGCTTTTCTTTGGAAGCAGCCATACGCATGTCTGCAGCAGACCAAATAAAGCACTTAAAAAGGGAGAGAATTTTATTTGTCTTACGTATATATAATCTGAGTAGTTTCTTTCTTTCTTTTTTTAAGTGATGATTTCATAGCTGGCATTTAAAGAATGCAACTATGTCATTTTGTTTAAAAAGTACTGTGGATTTTGAAACTGAATTAAAGAGCTGTGTAGACATGCCCAGAGATAAGATTACAAATTTGGGAAGCAGACGGCTCAGGAATTCCCCAGGATTGTTGTGCAGGGGAGGGGCTGGGAGAAGCTTGAACTAGCTTAACAGGAACCTTGGTGCTCTTTGACCTCGAAGCCAAGGACAGGAACATAGACAGTGGAAAAGTAAAATGTCTCCTTTTCCTTCCCTTAAGGAGTTTCAACATTGAACTTTTAAAAATATTTCTATCACATTCTAGCAATATTTTTTTTCTTTACCCCACACATCATAAGTTGTGTGGAGAAACTATCTCACCAAACAGTATTACCGAGGTAACAAAAACTGGCTGATGTTGAATTTAGATTGCTTGAGTTTTCAAGTGGACTTGCCTGCCTTCATATGTTACTGTGGTACAGCATACAGTATGTCGGCATTACCTCAAACTCAGGGACCCCACGGGGACGAGAACACCCTCTTCCTGAGACTGAGTTGGAAGTGGAAGGTAGCAATAGTTTTTGACCAAGTCTCTGGAAGGGATAGTATCTGTATCCAGAGAACGGTTGAGACCAGGAGGAGGGGATACCCAGGGCCACACTCTGGGGTCCCTAAGACATTCTCACTGAGTGAGGTGGAGGGCCACTGCCTGAGGCTACTGCAGATGCCCTTTGGGGACCCTTTGCCTTTGCAGGAACCCTCGGCCGCAGACCCAGGGAATCCCTCCAAGTGCAGGCAGAGTCTGTCCCTGATCCCTGCCTGAAGAGTGGCTGTCACTGCTTTGTGTCCTCCAGTGTCATGGGAATGTTGTGGCTGAGGCATCCTGCCTTACTTAGTCTTTGTTCTCCAAATCTGTCACTGATTCTATATTGTGATGACAGATCCCCGAATTCCCCCATTGCTCAGCTTCAGGTTTGTTTTGGGGAAATTCAGTGTCGGCTGCCCAAATCTTTTGGGTCCTTGTGTGAGCCTGTTTATGTCACTCCCTTCTGAGTTGTGCTCTCACTGCTCTGGCATACTTGCACGTGCACACGCACGCACACACACATGATATCTGGCTACGGCTTGTAAAAATTACAAAGATAAATAATCTGTTTCACTGCTTAATGAGTTGCAACTAAGGTTGTTTGGGCTCCTGGATCTAGCTCTCATGGTTCGGATTCATTACAGCAAACTCCCATTGTTCACCATATTGATTTACAGTAGTGTGACAACATTAACAAACATGGCACAACCTGAATTGTATAAGGCGAACTAAAGAAGAAAAGTGACATATGAATATATTTTGCAAATGTCACATTAACTAAAAGACAAATATGAATAATTTCATTGTTTAATTTTTTAAGTGGGCATTCTCCACTGTTTCCAGACCTCTGTATGTATATTTTTATCTCTCTCTTTTTTTTTTTTTTTTGCCAAATAAGGTGTTATTTTGGTCCTCTGTTGGTAGAGGTTTTGTTTAAATAGAGCCAATCAGGCCCTAAGTGCAAAAAAGTTCTGTCTTGGTGCTTATCACTGGTGTGGTTATTATTTTTGCTTCCCTAACTTTGCTCTTAGGAGCATAAATCTGTTTGTAGCTTTATGGTAATGGGATATTTCTAGTCACATACTGTCAAAAGTTTTTTTACATTGTACAAGTGAAGATTGCTTTCAGGATTAAATGATTGGAATTAATGTATATAGAGTAAAGTTTTTGCAAAATTTAAAAACGATGTTTCTTGGCGTTCTTTTTAAATACTCTTTGAAAAATATATGAAAATGATAAACCTTTAGTTAGAATAAGCCAGTATGTTACAATTTTTTTGTTTAGATTTTATAATCAAGAGTTGATTATAAATATTTATGACCTCAAGCTCTTACTATTTTAGTTTTAAAAGAATGGGAAATGGCTCATGAACTGTTTTCTTCTAATTCCTGATGTGAATTCCACTGTTGATTGACCTTGTGTGTTCATGTGAATGTACTGTCTCTCATTCCCTGTTACCAGACAAATCTGACCAGACGTGATTGTCAGCATTCTCATGCTCAAATACTTAAACTGGTTCTTCTTTGCCCAACAATCTCAGAGTTTTCATTTTGTTTCAGTAGAGTCACAACTTATAAGGTAGTTAGGTTTCAAAGACTGTGCTAAAGACTGCCTAAGGATGAAATCGAGCATGCTCAAAATGATCCTTGAGAATCTCTTAAACTGCCAATAAAGTTCTCTATATTAGATTCCCTGTAGTGTGATACATGAGGATGAATAGTTTATGAATATAGTAAGTACAATATATAATACAAACTACATATCAACAGTAGACTTTTACAGCACCAATAAACTATTTAAATATGGATCCTTTTTTTTCCTGAATAGGATGGTTGAATTTATGTAAATTTATTGCTGATCCCATCCATTTTCTAGAGTGTAAGCTCACAGGGCAGAGATGTTTCTCTGGTTTGTTCATGGATAGATCCCCAGAGGCCAGAACAGGGCCTGGCACACAGTATGACTCAATAAATAGTTATTGAATGAATTAACTCCGGTGTATCTATCTATTTATAATTTGGCTCCACTTTATCCTACTTTTTATCTCCCAGTCACTTCAATTAAAACACATTTTTTTTTAATACATACTGAATTTGTGTGAGGAGCTTTGTGGGCCATTGGTGGGGATACAAAAGTGAATAAGATACAGCCCCTGCCCTTAAGAGGGTGGCCCGGTTGGGCAAAGAGACATGTGAGCAACCTTAATTGAAGATGGAAGGAAGTCCATGCCATGAAAGGGGCACAGGTACCACGCTGTGGAAGACAAGGAAGGAGCTTTTCGTTTTGAGGGAGGGACCTGGGAAGGCCCCGTGGGAGGGGAAGAGCTTGGTAAACTAGACTCACGAGGACCAAGAGATGGTCAGTAGGTGGCAGGCATTGGGTCACGGGAACAGCGTGAGGTGTGCCTCTTCCTGTTGCTGGGACGCTTCCCCTTGTCTGTCCAGACTTCCCATCGTTCCTTCTTCCCACTCACACCCCTACCCCCACTAATCAAAATCATGCTTTGCTCAATCCCACCTGCTCTAGAAAAATCTGTTTCCAGTACACAGCTCTATTTCTAAACTCCCTAAGAGTTACTGTCCGTCTCATATACTTGACTGTGTTTTATCTTGCTCTCTATTTGTTGTCTTGATGCCGTAATAAAATAGAGAAATTGGATTTCTTTGAGTTCAAGGACTTTCATATGACACAACTTTTGAATTCCCACTCCTAAGTCAGTGATTGTACAAGGTAGATCCTGGTTAAGTACTAACTGAATGGAGCGATTTTGGATTATAATGTGCCATGAGTTGACTCACAAACCTAAATCAGTCCTTTACCCTTCTTCCCAAGGGGCTTCTCAACCAGACTTGTCAGGGCTCAGCCTGTCTGAGATACACTATCTTATTCAAATTCCATGACACAGGCCACATCCATGATGTGGGAAGCACTCCAGAAAAGTCAGGTTAACACACATGTAAGATCTTGTTATTACAGTGTGAAAACTGGGTAATTCGTGTCCTTCCTTGTGCCCTGATAATCAGGAGTCAGTTAAAGCTTTTCTCTCAGGGTATTATCTAGGGAAATACAAGATCTCTCCATTTGTATAAAGGATGTTATTGAGATAGTGAACAATTTTCACACAATTTGCACAAGATCATTAGACCAGTCACTGACCCATAAAGAGAATTCAGGATATCTAGACAGCCAGCTTTAGTTCAATACTGACAAGAACATACCGCTGTCCTTTTGAAAGCTTTTTTTTCCCTTCAAGTCTATGTGCCTTCTTTTAGAAAAGATTAAACTGTTTTAACTGTCCAATAAAGACAGTAATACAGTTTGGTGAGAATTCTAATGAAGGCAACAATGACCAAGCATCTCAATAAAGCTGTTATTTAAGAAATGACCAAGCACGTTAACCAGCCACTTGTACCTGGATTGAGGTCCTGGGGAGAGAGTGTCTTTGAAAGATTAACGCAGAGCAAGTTGCTTTCTGACTGTTTCACCCAGTCACCAGAAAACTTCAATATAACCATTATTATATGCCTTTTATAGTGAAGGAAAGGAGGGATTAAGTAATTTGCCCAAGGTTACAGAGGCAGGGCTGGAATTAATCTCAGCTGTATCTAACTCCAAAGCCCACTCTTTGCCTTGAGCTTTTGCTTTTAAAACTGAAAATGCCAGGGACTGTGGCATTTGAAAAGGAATCCCAATTTGAGCTGATGAATGGATATTGGACTAGATAATTCTGTTGGTAGTGAAAGTGGATAATGACTTTAAAGCCTCTTTTGAAACTTTGGGTAGATTAAATGAATACTGCTAGAATTAGTTATTTGACAAGATAAATACTTAGCAAGTTTAGTACCTCTGGTAAACTGATAATTGAATAATTGTGCCATCTTTTAAAAGATTAAGTTAGATTCAAAGACCTGCAAATGCTGTATTTTTTTGTTTTAAAAATTGAGGTAGGGGCTGGCCCCGTGGCAGAGTGGTTAAGTTCGTGCACTCTGCTTCGGTGGCCCAGGGTTTCGCCAGTTTGAATCCTGGGCACGGACATGGCACCGCTCATCAAGCCATGCTGAGGCAGCGTCCCACATGCCACAACTAGAAGGACCCACAACTAAAAATACACAACTATGTACTGGGGGGCTTTGGGGAGAAAAAGGAAAAATAAAAATCTTTAAAACATTAAAAAAAAATGGAGGTAAAATTTACACAGTGAAATGCACAGATCTTAAGTTGGATGAGTTTTGACAAATGCATAAAAAATCCATGTAAATCGCACACCAAACAATAGAAGATATCTGTCGTTCCCAAGAGGTCCTTGGTGCCTCTTTCCCATCACCTGCTCCCCAGAGGCCACCACCGTGCTCTGATTTCTACTACCACACGTTAGTTTTGTCTGTCAAGTGGTGTATTTTGTGTAACAGAAAAGCAAATGGTGAAGTGCGTTGCACTTCACAGTGGACTCGAAAATGACAGCTCTTAAGGTGAACTCCATCCTCTTGTGTTCTTTTAAGAAGACAACTTTAACACATGCGGATTAGAGTTTTTTAAATGTTCTTTTTGATTTATTGAACAACCATTTCTGGCTGCTAAGAAAACGAAGATGCACTTTACCTGAATTGCTTCCTTTTGAAACTCTTCGATGACATTTGGGAAACCAAGTTTACAACCCACCAGTTATGCACTTCAACGACTGACTTTTGTGTTACCCCAGAAGAAAATGACGCTGGGGAAGTGACTGAATTTGAACTGGTGGGAGACTGCTGGCTTGTCCTTAAAATCCAGGTCCAGCCTGCGGGCTGCGGGTGTGTGCGCGCTCGGGGCTCCGCACCCGCTTCCCGCAGGCCCTGGCCGGCCAGGAGCGTTTCCTGCCGGGTTTCCCGTCCAGCAGCGCGCTCGCCCGGCGCGGGCAGGAAAGGATGCGCAGCCCAGAGAGGGCGGGGGCAGACGTGGCCGCTCGCCAAGGTCCCCCGCCCTCCGGGTGCGGCCCTCCGGGTGCCGCCCTCCTCGCGCCTTCGGGGCGGGCCCGGGCGGGGCTGCGGGAACCCGGCGCTGCTGTCCAGGGCGCGCAGTCCTGGGACGCGGGATGCTCGACGCCCTGCCTCGCGGCCCCTGAGGCCTCCTTCCTGCCACCCTTCTCGTCGCCTCGCTCGCCCCGGCCCGGGCTGCTGCGCCCACCAGTCCCGAGAGGTAAGAAGAGCCTTCCGCGATCCGGCGGGCGCTGCTGAGCCGCGAGGGCTCCCGGTGGCTCCGCCGGGGCCCGGCAGTGCGCCCGGACCCGGCCGCCCCTTCCCTCCCCGCAGCCTGAAAGCACAGGTGGACACTCCCGTTCCCTGGACGCTCCCGGTCCCCTGCCTTCGCTTCTTAGTGCTCAGCCTCTGCCGCCGAGGAACGCGCTTGGAAAAGTGTGCCTCTCCGCATCTCGGAGTCCCGGCTTTAACGCGAGCGCGGCTCTCCCCTGGCGCAGGTGTGGCCGAGGGGCTGAGGCTGACGGTAGCGGGGTGTTGAGTCCCAGTTGGGATGCGAAGCGTTTCAGAACAAGTTTGGGTCTTTCTAAAAAGAAATCCTCTCTGAGATATAAGCATTTCAGAACAGTCCTCATTTTAAGAGGGCTTTGTGCTGGCGACGCGGGCAGGGCTGGATTTCCAAGTATGAACTTGACTTGCGGGCCTTTGGAAAGCTGAGTGGAGGTGGGGAGCGCCCAGCTTCTAGGGAAGCTGCGTCCAGCCCGGGGGACCAGGGTAGAGCCGATCGAATATATAAATAAGGCCTGTTTACACGAGCTGCTTTGGAATTAGGGATTTCCTCCTAATAAATATTATTATTAGATATATACACACACGAGCGTGTGCGTGGTTGTCAGAAGGGTCAAAAATCACTTTGCTTATTTTTATTTTCCCTTTTATTTGGTAAGTCATTGGTCCCATGGACTTTAGCGTAATTTATTTTCTTTTTCGGCAGCTGTGAAGACCCTGTAGGGGTTTCTCTTAGCTGGTTTCAGCAAAAACATGGGATCTGAGCTTGGCATGATGCTGTTAGCCATTGAGAATATTCACAACAGATACATTTAAAATTTGTCTGTAAACGTTTTTGTATGTGAATGCTATATAGAAGTATCTTAAAATGTGTATGAAATACACCTAAGTTCTTCTTTTCTCAAAATGATTCTCAAGCCAAACATAAGTAGCCAGTAGTGTATTGGGAACACGTTGGAAGAAAAGCAAGCAAGGTGTAAAAAAAGGAAAATTAAAGAAGCATGCTATCTTCTTTAAAAAGTGTAGTGCTTTTTATCCAGCCTTCCATTCCATTCTGGGGTGTTCTGTTAATATCTTCAAATTAATGGTTGAGCTGGTAAAAATTGAGCATTTATTTTCAAAAGTGAGAACATTTTAAAAAAACATCCTTATTATGATTTTTCAGGTAGGCTGGTGTATTTTATAATTCCATTTCCATTCAGCTCTAAATGTAGATTATCACACAATTCTGTGTTTTACTGGTCATTTTCAAAGAAGGAAAATGTGTTATAATTGCAAAATCAGTTGTGATTAGGAGCTTCTTTAAGAAATGATTGTCATGGGGAAGCAAGCAGTTTGGGAGAAGCAAGTTCAACTTTTGGGAGCTACAGATCACCTGCTCCTCCTCTCTTTTTTTTTTTATCTTTTTTTTTTTCCTGCTTTTTCTCCCCAAGTCTCCCCAGTACATGGTTGTATATTTTAGTTGTGGGTCCTTCTAGTTGTGGCATGTGGGACGCCGCCTCAGCATGGCCTGACGAGTGGTGCCATGTCCGCCCCCAGGATCCGAACCAGAGAAACCCTCTGAAGCAGAGGGCCGCTGAAGCAGAGCTTGAAAACTTAACCACTCAGCCACAGGGCCAGCCTTGCTCCTCCTTTCTTTGGTTACTGAGGATCAGTGACTTAAAGGAAGTCTTTAAAGTGCCCTCAGCACCCACACTTGCCCAGGAGATCCAATGATGCTCACCTGCTGTCTTTGGCCAAGTTTCCCATCCCCGCTCAAGGAAAAGATTAGGTCCAATCTATGCTTAATTCCAGCAAAACTGAATTTCCTTTTTTTTGTTAGGGAGGGGAGGGAGCTCTAATCATTTGCATAATTACACTTCAAATCTCTGCTTCCCTTTGAGGAAGTCCAGTATTTCCTTTGTTCAGCTAATTTCTACTGAAAGGAACCTCCTGGGCCAGCCCTGTGGCGCAACGGTTAAATTCCCACATTCTGCTTCAGCGGCCTGGGGTTCGAGGGCCCAGAGCCCAGGTGTGGACCTACGCACCACTTGCTAAGCCATGCTGTGGCAGGCGTCCCACATATAAAATAGAGGAAGATGGTGGCAGCTGATGTTAGCTCAGGGCTAATCTTCCTCAAAAGGAAAAAAAAAGCTCGTGGAGACACACCAGTTCTCTTTCCATTGAATTTTTTATTATTTCCATCAATTCTTTACATTCCATTAATTTCTGTCTTATCTAAAGGGATGTAACATACATATATTGGAATATAATATGCTTAGTAAAAATATATTAGCTGTGCATAATGGGAATGTAAACATTAAGAAAATATACATTTGGTTATGTTTAGTAGCCCATAGTTTCCTAGACTTTGGTATGAAAAAAGTGGCACTTAAATGCCCTACATCTTATTCTATCACCTAACAGTCTGTTTATATCAAAGTGCCTCCTTCCACAAGTCATTCTGAACCACAGGCCAGCAGGGTCTTTCCTGCCCTCCTAGGTGCTTTGGGAAGATTGCCGCATGAAATCGTCTGTCTCCTGACGGATACCAGCAGCGGCAAGTATTGGAAGACTGACAGAAGATGATAATTGTTGTTTGTGTTTTCTCTTTACAGTGCCCTAAACAAGGGACTCAGGGTCACAGGGAGTTCTCATTTAATTGTAATACCCTGGGTATCTTTTCTAAAGGTCTGATAGTTTTGATGGAGCTCCTAGGCATTAAGAAATGAAGCAATCCTACTAACACACCAATTGTGTAAGAGAGACAGTGTTGGTAAGCCCATTTGTGGAAGCAAGGCAGGTCTACACAGTGCAATGAAACTTTGGCAAAAATTTAGTATATTAATCATTGTGAAATGACTAGCAGATGTATCATTTAGATTGGCTATTGGCTTTGATGAAATTAAGCAAATAATAGCAAACTCTCCATGTAAGGATGTGCTATAAAGAGAAAGACTTGCTGTCTCGCAAAGACAATCTTGGTGTTGGGCATACCTGAATGTTCTTAACAGGTGCTCTATCACGGAACAAAAGGGACATGCAGAATTACAGATCATTTCCCCGGGAAAAATTAGTGTCCTCCTTATTTTGTTTTCAGTACCAACTAGGAAATTTGACTTCTTAGAATGGTTTTATCATTTCATGATTACTATTTTATGAATCACATTGAACAGAGCCATCCATTTTTTGAGGTTCTGGTTTCAGGTGTTTTTGAAAAAAAAATTCACAATTTGGATGCGAGAAAGGACATGAGGAGACCAAAGACCTGGGATTTTGCTGATCAGAATGAAACAAATGTTGAAAGACTTTTCAAATCGCTTGTTGGTGGTGCTCTGTGATTGTGGTGAGTATTGTGAGCATACTTAATGCTATAGGTGTCAACAAAGAAACATCAGCGTGAGGTTTAGAAATGCATTGATGTCGACCCTGTGTGGAGGAGGCAAGGCAGGGTCTCCAGTGCAGTACCTTTTAGACTGTGATCCTTGCAACCCTGGGTTCTCTTAAGGGACTGCATTTTTGCCTCAAAAAATAGAGTTCATTTCTCAGTTGTATGCAACTACTGAACCAATAGATTCAACAATGTAATACTCTTTTCTTTTGATGATTTCGAAATATTTCATAGCAGTTCATCTAAGCAGTTGATGGTATGAGAGTGGAAATTGTTTTCAAATTGATGAAGAAATTATGATTCAAGAGACAGAGCATCCTGGCTCGTCTCGTATCAGTGGCATATCCACTTAGACCAGAGTGTATATTGTTCATTGTGTCCGGGGAATCTCCTTCCCTAGTCTTTTCTTTTTAAGAAGTTTAGTTAAACAAGAAGATGCTTGATTTACTGAAAACCAATCTGGGATTCATTTCTTTTAGAATCATTGATCCCTACTTAAAAACAGATTGTTCTATGTGTAACAGCCTCATACAAAAAATTATAAAAGTGTCCTTGGTTTCGAAATGGTAAATAAAGACACCAAAGTCTTCTATTTAAATAAAATCTGCTAGGATGTTTGTCATTGTTGAGAGCAAAATATCTCACTGGAATGTAAAAATAAAAGTTGAATGAGTGTAAAATAGAGCAGAACATAGAAGTTGAGTGCACAAGCTACTGAGGGAAAAGGAGATATTTTCATAGAGCTGGATTTTTTCCCTTCTTCTCTATCAATATCACTTGATGTTGATTAAATATGTTGCTACCAGTTAGTTTTTTTAAAAGAAAACATGCTTATATTGAGACATGAGTTACTTTAAATACAATAAAGGAATGGAGAGAGAAGAAATGAGAGAATAGAGAACACTCTACAATCATGCACTCCATAACGAGGTTTCAGTCAACAATGGACCACATATACGACAGCGTTCCTGTAAGGTTAGTACTATATAGCCTAGTGTGTGGGAAGCCATGCCATCTAGGTTTGTGTAAGTACACTCTATGATGTTCACACAATGATGAAATCGCCTAACACATTTCTCAGAACATATCCCCACTGTTAAGCGAGTCGTGACTGTACTGTAGTAGTCAGGATATGATACAACCAAACTGTAGTTTTCCAAATGAGAATGTATTCTTCTTTGTAAAAACAAAGGTTTTAGAGTAAAGTAGCAAGTTCTCTCTTTGCCACTGCTTGTACCCATCAACTGTATCTTTTTTCTCCATTTCCAAGTGAGCACGTGTGTCTCTTTCTTTAGCTGGCTGCCCATCAAATCAGAATCTGATCTGCCTCATTGCCAATCTCTGTCCTTGACAGTAGGCTTTCATTAGTTAGCTAAGGGGTGTATGCCTCTCGATCTTAAAATGCATCTCAGAACCATCCTGCCCCATCAGATTCAAATTAATCTGACATGTGTTCTCAGTCTTAGCTCCTTCCTTGGGCTATGGTGAGCACTGCAGTCTCTTTAGCCACCTATTCCCAAAAAGCTACCAGGTGGGCTCTGAACCAGTATCCAAGCTGCTCCAAAATCAGCTTCCTTCCTCAAACTTGAGTCATCTCCATCCAAAGGGGAGTATCCCTCAACTTCTGTACTGACTAAGTGAAAATAAAGAGCTTTATCATATTACAGTTTCCAAGCAAGTGGTGATCAAGCATTCAGGTCTGTCCAAGTTTTATGTATTTTATTTCACCTCATCTTAAATAAGAAATGGGTAAAATGCTGAACTAATTAAAAAAAAACAAACCCAAACCTTTATGTGCCCATATATTCATGTGCTGAGTCTAACAATCATTGATTGAATACATGTAAGGTATATTTAAAGACTACCAACCCAAACAACACATTGAGTCTTTTGGACATATAGGATGTGTATGTTATTATTATTAATATAATATATTGTATTATATTATGTATACATATTAAGACTAACAAATTCATACATATGTTGTTTTTCAACCAAAAGGATGCTGCAGCCCCTTAAGTCTAGAATTATTTCTTACCACAACCATGGGCCAGCTGATTATTACTTTGCCAAATTCTGTCTCCTTTGATATGTATTTGGATAAGATTCAAAATAGAAACAAGGATTCTTGTGTGTCTGTTTTCTCCACTCTCTACTTCAGCTGCTCAGATAGGTCTTTTTTAAGAAGGTATGATTGATCCTAACTGAGTGATACTTGTGGGCTAGTAGTCATCTCTTCTCTCTAGGCCAATAGGACTTACTGTAATGTCATTAAAATTGTCAAGGGCAAGCCAGGCTACTTCATAAATGGTCACTCTACCCCTTGGATGATCCTTGGAGAATAGTGTCAACATTTCTTATTCCTTTAAATACTTCTGTCTCATACAAACCAAGGGCACTGGTTCCTTTACTGGTGAAAATGCCCAAGTACTTGTCTTGAATATCAGAAAATAATAACTTTGAAGTATATTTGGGATCTTACATTTTAAATAGTCTAGAGCAGTTTATATTATATCATTTAAACCAAGCTTTCTTTCACTTCACTGTAAATCCATTTTCCCCAAATACTTAAACACCAGAATTTGATTACAGTGAGAAAAGTGAGGTGTTGGATTTTTATGTTGAGAGTCGTTACTCTTGCACTGTAGATTTTCATTGCAAATATATTACATTATTCAGTGTTGTGAGTTCAGAGTATTTATCGCTGATTAGTTACTTTAAACATAACCATGAAAGATGAAATGTAGGAACAAGCCCCTTTAGAATGGGAGCAGCACAGTGCCCAGCTCCCAGGATAAGCACTCGGCATCATTTTACATCATCCTTGGCTCAGTTCAGACTTCTCTTGTGTCTAAAATGCTGTTTTCTTCAATGGCACCAATAGTCCTGCTCAAAACACCTTTTTAAAGCCCTTTCTGACCATTTCATTTCAGTTCTTGGAGAAGCTGAATACCTCCTCTTGGGAGAGCCAGGCCATGTAGCGCTAAGCAACCACACGGTGTCTGTGGATTTCCATTATTTCGATGGTGCTAATGGGATGCTGAGGAATGTATCTGTCCTGTTGTTGGAGGCTGACACCAACCAGACTGTTACCACCAAGTACCTTCTGACCAACCAGTCCCAGGGGACGCTCGAGTTTGAGTGCTTCTACTTCAAAGAGGCTGGCAACTACTGGTTCATGATGACTCCAGAAGCAGCAGACAACAGCACTCCCATCCCCTCGTGGGAGAAAAGTGCCTTTCCCAAGGTGGAATGGCCTGTCTTTCACGTTGACTTAAATAGGACATCCAAGGCAGCAGAAGGTACCTTCCAGGTGGGCCTTTTTACCAATCAGCCACTGTGCCCGTTCCCTGTGGACAAGCCCAACATCTTGGTGGATGTCATCTTCAGCAACAGTCTTCCCGAGGCAAGAAAGAGTCAGGGACAGCCACTGGAGATAAGAACTAGCAAGAGGACAGAACTCTCTCAAGGCCAATGGGTTGAGTTTGGCTGTGCACCTGTGGGGCCTGAAGCCTATGTCACTGTGGTGCTGAAGCTGCTTGGCCGAGACTCGGTCATTACCTCCACAGGACCCATTGACCTGGCCCAGAAATTTGGATACAAACTAGTGATGGTGCCGGAACTCACATGTGAGTCTGGGGTGGAGGTGATGGTGCTGCCCCCACCATGCATCTTTGTCCAAGGAGTGGTCGCCGTCTTCAAGGAAGCCCCCAGACACCCTGGGGAAGCGATCATTCGACTGGCTGAAAACAGCCTGAACTTGGGAGAGAGGAGAACAGTATTCAACTGCACTTTGTTTGACATGGGGAGGAATAAGTACTGTTTTGACTTTGGTGTTTCCAGCGGAAGCCATTTTTCCACAAAGGAGAAGGAGTGCATGCTAATTCAGAGAAATATAGGTTGGTATTGAGATTTTAAAAAAAATTTTTAAATCAAATTGATGCCTTCATGCAATCAAAATTATGATTTTGAATTTAAGTGAACTTAATTTTCTATGAACTGTATCATAATTTTTATGGTTTATTCCTCATAATGTCCCAAACGGCATTATCATCCTTATATAAAAAGTCAAGAGTCCTGATAAACAGACCTGGCTGGCCACTCATGTAACCTCTCTAGGTCTCGGTTTCCCGATCAGTAAAGTGGACATAGTAAGAGTATCTACCTCAGAGAGTTGTGAGAATTGAATGAAGGAAATGGATACAGTTCTTAGCATAGTGCCTGGCATATAGGAAGCACCAATAAACATTAGCTATTATTACATTATATTTTAAAAATTATATTATTATGTCACATGGCAAATCCATGGCAGGTACGATCAGAGTTCAAAGCTAAATCCCAAATCGTGTTTAGTAACTTCTGTCTTCCTTCAGCTGAGTACATCTCCTTCCTTAGAGGAAGGAAGTGTGCTTAGTGAGATTACAGGGCAAGATTTTTAAACTTCTTCAAATTCTGGATTCTTTGGGTAATGCCCTAGCTAATCACAGGAAAGGGGGTTATCACCATCCCCTCCACCCCGCATGTTCCTCTGCCTTTCTTTCCCTTTTGCTGGGTGCAGGCCTGGTCTTGGCAAGAGGCTAATCTGGCAGAGATTGCCTGGGTCACTTACATATGCTCTTACCTTCCTCCCTACTGAGCCTGTGCCCCCTCATGGCCCAAACCTGGGCCATCTTTGTAACTCCAAGTGTATTTTGCTCCAAATTCACCCACATTCTCTTTTTAGAAGACGTCCCCTTCCTTTAACTCTGTCCCTGCCCACTGGCCACTTCCCTGCTTGCACTTACCTCTCTATCTGGCCTAGATTCTGTGGCCCATCCCTTTAATCACTTTCCTACTAATACCATAAACTCCTCTGCCCTGTTGTTCTTCCGTTGCACCTGCCAGGCCACACCCCAGCTCTGCATGGATCCAGCAATCTGCCAGCCGCCCACTGTACCCAAGCTGGATGAGAAGGTCACACCCAAGTACACTGGGGCCAGTGTGGGTGGGTCATGCCTCTCCTCTCAGCTGGGTTCACCATGCCACCCAGTAAGGCACCCTGGTCGGCTCTGCTCCTGTTCCCCACAATAGCTCGTTTAGACCTCCTGCTTTCTCTTTGGACCTCACCTACTCCCTGGCTAACTCTCAGAGCTGACTTTGCCTCTGACCACACAGAGTCGCTGGAAGCCATCAGGTGTGAGCTCCCTCGCCCTCCCACTGAAATCTATGTAGACCTACAGGCATCGTCCCATCCTCTCCCCCTTCTTTGCTGTCACCGGAGGAGAGGTGTCATTCCTCTGGTACAAGGTCAACCCTCCTCTCCACTGTGGATCCCAGCCTCTCCGCTCATTTCAGGAAACTTGTGTTAATCATTATCCTCTCTCTCTCCTGTCTTTAACTGTCCCTCTTTACTGGCTCATTCCCATCAACTTTGAGATGTACTTAATTTTCTTATCTAAAAACAAAACAGACCCCGCCCCTCAACCCCTGGTTCTCCAACAATTAAGACCCTCTTTCTCTCTTCCTTTCATAGTCCAGGTTCTTGAAAAGGTTGCCTACACTTTGGGGTTCATTTCTTCACTTCACATTCACTTTTCAACCCACTCGAAACCCACACCCCTCCCTTGAAAATGGTGTCACTAAAGCAGCCAGCAGATGACTTCCAGGTCTCCAAATCCGGGGGTGCTTTTCAGACCTCCGTATCTTCATTGACCTTGATTCTGTGACCTCATACTCACCTTGTTTACCTCCTACCTCCGTGGCTGTCTCCTTTGCCTGCCAGTTCCACCACCTCCTCTCATCCCTTCAGTGTTGGACCTCTGCATTGTTTTACTCCTCACACACTTCCTAAGTGATTACTGTCCTGGCCAATGACTCCAGATTGGCGCCTCTCCCCTGCATCCAAGAGCTGCTGAATAGCTGTCACCCCTCAGATGGCTCCCAGGTACCCCAAAAGCAATGTACCTGGAATTGGATTCATCATCTTACCCCCTAATCTTGCTCCTCAGTGCTGGACTCCACCTCCCATCTCATTGTTCAAACCAGAAACCCAGGCGTCTTCCTCTTCTCCTTCAGCTCCTATGAATAATAAATCACTAAGTCCTATGGATTTTTGTCTCCTTGGGGCCTGAAGATAGTGTGTAAATAACGATTTACAGCAAATATATAATAGATGTTGCCAAAAATGATTATTTATGATTTTCATTTATCCTATTTAGTGTGAATGTTTATATTTTTCTCTGCAGAAATGTTAATGCGTTTGGTTATGGGATGCTGCCTGAGATCCCACTAGGGGAGTGTTAGTAATATACAGCACAGGCACTGTAATAACTTGAAAAAATCGAAATTGAGAAATTCTAAATTCTGAACACATCTGCCCCAAGAGTTTCAGATAGGGAGTATGGACCCTGTATCTCAAGGCCAAAAATATATATATTTGAGTTGAGAATTATTATTGATAGAGGGTATAAATTCATATTCACATATTTTTATTTTTTTTACTTATTTTTTGACAAAAATTGTACATATTTAATGCATAGTTTTCTTGATATTTTAACATTTTTGGCCGTCTTTTTGTTTCTCCGAATAGATGATCTTGTTTTTCCTTCCTAATGACTAAACAGGAGCTTTTTACCAAGAATAGGAGTGCTGTCACCCCTGTCATTTTGTTCTTATTTGTAGCTGTTTGCGATAATGGTTTTATCTTTAATCCTTTGCTGAAATCGGATTAAGCCACTTGTCTACTTTGTGAGTTAGTTTACCTAAAACTAGAAAATATAATTTAAAAATCCCTGTAAGCAGACCCTTGGATGCTGTAATACTCGTCACTTCTCTGAAAGTGAATGAACCAGTAAAACCCTTTCATTCAGTGCAGCTCCCCCTCTTCCTCTGGGATCCCTTTAGGACAGCTGACGTGCTGTATGTGACCATGTGACATGATAAAGCTAACATTTATATAGTGATTACTTTGCATGAGGCACTGGTCTCAGTGCTTTATGAATATTAACCCATTTAATCTTCATAACAGCCCTATGAGTTAGGTTTATTATACTGTCAATTTTATAGGTGCAGAAGTGGAGGCACCGAAAGGTTAAGTAACTTGAACAAGGTCAATGGTGGTTAAGTGGCTAAACCACCACTGGTGGTTAGACTGGCTCGACAGTTTGCTTTTACCACTATTCTATGGTGCCTCCCATATAATCAGCTGTCAATCCATGTATTAAACAATATAAAGCTTTTAGATTAAAAAAATGTTCTAATATTTTCCTCCTCCTCTCACGGGTTCGTCTTGTGCTGCCCACCCCCTTGAGCGACATACAACTCACTTTGGAGTCCACTGGCCCAGGCAGAAGCATGATTTGTCCAATATAAGTGAGCCTTGTTCTGTGCCCAGAAAATCTGAACTGCTTATCCAGGAGACTTTGCTCCTACTGCTGCTTGTAGCTACTCACTCATGTCAGTAGAATCTTCTTATAAGCATGTTTTGTTTAGTTACCTTAGTCTTTTGAGCGAAATGTCTTGCAGATGTGAATATTTCACAGGCTGCATTCCTTCAGATAGTCTTGGGGTGGAAACAATCTCCCTTCTACTATTCCAGAAAAATTTTGCTCATTCAGAATTAATATCCTCTCGAGTGGCCTGAAAGGTATTTATCCTGGCAAAACAGGTTTGTTATGGAGTGTGAACGCATGTGTGGACATCTAAACAGGACAAAACAGACAGCCTTCCATTCATAAAGTTAAGACTATTTGGAATATTGGTCATCTTGCTCTTCATTTCTAAAACATGAACTACAGTTATTTAATTACTTCCCATTTTGCCAAGTATTTCCCTCAAAGTTATTAGTAGAAATCTTCAGGGAACAGATAGAGTTACTTAAGGCATTTTTTTATTTGCCTGATTAAATTTTTCCATTGCTTTATTTTAATGTTTTCCTGTGTTTCTTATTTGATTAATTTGATCTGGAAATAAAAAGACAAAACGTAGCTTAAATGTTTGCTTATTTTCATTGTTGATTATCATATAAGCTGTGATTTCACTTTCAAGGGCAAAGGACACAACATTTCAAAATGAGATTTTTGACATTAAGATTCAAGCTTTTATTAAAACTTTCATTTTTTTCTGGCACCTACTAATGAAATTTTTGTTTTCCGTTTGACAAATGACTTTCAGTATTTAAATAAATTACATTTATGTAAAGTAAAGGCAGAGTTAAGAAAGAATAACAGAAAGATTCTCAGCTTTTGTAATTCTCCCTTTTGTGGTCTTAAATATGAGCACAAGGGAAGGATAAACTATACATTGACTTAATTTTCAATTTAGATTTCACAGTAGTGGAATTCCTAGTAGATATTTGAAAAATAAATCATAATACTTTAACTTAGAGAGACTTTATTATGAGAGTCCCAAAGCTTTGCGAGCACTGGGGGCTTAGTGTCTGGACAGCTCTGAAGCTTGAGGACAAAGCCGGCTCATTGTTCTACCCTTTGAGGAGCTGCAGTGTGATCTGGGAGGCACAGAACCGATATTGTGTTCAGTTGGACCTCTGGGTGGAACATAATTACCACACCTCAGTTGATGTGAGTCCAGGATACTGGTTTGTAATGCTCCCACTCTTGTGAAGATCCCAGAAACTTTTAATTGCTGTGAAGAACTCATATTCCATGAGTCACTCACTCCAAAGATTGCACCACTTGGCTCACCTGAGAATGTCTCTGCCCTCCACGTTCTCCTCATGTTTTCCTAGTGCTTTATATACCTTTGACTGCGGTATGAGTTTTTTTTCATAAAGGATGAAGAAGGGCTTTTATGCAGAGGTTGTTTTGGTGCCTAGTGTTGGCGTGACCTGATGGGTCTTGGGGTTGGATGGGTGCTGATAGAGTAGGCAATTAGGATTATTTTTTAAGAGGGGACTACTCAGTTATTCTATCTGGGAGTGGTTGCACCTATGCTTGCAAGAGAAGTTTGCATTTCTCAAGCAATAATGACTGTTTGGGGAGTGTTTTTTATGTATTTTGAAGCTCTGGTCTTGTGAGGGTTGTTAAGTCTCCTCGCTGAATTGACCCTTTTATCTCTATGTATTGTCCCTCTTTATCCCTGGTAGTATTCCTTGTTCTGGCATCTACTTTGTCTGACGTTAATATAACCACTCCAGTTTTCTTTTGATTGATGTTCACAAGGTATAACTTCTTCCATCCTTTTACTTTTAACCTATTTATGTATTTGTATTTAAGGTATTTTCTTTAAACAGCATGTAGTTGGGTCATGCTTTTTTATCCAGTCTCACAATCTGTCTTTTAATTGGTGTCTTTAGATTATTTATATTTACTGTAATCATTGTATGGTTGGATTAAGATCTACCAGCTTTTTTTCTTTTTAAGATTTTATTTTTCCTTTTTCTCTCCAAAGCCCTCCGGTACATAGGTGCATATTTTAGTTGTGGGTCCTTCTAGTTGTGGCATATGTGGGACCCCGCTTTAGCATGGCTTGATGAGCAGTGCCATGTCCGTGCCCAGGATCCGAACCAGCGAAACCCTGGGCTGCCGCAGTGGAGCGTGCCAATTTAACCACTCGGCTACGGGGCCGGCCCCAAGATCTACCATATTGGTAGTTTTATATTTGTTCCATCTGTTCTTTGTTTCTTTTCCCCCTTTTTTCTGGCTTCTTTTGTATTAATTGAATATTTTTTATGGTTTACTTTAGACTGTTGGTTTATTGTTTCTACCTTAAAATGTTTTTTAGTGGTTGTCCTAGAATTTGCAATATTCATCTTTAATTGCTTTCAGTCTGCCTTCAAATAATGTTATATTGCTTCACATGTAGTGTAAGGGTCTTGTGACAGTACACTCCCAATTCATTCCTCCCATTCTCTGTGTGATTGTTGTCATACATTTTACTTTATATGCCCTATAAACACATAATACATTCCTGCTATTTTACAGTTACTTGTATAAGAGACTATCTGATATTGTCCCAGACCTCTTGTGTATTCTATTCTGTTTTGTTCACTCTTTTCTTCCTTTTTGTGTTTCAGTTTTCGTGATTTCTATTGATCTGTATTCAGAGTCACTGCTTCTTTCCTCAGCTGTGTCGTGTCTCCTGGTGAGCCTCTGGAAGGCATTCTTCATCTCTGTTAGCACGCTATTCATTTCATTCCATTTGATTCTTTTAAGCTTATGAATCTTTGATGAATTTTCCATCTGTTCATGCATCTTGCTCATGTTTTCGACTAAAGTCTTTAACATATTAATTATAGTTATTTTAACTTCTCTCTTTGATAGTTCCAATATCTGGGTCACATCTGAGTCTGGTTCTCTTGATTACTTTGTCTCTAGATGGTTTATGGTTTTTTTCTCACTTCTTTGTGTATCTCACAATTTTTGTTTGAAAGCTGGACATCTTTTTTAGAATTGTAGACACCGACAGATAGTATTTATGCCTGGAAATGGGCATACCCTGTTTTTGCTAGGCCTTTAGTGTGGGGATTGGGTCAATGTGGTAAGGAATTGGGGCTGTTTGGGCTTTTGCTGTTGCTATGGCTACCTTCAGTGCATGACAGAGTTCAAAATTTTCTAATGTTACTTTGTGATTAGGGTAGGAGTTGGGTTGCCAGAGGGTTTTTCTCCATGCTTCTGTTGCACCCTCAGCTTTAGGCTTGAGCCTGTACATCAGAGAGGTTTTCCTGTCACTCTTGCCCCTGCCTCAGCAGTAGACTGTTGTTACTTGATACGTGGTAATTGCTGGCCTGGTGCAGCATGGGGGTCGGGCAATGGGTGTGGGAGAGCATCCTCTTGTTCCAGTTCAGCCTTAGTCTCAGGCAAGTGCTGTGCCCCAAAGTCTCAGTGATGGGGCCTTCCTGATGATCCTGCCCCTCCCCAGTGCTAGAAGCTCTCTCATAGTCTGGGCCCAGGATATTGTCTGCTCCTTTCCAGGGTGAAGGATTTTCTTCCTTCTCCATTCCGTAGTGGCACTGAGTTTCAACCGGTGCTCTTAGAGTTACAAGGTTTGCTGCCTTGTCCCCAGTGGTCGAGGCTTTTGTTGATAGAGCAGATGTGGAGGAGGGTCTGGGTGAGGTCTGTGTCTTTCCCACAGCGCTGCTCCTTCCCTGCTTGGGCTTCCATCACAAGGGAGGCTTTCTCTGCTCTCAGTCCTTGTGAGCATCTGCTGAGATCCGGGAAGAGCCTGCAAATGGGTACAAATTCCCCCTGCATATGTGGCTCCCAGGGGTCCTATATTCCCATGCTAGCCCATACTAGGCCTCTAGCAGTTCATTACATTTTTAGATGACTTCTCACCAGCTTATATGAGGCCTGGTGTCTGCCCCAGGTAAGCAGTGTTTGCATCCTGTCTTTCCTTATATTCCAGGCTAGTTGGTGGCCCTGTGATCTTACCTCTGTGGGGTTCTAGGAAGGTTAGTGTTTTGTAGATTATATAGCCTTTCTTTGTTTTAAGGGTAGGAGCAACACTCTTTTCCAGCTTTTTCACATCTTTAGGAATGTTTTTATTTACTGACTTTTCAAGACCTGAGATTTGAGTTGGCTGCTTCATTTGGGTACAGTTAAAGTCTGATTCTCAAATGAACTAGCATTAAAAGCATGGCTAATGTCCTTGCAGAAACTTGGGGACTGTGGCAGCCGTGGAGCCAGTGTAGTGTCACGTGTGGGGATGGTGTCAGAGAGCGTCGCCGCGTGTGCCTGACTTCCTTCCGCTCCAGACCTGGCTGCCCCGGAATGTCCTCGGAGACCTCCCTGTGTTCCCTGGAGGAGTGTGCTGGTAGGTATTCTGCCTTCAGGAGTCTCTCCTCAGAGCCTCCATCTGAGAGATTCTTGAACCCAAGCTGCCTGAAAGTCACTAGTCTGAGTTCGGGGGTGGACTCATTAACGTTCTCTTATTGCTGTTGGCTGTACTAACCCTGTATTCCTTAGTGTGTCTATGACTGGGAGTAACTGGCCAGTGGGATGACAGGGCATTTACCACTGTGGAAGATCAGGAAATGACACGGAAATCTATCTAACTTAAAACTTCAGATATATTAAATAATTTTTAAAAATACAAAAATGGGTGGGATGATCATTTCTTCCCAAGAGCTTTTTTGTTTTGTTACTTCTCCCCACCAAAACTGTGGGAAAACATTCAAAAAGTTTTCTTCTCCTTATCATCCCAGAGAAGCCCTAGGGGACCACACAGACGGTTATTTGTCAGAACGAGGCAAGACAGCTTGTCTTGTCCCTTGAATGGCTCTACATGTATTCCATACCACCCCTACCCAGGAGGAGAAGGTGGGGAGATTTCATCTTTCCTTCACCTGGAGACTGACCTTTCCTTAATCGTCTAAGCATCTTGAAGGTACACACTGGTAGATGCTCAATAAGTGATGTGTATGGTCCATAGATGTGATGCTCACATGACTTAGTTAGCTGCATCCCATTCATTTGGCATAGGTTATAGTAATAAAGGCTCCTTGCTCGTCCCACACACCATCCCACCTTCTGATATACAATCAGCCCTCCACTTAGTTGGCTGGCCTTTGCTCTGGTCCCAACTCTCAGATAAAGTCATTCTGTCAAGTCCTGCCTTCTTCCACTGTCCAGTTCCAGGTTAAAAAACCATCCCTAGTTCCTTTTCCCTTTGGGATAGGGAGAAGTTAGGTGTTTTTCTGTGTTTGGCTCCCAACACAACTTTTGGCTAAAGAGCACCTTTTAGCCAAAACCACAGGCATCTGGCTACATCCTGGCCAGTGTCCCGGCCTGTGGCCTTAGAAAATCATTGTTGCTGTCTCGTCTTTCCAACCAATACTGTAGGCTTTGTTCTCTTTATTCTAGCATCCTGAGGATATCCTCACTTCTGGGTTTTCCTATTACAGCCTCAGGCCCAGGCTCTTCTCCTAGCCCTCACCCTGCCCCTCTTCTTTCATAAGCCCTGGGCCCCACCCTGAATTGTTCTTTCTCCAGTTGTGTCTCATGCTGTTGTCTAAGGCTCTCTTCTCTGTCTGCTCTTTTCAAGTCCTCTTCACTTTCCACAGCTCCTTCCTTGTGTATAACTTCCTCCACATATGCCTGCTCCTCTCAATTCTGGGAGAACAGAATCGGGTTAAGATATTCCATGTAGAGTTCCATAATACTAAGATGAACTTAAAATTAATTGCCACTGGCTTCTACTGCACCCTTGGAAGTGACAGCAGTGTCAACCATTTATTGACCATCTGCTATGTGCCAGCACTTTAAATACATTAGCTCACTTACAGCTCACAATAATTCTATGAGGTAAGGATTATTATGTTGGGCTCAAATCTTGAGAGCTTGCTGCCTGCCAGGCATTTTTCTAAGTGCCTTGCACATATGAAGTAGGTACATCATGATCTCCACATACAGATGAGGACTCGGAGGCCCAGAGAGGGTAAGTGACCTGCCCGAGACCATAAAGCTAGAAAGCAGGGACCTAGATATGACACCTATCTACTAAGCTACCTATCTTGAATAATTGCCTTAATATACAAGCCAGTCTAGCTTTCTAGAAGCACCGACAGCCTGGAATTTGCAATCATTTTTAGGATATGTGGTATTATTTCATGTTCTGGCATCTCAACTCTTTAATTCCAGGCGGGAACTAGAAATTTGTACATTATAAATTAGTGAAAAGGGTAAGTGCTGCAGGTACCCTACTTCTACTCTAAGTGGTCCTCAGTTAAATGCTTACATTGGTAAAAATGGTCATTTCTTCCAAGTGTTCTCTTTTTCCTATTCAACCTATTTTCCACTCTTTGGAAATGTAAAGATCTGTTTGCAGGCTGCTTAGCATCAGGAAATCTCCATCACTTTTGGTGAAGGGGGAAAGGCTAGATGAGGCAGAGATGGGCGAGGTCCGCAGCTTTTGGGCTTTCCTCCAGCCATAGTTTTGCAGGGAACCAGCCAGAGTCAGAGATGACAGCTAAGTAAGGGGTTCCATAATGTACCGGAGCAATGCTGCTACCCACTGACCTAAGCAGCCACTGCAGATGGAAGAAGTGATGAGTCAGCAATCAAGTCTGTCATCATTCAACTATTTTCACTTGGTTGAGAGTTTAGAGTTTTGTTTGGCTTTGAAAGGCTATTTTTGTGCCAAAGTCTGAGGGTAGTTCTGTATTAATTTGGTCCATCTTGTTCAATACAAGAGTGGGAGGATCCAATAGCCCTTGTACCCACGTTCTGTCTGGTGGGATATTGATCATTTTGCAGTTACCTTTTTAATAATGAATCAATTAATTAATCTAACATTTATTGAGTATCAACTATGTGCAAGTTACTGTGACTGGGTTGGGAATATATGGATAAGACATGTCCCTGTCTGGAAGGGGCTTATGATATAGTAGCTCAGCAGACATATAAACAGGCACAATACACAGTACAATAGAGAGCCTACAATGATGAAGGTATCCACAGCTTGCTATGGATGCTTACAGGGGTGATAACGTATGCTGGGAACACCTCCATTCTTGGAGGAGGTGATGATTGAACTGAAGTTTGAAAGCTGAGTAGGTGTCACCAGGTGAAATACGTGAGAAGGGAAATTTTAGCAAAGGGGGCAATGGAAGAAAGTGGCACATTAAGAGACCCAGAGGATGGAAAATGGTTTCATGTGGCTAGAGGATAGTGTGTCAGGAGGGAGTGGTAAAAACGAGGCTGGACAGGTAGGCAGGAGACAGATTCTGAGGGGCTGTGAAGGTTTGGACCTGTATTCTAGAGAGATCTCTCGGCTGTAGTGTGGAATATAAATCAGAAGGGGTAGGGGTGGCAGCAGAAAGGCCTGTTAAGAGTTCTTCACTAACCCAGGTAAGAAATGAAGCACTGGCAGTGGGGATGCAGAGGAGAGAGGGATTCCAAGACTCCGATGTGGTGAGTGATGGAGAGGGAAGCATCAGGGATGAAACCCAGGATTCTGGTACTGGCAACTGCATGGACAGCAGGGCCATGCCGTTGAGATTGGACATATCGTACTGGGGGGTTCTGGGGGGAGGAGGATGAGTCTTGGGCATGTGGAGGTGAAGGTGTCTGGGATGCTGATGGAGAGAGCAGAGCTATTGCAGCCAGGATGAGATCTAGATCTCCCTGGCTCCAAAGTTCATGTTCTTCTCGCCAGTTAGTTAAGTGAATGTTATCATTGAAACCAAGAAGAGAAAAACTCACAGGAAGTGTCAAGACAGTAACCAGTGCTGCAGCAGTCAAGGAATATCAGGACAGAGCGCCTTTGCATTTGTCGTTTGGCTATTAGATCATTAATGACCTCGACAGGACCCGTTTCATTGGAATCCTGGGGACAGGTTGCAGGAGCCAGAGGCGACGATGTGGAAGCAGTAAGTCAGCAAATGTGGACTCCTCTTTCTGTAAGCTTGGCTGGGAATACCAGGAGCAAGATACAGCTATGGCAGTAGTGAGAGGGTTCTAGAAAGGTCTTTACAAAGTGAGAAGAGCTTGAGCATGTTTCTGTGGAGCTGCACAAAGGAGAAGCTGGAGATAATTGGTACCAAGGGACGATCCCCCTGGAGAAGGGTGGCCTAGAGAGTACTGGGCGGACTTGCTTTATAAGAAGAGACTTCTCCCACTAATTCCATAGAGAAAGAGGTAAATAGAGATGTGCCTGCTGCTAAGTTTATGGGGGAGGAGAGGATGGCAGAAGAAGTTGGGAATGTACTTGCCTGATGGTGTCTATTTTTGTGACCTAGCAGACTGCCAAGGAAGGGGATTAGGTGGGGGCGTGAGGAAAGTGGTGAAACTTTGAGGCAGTTTTATTGGAATGGAAGATGGAAGAGAGAATTGCTTAGGGAGCCATGGACGGAGTTATGGGCAGCCGAGGTTGGGCGCTGTCAGTGCGTAGAGGCACTGGCCTGCATGGGTGCATTATTTTCTCCACCAGAGCTCAGGGCCTGGGTGCAGCAGCTGAGAATCTGCTGGGATTCCCACACCCACATTCCTGGATTTATCTAGGGATGGACTTTTGCTGCAGAGCAGGGAAAGGGCTATAGCTCAGTATTAGTGGCCAGAGAGTTGAGGTTTTGGCAGGAGAATGGTTTAAGTGATGGATCATGGGTGTAGGGAGAGAAGTGAGGCCAGGAGGTGGCTGGCAGATTGGGAGAAAATGCAAGGGTTGGGGAATCTGAAGTTGCAGTGAGGTTGAATACCCAGTGTAGTAATCATGAGTGAAGGAGAGGGGAGGATACAGCCAGAAAGTGGGCTGTGAAGTTCAAGATTTCAGAAGAGGAGCAGCTGCAGACAACGGAAAGGTATGACATGCTGGATGGACACTGAAGCACTGGGACTCCAGTAGGACTCAAGTACTAGTGACTGATGGCTGCCACGAGGTTGGCAGATAACAGAGTTGAAGGAGGAGTCGGGGGCGGTTTGGGTGGATGGCACGGGCATCAAAAGAGTAGAAGTTTTATACAGAGGTGAAAGAGTTGGTTGAAAATGGCAGTCAGGAATGAGGAGACAGGATACACCCTACTTCTGGCCCTGTTTGCTTATAAAGTATGTGTCACAGCTTCCACCCAAGAGGGTGGGCAGGGGGAAGCTGTGTCCTGCAGGATATTCAGTCTTCAGGTAAGGCAAGGAGGCAAAGGGAGTGTTTGGTGGAGAGATTCCGGATGTGGAGGAGGTTGGTTACCACAGGGTACAGTAGAAAGGAGAGGAGAGAGTGGGAGAGTGTGGGTCTAGCAGATGACGCAGAGAGCTGGTGGTGATAAGAGAGTAGGCAAGAAGAGAGAGGACAGGTGACTGGAAGGGCTTGAATGGAGGACAGTGACCACGGAGGAAAGGGAGATGAGGCCTGGTGGCATTAGGTGGTCTCAGGTTCCCAGGTGTTTCGGTGGCAGTACAGCCTGAGGCCCCGCTGGCCTCTGAGCCTTGCTGAAACATTTTGATGACTGTGGGACAAACCAGTTTGAGAGAGCAGAGAAGAAGAGGAAAACTCAAGGCCACTTGGAAGGGAGGAAGGGAAGTGGACAGCTGAAAATAGAGGAATGAGAAAGCAGAGGCTTCAACATTTAGGAAAGACAGTTCCTGGGTATTAGAAGGGAGGAATGAATTCTGTTGTATTACCGAAGATCTTCTTTCACCTATCAATTTCTCTCGAGATGTGCAAATTTAGGTACAACCTACCTAAATTATTTTGCATTTCAAGTTTTATACTTGGTAGGAATTTTCCAACGTGCATCTCAAAGGTACATTTAACTACAGATATCCCATGTTTACATCATTGTAAGCAAAAACCTGGATTTTACCTTGAAACTTTCCTCATGCTACTTCTTTGTGAAAAATGTGAGACAAGCGTCAGCAGGAGCCCCCGAGTCCAGGAATCACCTTAAGTGTGGCTTATCTGGTCACCTCACTTACATGGGTCTCTGTTTCTTAGTTTGGCTTAAGCTGCCAGCAGAGATGCAGATGTGGGACCAGAAATCTTTGTTCTTAGAAAAGCCTCTCAGAGACCTGAAAACCACCAGAGAAAACACTACTAGAGAATACATTTGTTCTTCCCTTTTTTGTAGCTTTCCGGCCATCCAGCCCGTCTCCTCTTCAGCCGCAGGGCCCGGTGAAGTCCAACAACATCGTGACGGTCACTGGGATTTCGCTGTGCTTGTTCATCATCGTGGCCACCGTCCTCATCACGCTGTGGAGGAAGTTCGGCCGCCCCCCCAAGTGCAGCACCCCCGCTCGGCACAACTCCCTCCACTCGCCCAGCTTCCGGAAGAACTCAGATGAGGAGAACATCTGCGAGCTGAGCGAGCAGCGCGGGAGCTTCTCGGATGGGGGTGACGGGCCTGTGGGGGGCCCGGGGGACATGGGCATCCCTCTGACCTACAGGCGCAGCGTGCCGGCCACTCCCGAGGACGACGCTTCCCGGCAGTGACAGCTTCCAGTCCAACGCGCAGAAGATAATCCCACCGCTGTTCAGCTACCGCCTTGCCCAGCAGCAGCTGAAGGAGATGAAAAAGAAAGGCCTGACAGAAACCACCAAGGTGTACCACGTGTCTCAGAGCCCCCTGACAGACACGGCCATCGACGCCGCCGCCGCCGTCTCCCCCTTAGACTTGGAGAACCCGGAAGAAGCTGCCGCAAACAAGTTCAGGATCAAATCCCCGTTTCTGGACCAGCCCGCGGTCAGCGCCGGGGAGAGGCCTCCCTCCAGGCTGGATGTCGGGGTCTCGCAGGCCACTTGTGCCGTGAGCCCCAGCCAGACCGTGATCCGCAAATCCCAGATGAGGCACGTGGGCAGCAGAGGGGGGCTGTCAGAGCGGAGCCACCCCAGGAGTTCCCACTTCCGGAGGACAGCCAGTTTCCACGAGACCAAGCAGGCGCGGCCCTTCAGGGAGAGGAGCATGTCTACCCTGACCCCACGGCAGGCCCCCGCCTACAGTTCTAGGACGCGGACCTGGGACCAGGCAGAAGACAGGTTCAGGCCTCAGAGTCGGGGTGCTGCCGCGCTTCCTGAGAAACTGGACCATTTCCAAGGGGCAGGTGGAACCGCTGGTCCACTAAGCCCCCTCCCTAAATCCTACACCTTGGGGCAGCCCACCAGGAAGCCAGACCTAGGGGATCGTCAGGCGGGATTGGTGGCAGGAGGCGAGAGAACAGAGCCTCACAGAGCTCGGCGGGGACCGTCCCCCAGTCACAGGAGTATCTCAAGGAAGCAGCCCTCCCCCACTGCCCCCAAAGATAGCTACCAGAGGGTCAGTCCTCTGAGCCCTTCTCAATGTCGGAAAGACAAGTGCCAGAGCTTCCCGGCGCACCCCGAGTTCGCCTTCTACGACAATACATCATTCGGCCTCACTGAAGCCGAGCAGAGGATGCTGGACCTCCCGGGATATTTTGGGTCAAATGAAGAGGATGAAACCACAAGTACTCTTAGCGTGGAGAAGCTGGTCATCTAGACCAAGAGTCAGCCTGAGACTTGACACAACTGGGGTCCTTTGCTCAGGTTGTGGTACCAGCTGCTCACATTGTTGTGCGGACTGTTTTGTATAACTGTTTGTGCAGGAGGACAGAATGTGGGGAGGAAGTAACTCACACAGACCAGCATGTGTGTGTGCACCTGTGTTTGAATTTATAAGGAAGAAGTTATTTATCCTGAACCTTTCCCTTTGTAATCCTATTTCTATTGGTTTATTCCTAATAACAATGATAATAGAATTTAAACAAGAGTGAAATAGGGCTTGGTGTCTCATGTGGATGTGAAAGATGACAAGATGTGACTTGTGAGGATGAAATGCTTTGAAAAGTTCATTTGCCAATTCCAACCTGAAACAGAAATCTGGGAGTCTCAACTATAAAAGGGCTGGAACAAAGCAAACTTGCTAATACAACCCTGAATGGTAATTTATTAAGTTGTAAATGCATAAGAATTTGACACCTACAGGGGCAGTATTGAACCAGTTTCATATTTGGCTGATGAAGTCACTTATGACTACCATGCACCTAGGAATGGTGATACCACAAGATATCCTAGAAGAACTTTCAGGCCAGAGTTTGGTGATATCTTACTGTTTTTTATGCAAGGAAGAGCCCTGGTATGTGACACAAAATTATGTGAGTTAATTCTGCTTTGGGGAAATCACATAAGAAGCTGATTTTTCAGGTAGTGAGTCAAATGAAGACCTATCCATCCATCCATCATTGTTTTGAGCAAAAAAGTAGACAGTTTTGAAAGCAAGGTGTTGTCTTCTGAGAAAGCACCAACTGGAGTGGGTAGTGGGTGTTGGCCAGGACACTGCCCGACATCAAGATGCTGACTTTGTGTTCCTGGACCAAATTGGCAGCAGGGACCCCAGGGGGTGCCATTCTGAAACTGGTGTGTGTATGTTTCTAAAGATAACTTTATCATGTTACTCAGAATGTGCTTAAATTAATCTCGGGTATATGGGAAGCAGCCAGCCCGGTGATCTAGTGGTTAAGATTCAGCGCTCTCGCCCTGCAGTCTGGGGTTCGTTTCCAGGTCAGGGAACCACGCCACTTGTCTGTCAGTTGTCATACTGTGGCAGCTGCATGTTGCTGGGATGCTGAAAGCTATGCCGCCGGTTTTCAAACACCAGCAGGGTCACCCATGGTGGACAGGTTTCAGCAGAGCTTCCAGACTAAGACAGACTAGGAAAAAGGACCTGGCCAGCCGCTTCTGAAAAAAGTTGATTGTGAAAGCCCTGTGAAGGGCAGTGGAGCATTGTCAAATACAGAGCTGGAAGGTGAAAGGATGGAGCCAATAAAGACTGGGTAGGCTCACTAGGAGTCAGAGTCGACTCCACAGCACACTCAGAAAAAAATGTGGAAAGTAGGTAGACTGGATTATGATTTTACAGCTTAAGCTTTTTTAATTGGAAGAAAGAGGTAAAGAGGGAAATAGAGAAAAGAAGTCTTTTAGAAATTTAGAACCACTTTTGTTTTCTGATTCAACCTCCCGACCACATTATACAGAGGAAGAATTTGAGGCTCAGGGAGGGGAATTAGCCCTGTAGGGTTGGATGGACGTGCACTCATATTTTTATCCTAAATGCCTACCTCTTTGCACTCTGCTATCACAGCCTTCGCAAGTCTTCTCTAACAGCAGAAACTTCAGGAGAAAGCAGGCCGTTTTTGCAATAAGAGGGCTTAGAGAGATGCCTTTACTAGATTTTCCCAAAGGAAGGAAGCTTTCTTCTGCTTGATGTTAGGACTGGTCGTCCAGCTTGCTTTGTTTGGAAGTCAGGCCTAAACAAAAGAACCCGAAGGTGGGGCTCCTCCGTTGGAAGTCTGTCACCAGTACCAAGTGGGCACGCTGCAATCTGTGTGCTTCCTTTCAGCCCTTGAACCTCATGCCTTATCTGCATGCACTGGAGTAGCTGCACTTTTCTTCCTGTTCACCATGACCCCTCTAGCGACCACACCCTCCCTGCCTTTCAGACTGTTTTCCTTCTTCCTTTTGGAGTTTATCAGGGTGTCAGCCTGCTGGCGAGGTTTCAGGGATCAGTGGAGAAAGTGGAATTAGACGGGAAAAAGTCACAAATGCAAATACTATAGCTGTAAAAGTTTCTCTTCTGTTCTTTGCATTACCACTTCATTTGTGGCCATTTTTATTGAAAATTAAAATATACTTCCTTCTGGAAATGCTGTAATAATAATATCTACCTTTCAGGAACAGAAGAAATAGATTATTCAGAGGGATCTGACAGCTGGTATGTGCTGATGCAAAAAAGAGGAAACCAGACTTTTTAATCTCCATTTTCTTTGTTTATCATACTAGAAAGCTTTGTTCTCTTTCCAAGTTCACAGGCTTGTGTCCCAACCTTTGAGGACAGAGGGTACATGCTCACTTGTTCCAGATTTCACAGTGAATTTTCCTACAGTGTCAGAATGAGACCAAAACAGCCACAGGAAAGGTGAAAATTAGAGAAAAACACTGTGAGCAGAAAGATCTTCTGTTAAGATCTGTTCTTCGGCAGGATATCATGCATCTAAATTAATATCACAGTGAACTAATACCAGCTAATAGCATGTTCACCACCCACCTCCCCAGTTTTCTGTGGCCCTAACAAGAGTCAATCTCTACATTTCATACTTAGAAGATAACTTGGCCTCTGCCTCTGAGAAAGAGAAAACTAGGTGCCTCAGCATTGTCTTTGGTGGATAAGTGGTAAACATTAGAAATAATCTCGTATTCTTCACCATTGTGTCCCTAGGTCCTAGCCCCAGTGGCTGCCATTAACTAGAAGCTCAATAAAGATTTGTGGAATAAATGACTAGCTATTCAAAAGCCCTCAAAACTACCTTTGCAGTTGAACTAGAACAATTCTAATACTTTAAATCTTAAACCATTATGAATGTGATGTGTTCCTATGAGATATTGTAGGGTTTTGATTTCTAGAAGTCTCCAGAAACAAAGAGATCTTCATCTTTTGCAGATATCACCCTGGCTGAAGGTGAAAGTGTCTCTAGAGTCTATTGCAGTGTCTGCACATGGCAGTCACTTAACAATTATTAAATGCATATGAGAGAGTGGCTTCCAAGTGGATGGGGTGCCCTGTCTTCCTAACAAGTCTCTTCCATCCATGCCACTGCTCTGGAGTCTGCACCACCTCTTTGGGGCAATTGCTCCCCAATTGTGACTTCTAAAGTAGATTTGCTAGAGCTGAGAGCATTCAGTGTGCCAAGCCCTTGCCACCGTTACCCAAATGATAATCCAGCCTTTCCTACCAATTTTCTCTCCTCGAGTTCTGGTCCACTCCAACCTGACCCACCCAATATAAAATTGTTGTTTTATGACTTTGATGATTTCTCATTGTATTCTAGGTATGCAATTGTAAAATGATGTTGCACAGTTTTTAGTCTGGGCAGTTTCTGAGTCATTTTTATGCACAAGTGACAGCATATTTAAAACTCATAGTATTATGTAAATTCTTTTTTTTCCAGGTCATACCAGCTGAGTCATGGTTTGGACAAAAAGAAGTAGTTTAGCATAGTCAAAAGAATACAAGTTTAATCCTGGCCCTTCCCTTTCTAGCTACGTGATCTTAGGCAAGTCACTTAATCACATAAGCCTCTGTTTTCCATGTGTAAAATGGGAAGAATACCTACCCTTGCTACTGGTTCATGTTGGGGATTTGAGCATACATACTTATTTCCTATCCCTTCTCAGACTCACTTATACTTATAGTAATGGGATATAAAAGGTACACACCAAAAAGGGTTTAGAGAACAAGAGGATAAGTGATTTCAATGAATTTCTGGAAGACAGAGTATTTGGAAGAGCACTGAGTAGAAGAAGCTATAGCTCAGGATATGCTTGAAGAGTCTTGCAGGAGATGAGGGTGCCTCCCTATGTGGTAGAACCTTGCAGAGGTTGGGGACTCAGAGAAGTTCCTGGATGAAGGGGAGACAGAAGACAGTGAAGGTCTGTGTATGAAATGGTCGTCCTCCACACCACTCCTCAACTCTGGTGCCAAGAACCCCGGCAACTAGGTAGTTTGACCACAGAAAAGAGCAAAACCAACCAGCCAACCAAAAAATGACCAACAGGGACTTTTTAAAAGACACTGAAGGATCTTTCTGAGAACACTTGGGCATCTAGAGTCATCACTGGTACCCCAGCACGAAGCCATCTACATTCCGGCATTTGAGGGGTCACAGCACAACAAACAGATCTCTGGCTGTTTACCCTAAATTGAAGCCCGCCGGTCAGCAAGTTCCACTCCTGTGCTTAGAGTGTCTAGTCAGTCTTTCTCCTGTCTCATTCTTAAGAATAGCCAGACAACTGAGAATGCCCAAATATTTGAGAAAAGCCTACAGTATGATGAAGAAAGCTAAACAGAGAAAAACTGACCCCAGAGGAAACATATAATTCAGGGAATATAAGAAGGGTCAAATAAAAACCCTACAAAACTAATTCTTTATTACTAAAGAGATGTGAAATGACATTGCATCTATTAAGCATGAACATGATGCTATAAAAAGCAAGAATCATAAAATGGGGAGGAACTTTTGCAAATGAAATATTCCATAGAAGATTGTAAGATAAAGTAGAGAAAATCTCCCAAAACCTTGAGCAAAAATGTGTGAAATATGAGAGTATAAACATGCACACACACACAAGATCAATCCAGAGGGGTGCAATAAGAGACCAATAAGAATTCTAGAAAGAGCAGAGAAGACTAAGGAGAGAAAGATACCAAAGAAACAATACAATGAAAATTTACAGAACTAAAGATGGGAGCTTTCAATTAAAAAGGGCCTTCTGGATTTTGATTAGGGGGAAGGGAAAAAAACCACACATCATCTGAAGCTTTCGAACAAGTTATACAGAGAAGAACCTAAGAGCTTTCCTGGGGTGAGGGAACACCAACTCCTACAAGAAACAAGAATCATACCGGCATTAGATTTCTTATAGCTACACTAGAAGTAGTGGTATAACAGCTTCAAAATTCAGGGGAAAAATGATTTTTGACCTGGGAAACCTATACCCAGTCAAATGACTTGTGAGGGCAAAATAAAGACATTGTTAAAGACTCAGAAAGCTTACTTGCCATACACCTTTTCGTAAGAACTTATTTGAGCATGTATTCCATCAGTAAAACAACAAAGTAACATGAGGAAGATGTGGGATTCAGGAAATACCAGATGTGACCAAGAATGTCAGCTGTGTGGGTGACTTAGCCACCAGTTCATATTGCAGCAAGAATAGGGCTTCAGGAAAGAAAAGAATTTCATATAACATAGAGTTGGAGGAACCTGAAGATACACTATAAGCAAAGAATGCATGAAAAGAAGAAAAGCAACTAGAAATGTTTTTTAAAAAGACTCTATAAGAAAGTCCAAATCCAACTGTGAATCAAGTTAGAATAGGACGTCAGTGGGCTTCAAAAAGAAAGAGAAAAAAGAATGCAATAGATAGAACAGACAAGGTGGCACAGCTGTCCTCATTCAATAAGAAAAGAAAACGGTAAGCATCAAAAATCAAACTAACCAAGATTTTGAGCAACTGAGCAGCACAGGTTGTGACACTGATTACAGAAAAACACAATTCTTGCTCTCCGTGAAGGAAAGTTTTCATAAACATCCTGGTGTTAGTGCTCTTTATTGGTCACTGTCTGTTAGATCTAACAGACTCTAACCTGCGGACCAATTATAGAAGACTTAATTATGGTTGCAGAAGGGAATGGAAATGTTCTCAGTCATGGAAATCTAAGAGTTCAGCTTTATGAAAAGTTTGGAGGTAGAAGTAGAGGAGGGGAGTCTAGGAGCGGTAGGAGCTCAAATCTCCTCCTCACAAAATGGAGAGCCAAGAGATGCTGTCTGTGTTTGAGAGAACTAAAAACAAAAGTTTAAGGAAATGAGAGTTTCAAAAGTGAACAATAGAACTAAAAATAGTGATGTAACTATTGTGTGTGTGGGTGTGATACTAAGTAAGCTGAATCTTGACCTGGCATTGCAGGAGTCAATAAATGAATAGCATCTCAATGGTCTATCTATACACCATTGGAGAGCATCAGCAGGACAACGGAAAGCCAGGAAGGTAAAAGTGGTTTGCACTTGCAAAGTGGGTCTGAGGCTGGGAAGCAAAAAGCAAGGAACAATTGCTTTTTGCTGTAAGTCTTCCTGTACTATTTGCCTTTCTTTTCTTTTTTAACTTTGACAAAACAAAAACCAAACGTAACAATCCTGCCTTACAGCATTAGGGTGAGGGTCAGGGGTAACCTATTACTAATGCCTAGGAATCTAACTGGTGAGCCATCGTGTGGCTCTTATTTCTACTAATAGTAGAATTTGCTCCTGGTGGTGTTACTGGACCTCCAACCTGCCCCACCCATGTTTCTTCCTTCCTTGGGGATCTTGCATGGCTCATAGCCCCAGCTGCCCTGTCATGTCTTCTGTCTCCCGGCATTCCAACCGTGAGCTCTCTCTCACTGCCCACCTCTTCTCCGTATGCCACCTCTGCTGCCAGTGTGGGTGCCCTGAGCATGCAGTTATTGCTGTTGTCAGTTTCTCCCTCAGCTGCTGCCGAAACACACCAAGCTGCATCTTATTATTATTCATTGACTGATGTAAATTTATTTCCTAAGTTCAAATGCATGAACTTGAAAGCTTACTATTTAGCTCATAATCATATAATTGCTCAATTAAAAATATGGCTCATAATATACAAAATCTTGTGTCAGCTTTTGCTGTTTCTGAGCTTTATACCAGAACTACTTTATAATTTTTCTTTAAAAGTAAAGCAGTATGTACTTGTTATAGGACATTTGGAAAATAGACATAATTGCTGTATTCCTCTTCATCAGCTTGGGGTACAGAAAGAAATCCCATTTCGTTAAAATTAGACAGTACCCAAATCACTTCTAAAGAGAAGGTCTCTTTCCTCTTTGAGTCCTTTGGCCTGAAATAGCTCCCAACCACCCAGGGATGCTTACGCCTCCTCTTCCTGAGGTGTCACTCTGGCCAGAAATCTGGAAGTCATCCTAAACTCCTCTTTCCTCTTCATCCTTCAGATCTACTGAATAATAAGTCCTTGGAGAAATTAAGTAACTCGCCTGGGTCACGTAGCATCTGGTGGGTGGGCCTTAGGAGCAAAAATCTAGTACTTAGGAAACTTGTGCTAAATTACCCTGTTCTTAAGTAGGGTTATGCTTATTGGGGCTGCGTGGGTGGGGTCCCCAAGGAGGATGTGGATGGAATCAAGCCTTCCCAGTTCCCTTCCCCTCCCCAAGAACCTTCTCTTGGCATCATGGCTGTCACATAGCTACTAAATGGCAAAGGCAGGATTGACTTCCTCAGTGAGTTTTTATGTCAAACTATCTCTTTTCTTATTTTGTTTTCTCAAAATTTTATTAGTAAAATTTTCAAATAATCAGAAAAGTCAAAACAATAGTACAATCACACTTGTATATCAACCACCATATTCAACAACTGTTAACATTTGCTATATTTGTTTTGTTTATTTATTAGGTTAAACCATATGAAATTGTAATAGAAAATGGTTGAATAGGAAAAATTTCCTGTAGTTCAATCTAATGTCTGAGTGAGTGGGTGTGTTGCTGAACAACTTGAATATATGTTGCAGATATACATAACTCTTCAAAATGTATTTTCTAAGAATAAAGACATTCAGCTGCAAAACCCATATTATCACCTAAGAAAACAATTCCTTAAAATAATCTAATATCCGGTCCACATTCGAATTTCCCCAGTTGTCCCCAAAGTGTCTTTTTTCTGCTTCAGAATCCAATCAAGATTCATGCATTGTATTTGGTTATGTCTTCTTTTATACTAGATTCTCCCTCCACGTATCCTTTTTTAGAAAACGACATTGATTTTTTAAATTGACTGGACCAGTTGTCTTTGTCAAATGTAGATTTGTCTGATTGCTTCCTGGTGGTGGTAACTTGTCCCTCTCTTCCTGGTAAGTCTTGTAACCGGGACGTTATGTTTAAAGATTTGATTCAATTCCGTGTGAAGACTCATAGGGAGCCTGTGTGCTCTGTGTTGCAGCCCATCAGGAGGCACAGGTGTCCCATTATTAGTGATGCTAAGTTTGAACACTTGATTAAGGTGGCAATGGCCAGACCTCTCCACTTTGTGTATGTATGGAGAGACAGTTCTCCACAGGTCTCTCGTTTTTCTGGACAACTTGTGAGCAAGGCACTGAATGCCCTTTTTTCCCGCTGGACTATGTTTTCGAGGAAGTTTGGATAGCAAACAGCCTTGGAAGGTAGACATAGTGTCAGTCTCTGCAGCCAAGGGCAGGCATGCTTACTGTCCAGTATAAAAGATTAGGGTTCCCTAAGTTCAGGGTTCTTTCATTGTTATACAACCCATGGTGTGCAGGTGTCACCTGGCCCTCTTTGCTTTGCCCTGTGGGTCTTGAGGAACCAACACAAAAATGCTGATACACAGTGAGGAATAAGTTCTCATGAAGCCAGAAGTCCTGTGTCTTTTGAAGATATCCAAGAGACTGGCTGGCTACCTTGTCAGTTTGCAGATAGGGCTTTCTCAGACCCTTCACAGTTCTTGATAATGTTTCCCTTTGTAATTAGTAAGTAATCTATGGGTGATACATTGGCACTGTGTGAATATCTTGTTTCTCTACAACACTTTACCTAATGGTTTTAGATTCCATATATAATCTTTGCCTGAATCAACAAGTTTATTGGAGGTAGCAAAATGGTGATTTTCTGTTTCTATTATTCTTTCCACATTTATTAACTGCATTCTTCCGTAGAGCTTCCCCTCATCCACTGGCGATGAACTACAGTTCCTTACAAAAAGGTAGGATGAATGCTTAATTCTTCCCCTTTAATTATCAAATATTAGGGTAAGGTGTTGGTGTAATAATTTCTGTCTCCATGAACTCATCGAGTTTTAAAAATTTAATATTTTACAATCAGTTATTCCTTTTGATGTCCGGATTGTTTGGATCTGTCCAGTGGGAGCCTCTTCACCCTGGCTCTTGTGTCCTTTTGGCACATCCCCATTAGTCTTTCAGAGCTTTCCTGCTTTTTGGTGCATTAAGATGTCCTGGGCTCATCTTGTATTTCTCTGCCCAGGACTGAAATCAGGCATTTGTCTAAGGAGTTCTGGTCCTTTTGGTGGGAAATGGCATGAGAAACCAAGACTAAGGATGCCATTGCTTCTGGTCCTTTCAAAGGACAGCACTAAGAAATATATTTTTAAAAATCAGGAGCTCATACTGCTGTTTTGATTCAGATTTTTAAAAATTGTGGTAAAATATCTATAACAAAATTTACCATCTTAATCATTTTCGACTGTACAGTTCAGTGATGTAAAATGTATTCACATTGTTGTACAAACAATCTGCAGAACTTTTTCATCTTGCAAAATTGAAACCCTTAAACCCATTAAACAACCACTCCTCGTTGTACCCTTGCCCCAGCCCCTGGCAACTACCATTCTACTTTATGTCTCTAACGAATTTCCCTACTCTAGGTATCTCATATAAGTGTAATCATACATTATTTGTCTTTTTGTTACTGGCTTATTTCACTTAACATAATGTCTTCAAGGTTCATCCATGTTGTAGCAAGTGTCAGAATTTCCTTCTTTTTTAAGGCAGAATAATATTCCAATGTACGTATATACCACGTTTTGTTTATCCATTTATCAGCTGATGGATATCTGGATTGCTTCCACCTCTTGGCCATTGTGAATGATGCTGCTATGAACATGGGTGTACAACTATCTCTTTAAGGCCTTGATTTTAATCCTTTTGAGTATATACTCAGAAATAACAACACTGGATCATATGGTAATCCTATGTTCAATTTTTTGAGGAGCTGCCACACTGTTTTCCACAGCAGTTGCACCATTTTACATTCCCATCAACAGTGTGCACAAGGGTTCTGATTTCTTCGCATCCTCACCAACACTTGCTATTTTTGTGTTTTTTAAAAATAATAGTAGCCATCCTAATGGGTGTGAAGTCATATCTCAATGTGGTTTTGATTTGTATACTCCTAATGATTAGTGATGTTGAACATCTTTTCACATGCTTGTTGGCCATTTGTATATTTTCTTTGGAGAAATGTCTGTTCAAGTCCTTTGCCCATTTTTTGATCAGATTATCTGTTTTTTGAAAATTATTATTGAGTTGTAGGAGTTCTTTATATATCAGGATATTAATCCTATATCAGAGATGTGATTTGCAAATATTTTTTTCCATTCTCTAAGTTGCTTTTTCACCTGTTGATTGTGTCCTTTGATGCACAGGTCAGTTCAGATATTAACATTACATTTTTTCTTAACTTCTATAATTTCATATTTGTACACTGTTTTTCTTACACTAAACATCTTGGTTCTAATAATTTCAAAGTATTTATTTGCTTTATTCTACAATATACACAAAGTACTCTCAAAAATGCTATGATTACAACTCAAAATAGAAGTACAGGGTGCAGTTTAAGATGTCTTCAAAATTATTTTTGTCCTTAGAATATGTAGGAGTAAGATATATAATCAGAGCATTGTGCTAAAAAATTCATTCAAAATTCTTGTCTCTGTGTGGTTATCTTACCCATTTGATACATAGTTTGATTAATTTGTTTCAGTCTGTTTTTAATTTTAGGGTTTGCTTTTTTAAAAATATGTAAAACATTTGCAAGGATCACAAACAAAAACTCTGTAAAAGGATGTACTCAGAAAAGTCTCACTTATATGCCTATCCCTTCTAATCGTTCCCCACACCTCTACCCGAGAGGTTTTTGGTTTTTCCTTCTAGCGTTTCTTCGTGCAAAAACTAGATATAGTCTTTGCTATATCTATATATACACTTAGTCTATAACTATACATTTAAATTCCTATTTCCCTCATTCCTTATACAAAATGTAAAAGTTTTCGTATCTCGAAGCACTTCACTTTAACTATATGAGTCTTAAACTCTCTACTTTTAAAAATCTGCAAATCAGGCTCATAATAACCAACTACATATTAACTAAAGAAGTTGCTGGTTCAAAATGAGAAATGATGGATACATATTTTAAAATAAAGTAGCAGTGAAGGATACTCATTGTATTATCGTGAGATTTTATTAATATCTTGCCTTCGTCATTCCTGTTCTCCCTTCCTGCTGACCGTAAATATACAGCCGCCTGGGAGAATTTACAAGCCTATATTCCCACGGCACTTTGCTCATAAACGAGTTTCACGTTCATCTCACTGTTTTATAGTTATTTATATGCTTTTGTTCCCAATAGTGTGTGAGAGCTGAGAGCAGCGACTGTATATTCTATTCCTCTTTGTATCTCAAGTGGCATGTTGTAGGGGAAAGTTCATCATCTCTGGAATCTTGGCTCTACCACCTCCCAGCTTCATGAGCTTGTGCATGGTACTTCCCCACGGTGGACTTCGGATTTCTCATCCAGAAAGTCAGAATAAGCTCTTCTTGCTAGACTGTTGGCAAGATTGGGTGAGATGATGTGAGTGAAGGGTGCAGTGTATGGCCCAACCATCCTCCCAGCTCTCAGTGCCACTTGGCCACCATTTTGCTTGTCCCTAGATTCAACTTTCATTTCTATTTCTGACATCAACTCTTTCGAGAAATTTTACTTATTTCTTTACTATTAGTGTCCCAACCAGTTGAAGCCCCACATGACATCACTGTTCTCTTTCTATTGAAAATAGACATCCTTGCTTCCTAATTCATAGCAAAAATGGAGTTAATGGAGTGAGGGAGTTGGGAAGACCCCATTTCACAATTACAGGGAGCAACGGACGTCCCTGGAGTTGTGCAGCTTCGCAGCCCCGATTCCCAGCCTCCACCCTGTGAAATTATCAGTTTCCAAACCTTCATCTACTCTTTCCCCATCCATTCTACCTGCACTTAGGATCTCATGCCTTCTCTTTAGCATCAGGTTTCATGGAGAAGTTATTTACTCCATTCCTTTCTCTTTCATTAGCTCTTTTCTTCTTTTTCTTCTCATTCACTCTTCAAGTCGCTGCAGTCTTACTTTTACTTTCACTAGACTGAAACTGATACAAGTAAAAATCACTCTAATTTCAAGGCCTTTGCACTTGCTCACCAAAACCTTTGAATCACTCTATGTTACATTGCATCCACATCTCTCTCAACCCCAACTCCACACCTCCTTCCTGTTTATTTTTCTCCATAGTGCTTATCCAACATATTAAAATTTCACATATTTATTTGTTTGTTGTCTGTGTCTCCCACTAGAATGTAAGCCTAGAGGGCAGGGTTTTTATTTTCTGTTTTGTTCATTGATTTATCCCTGGTGCCTTGAGCAGCATATTCACTTAATAGGTGCTTAATGCGTATTCACTGACTTGAACAAATAAATGACTTTCTGGTTTCCAAATTCAATGTCTCCCTTTCAGATTGTGTCCTACTTGGCCTCTGGTGACAGTTGACACTCACTTCTCATGTGCTTCCATGACCACACTCTCTCCTGGATTTCCTCCTGTTTTCAGACCACTTATTATTTCCCTTTGTCAGCTTCACCTCTTCTTCTTACTCTCAAGTATTGGCCATCCTGGTATTGTCCTCATTACTTTTCTCTTTTCGCTCTCCACATCTTTCCAGGCAACCCTATCCACACTCAGAGCTTCAACTACCACCCACAAGATGAAAATTCTCCAATATATATTCCCAGCTCTTGACCTGCTCCTTCCATCTTCAAAATGGTCCTCCCAACCTGGAACCCAACACATCCTCTTTTCTCCCCAATCTACCCTATATTCTGAAAGCACCATCACACAACTGACCCCTCAAGTCAGAAGCTTAGGAGTCACTCTGAAATTCTCCTGTCTCTCACTAGCCCCCTGCATCTAGCAGGTCATCAAAGCTGTGTCAGTGTTATCCCTGCTTGCTCTAGCCCTATTGCTGCCTTATCGTTTCATGCTTGTATTGTTTCATTAATTTTCTAAAATTGCTCTGCCTCTATCTTGCCCTCCTCTAATTGATCCCACACATGGCAGCCAGAGCACCCTTTTTAAAATGCAAATCTGACCATGACATTCCTCTTGGGGAGTCCTCTTTAGTGACTTCCAAATGTCTGCAGAAATCATCCAAACTTCTCGGCATGAGATGGAAGGCCCTTCAAGATCTGGCACATTTCCTACATTGACACAAATATCCTGCAAACTGTGTACGGTTCCTTACAGAAGCCACACCCTTTCTCATTTCCCAAACTTTGCACATGCTGTTTCCAATGCACAGATACCCTTCCATTCTTTGTCCATCTGGGGACTCCTCAGGTCCTCCCTGATATCCTCAAGCAGAGATAAGGAGCTTCCTCTGTGTCCCCTGCCCCCATTAAGTACCTCCCTTCCAGCACTGATTATGTTGCAGTGTTTTTCACGTGTTTGTCTTCCTCAAGAAAATCGTCTTTGCTACCTGAGGGCTCAGGGCAGTGGCTGGCACAAACTTTTCACTCAATCAAATGTATTAAATTGAAAAAAAAAAACCCTACTCTTCATCATCATCATTGTCATCTCACATCTAACATGAAATTCTTAAGTTAATATGTTCCTAAAACACTCTCTGGGTTTTGGGCAATTGGCGATTGTTGCTCAGTGCAGAAAGGAGGAGGCCATCCTTGCGCAGTGCAGAGTGTCCTGTCTGTCAGGAGCCCGAGGTCCGGTCTCTCAGCCTCTGTGAGGATTTGCAGGGTGTTTACCCCATCAGGCTTCAGTCTCCTCAACTATCAAATGAGGAGAGAACAACCTGATTTCTGAGAGCAAACAAAAAATGTAAGTGGGACTAAAGTAACAGCCGTGATTCTCCTCTGACAACCAATTTACGAGCTTTACCATTCTAAAATCAGCCCTGTATTTCATCTGGTTTTGTAGTGCAATTACAATTCTGTTTATCCATTTTATGTCTACCAGAGTCACAGGTGGTCATTTTAGATCACAGATCCCAGAGGGACAAAAAGCCCTACCACCCTCAGCATGTGGTTGAGCAGAGTATCTGGTGCTTCATAGATCCTGGCTTGGGTGACTTGAACAGAGTTCAGAACAACTTTAGAGCAAGCTCAGAAATGGCAAGGTTAGAAGCAGATTTGCCGTGATTTTACTTATAAGTAACAAGGAAAAAAACGCTTTACTCCTGATAAATGGAAGGCACCAGCTTGTCTATAGGAATAAGAAAGGAAACTGATGACATGATTTGCTAAATCCAAATCCTTTTAGTAAAATGGGGGCTGGAAAATGGAAAAGCCTGCCTAGATGTCACCGTAATGTTTGGTTATGCTCAGACTAGGTGCTCTCTAAATACCCGTTGAATGAGTGTTGAATGATTCCAGTTACTCCCCTGGGTATGGCTTTAATGAGCTCCTAGGAGAAGCTAGCCATACCCCTTAACAGTGCCTGACAGCTGCAAGATATGCATGGTGTTAGCATCATCAGTAGATGACGGAGGAGGAGAAAGGACACCCTGAATAAATATCTAGGAATTTAGTAAGAGAAGTTTAGCAAAGAACTGCATAAAACTGCAAATAAGACTAAATACCAGTTAATGTAAACCTCGTTCAGTTAAATATACCAATTAAAAAGCAAAAACAAAAGCTGATGTCTGGTTGTTTGAGGATTGACTTTGGCCTACAGATGAGTTTTGGACAGAATGTTTTAATTAGAATCCTTTTTCTGATGGGGCCCATGCAATCCCGTTTTCCACGGCTGCTAACACTCCCTCTTCTACTGTTTCACTCATTTACGTAATATATGAGGCTCCTGAAGGCAGGAACCCCTGGCTTACAGGGAGCAGAAACCAAAGAGAAACCTTTGGGTACCAACTGGCCTAATATTAGAATCTAGTCTTCAAAATTGGCTTAACCAAGCTTTCAGAACTGATGGACATTGTTTCCTTATCTAATTTCTCTTAAGAGCTTTGTTGACTGCTACAACTTTTGACAAACTTAATAAAGAAGGGCTCACTATGAGTAACATCCCAGAGAATCTTACAGATATCCATTTTTTCCAGTAATCAAGAACTGCTTATTGTGTGAGTCCTAGGTAGCAGCTTAGGTGATGGGCATCTGACGTCTCAGTGAATTTGCATGACTGTGGGAGTCGCAGAAAGTAAGGACTCGCTCAAGGTTATACAGTTGTCACCGTGTCTGAGGAAGAATCTTCTGATCCCAACACCATGTCCTTTCCACTGGTCCCTGAGGCAACATGATTTCCTATCATATTGGGCACTGAAAAGAAGGATAGGAATTTCGTAATTTATCAATGATCAGCCTGAAGAAAGGTCTGTTGAAAGATTATAATAAAATTAACATAACATTTATTGAGTGCCTACTATGTGCTGGCATTGTTTTAAGTGCTGACATGTATTAAGTTAATTCATTTAATCCTCACATCAACTCTATAAGGTATTATTCCCATTTTACAGATGAAGAAAGTAAAGTACAGAGAAGTTAAATAACTTGTTTGCCCCAGGGCACAGCTAGTGAACCACTGAGTCAGGATTTGAACCCAGACAGTCTAGCTTCAAAGTTTATATATATGCACTAAACAATGTTGTAATTTCCTTTTTATTTGGTGAAGGAGGAGGGATGATGGGAGACAGCAAAGTAAGCACTAGGCCGCATTCAAAATCCAATGAAATATTTCTGGTATAAAGATAATGATGTGATCTTTATTGATATTTTGTTTAACATGTAATGTTTTATTACTATAGCATCTTGTGATACAAATGTACAATTTCTTTGGAAAGTTCTAGAACTATGAAGTATTTTTTGAAGCTAATTAGATAGAGACACCTAAGCAATTTCCTTGTTATCCTAGTTGTTTATTATTATTAGGAAAACAGGGGGAAAAACATGAGCACCTCTCAGCAGTAGAAAAGCCACATCTCTCCCTCCGTGAAGTCGCCATCTGTTTCTACTCTACTATGGCTGGGTCCAGATGTTCTTATCCTCCAAGTACAATCCCCATGGTGAATGCTTTGTGACTAGAACTTCTTGTTCAAGCAAATCAAGGCAGAGCAATGCTTTATGTAGGTTGGACTTTGGCTGTTTTGAGCCATCTCTTATTAAAAGATTCTTCTGTTGCTTTTGTGCTGTGTTCTCAATCAGTAACATGGCCCCCTCATTCATTACATTAAACTTTGGTTTTTGCATGTCAGAACAAAATATTTAAATTTCAAGTATGGGATATTACAGGAAAAATTCCTTCTAAAATATGAGATGCAGCAGGAATTTGCTGTGGGTTCCTTGCTCACAGTTGTAAAAATAACATTATGACAAGATTGTTCGCTTCACCTTTTTAAAAACCAATTGATTCTGGGGATTCACAAGATGATATTCATAAATAATGGTTGTTTGAAAGTTACATGAATCAAAAGAGGAAAGTCATTAATGAGTAATTTTAAATTAATTTCCACATATTTAAAACTTGATTTAAGACTAAAAGGAAGCTTGTGAAGAAGAAAAAAATTTTCCCAGATCTGTAACACCACTTTTCATTTTGAATGTTCCTTTCCAACCTATGACGTCAGTGAGTTATGACTGGATATAATGCAGGATACATTTGGGGTGCTAGGAATAACCTATCCAAAGTTCTATTACTTAAAGTTTTATGACCAATCCCATAAGACACAATTCAAGTAAAAGAGGGGGCTTTTTTTTTCCATTTAAAAAATATTTTTAAATATGAAATTTACTTTCAGGGAATTTGACGGTTTTCTAGCGTTTGAGAGGGTGTGGTGACTATAAAAATCAACAGCTGTTTGTTGACTTTATGTAGAAGTTATACAGGCTTGGCAAAGCAGAATGTTTGAAAGTGTTAAAGAAGCCAATTTGGTAATAAATAGCAGCAGCAGAACTGGTGAACAATTGAGTTTGGGATGGGCCATAGGCCATGTTGAGGTTGTGTTTCCGGAGCTGGCAGTGATGGGCCAATGGCAGGAGATGAGAACAGAGAACAAGAAGGAGGGACTAGATCCAGTCAGAATAAATTAGGCCCTGAAATTAATATGTGGAATTGCATATCTATGAAGAAGTAGTTATGAACGCATCTACTACTTATACTCACAGTGTTTAGGATGTTAAAGAAATAACTCGCCAATGTTTATACCAGAAATCAGGACCACTCTTTGTATTTCTATATACTAAGCTAAATGGGTGTTATTTGGACATTAAAAGCTTAAGCCCAAAGAGCCTCGTCTGCTTCACATTTGCTGTCAGGGAACCACTGTACGTAATCCCAGGTAAGATTTGCTGAGAGCTTGCTTTGTGTAGGCACTGGTGAAGGCGCTTGACGTGTATTTAATAATATAATCTCTACACCAACTTTGTGAGCTATGTGTCTCCAGACAGGGACATTGAGACCCAGGGAGGTTAAAGAGTTTGTCCAAGATCACAATGAGAAAATGATGGGGTCAAGATCATACCGCAAACAATTTTCTCCAGAGGTCACAGTCTTAACCACTGTGTTGTAGCTGCCTCTCTGAGGCGTGGCTTCTAGAGTGGTATCTAAGCAATGCTTACCCTCAAAAGGGCTCACAGCAAATTTATTCACAACATTCTCTTCTAACAGATTCACAACTAACATTAGTGTGGTGGGTAATCTATCTGGTTCATTTACTGCAATGTCGTCATCTTTAGCCTGACTTTGTGTGGGGGTACAGTCTGACTTCCACCTGCTCAGTCTTCAGGCTTTGTCTCCTGACTCCCTGGGATGTCCCAGCCACCAGGATCAGTGCAAACATTAGCTTATCCTTTGGATTTGCTTTCTAGTCTTTTCTGGTCCTCTTACCATTTGCCTTATTTTTATCCCAAGCTAGCTTTTAAAAATGTACTTTTTGTAGTGCATATTTATGGGGGTTTTTCGTTGTAGCATTTTTAGATATTCTATACTGGGAAAAATGACTCTGAACACTTACTTCTCAATATTGCCCCTCACTTATCTGAGATACTCTTTTCTACTATTAATGTGTAACAGCTTGGACTCACTAAGACCTACCCAACTCACCCAAGAGCAAAAGGATTTCAGGTTGGTAAGGCATGGTTGGTGTTACTGCTTTGGAGAGGCATACATTGACTAGAGCAATGCTTCTCAAAATGTCTAGGAATCATCATCTTCTGAGGAACTAGTTTAAAATGCAAATCTCAATCTCTAACCTCCATGAGACTGAGATTCAGTGGGTCTAGGGTGGAACCCAGGAATCCACATTTAGAACAGTCACCTCCAAGTGCTTCCAATACAAGGGGACAGCTGACCTACTTCGAAAAACGTGTAACTAGCAGAAGGTTAGGAAAAGCATATTAATGTAGAGAGAGGGCTATAGGAATTACCCCCGTGGACTTTGAGAGATACTTGCTCTTTGGGAGGCAAGAGCATGACTTTGGAACCAGACCAACTGATTCGAACTTTGTTCCATACTAATGATTGCCTATCCAGTCTTGAGAAAGCATTGTAAACATATTTGTACCTCAGTTTCCTTCTGTTAGATGGAGCTAATACCTTTCACAATAAGGTTGGTTTAAGGAGTAAATGTGATAACAGAATAGAGCATCTTGTAGACTTTTTGCTAAACACAGCTTTTAAACACATACATTTGTTTCTACTTATGCTGAAGTCCCACCAAAATGATAGTAAAGGAATATAAAAATGCAAACACACCTAAGGACAAGGAGAATAGGAAAGGAGACAACAATAAACATGAAATGTTACCAGTTTTGGAAAAAAGAAATCGGATGGAGGCAGAGCAAATATTTAATTGGCACTCATCAGTTGACATTAATATGACCCTATTGATTGTTTTTAGGCAATGTCCCTTCAGTGCTTATGCCCTCCTAGTGGTTGAGTATTTTTGTGGTCACCCCTGGATGGAGGAATGTAATTGACTTAGCAAGCTCAAACCTCAACCCAAGAAAGCTGAACCTAAGGGCCTGAGGAAAGGGACACCAATGAGGAGAAGCTGATTTTCTCCAGAGAACACTGGGAGAGCTCAGGATTTGGCAGCACCAAACACCACTGAGGACATGGATGAGGAATAAGGGCGACTGGCTAAAACAGGGAGACTGGCTAAAAAAATGTGTGTTGGAGCAGATTTAGACTTAGACTTAAACTTCTTAACTGCAACTCAGAGGTTAATGAGACAATGAAATAACTCTTGTAAAATGTAGAGAAAAAAATGTTTTTTAAATGAAGCATTCTGTATCAAATTAAACTATCAATCAAGACATTTTCAGATTCAAAAGGTCTCAGAAATGGTACTTCCTATGTTTTCTTTCTCAAGAAGTTACTGGATAATGTGCTTTATGAAATTGGGGCAAGTGAACCAAGAAGACACAAAGGGCAGGAAACAGCGACTCCAATATAGAAGAGAAGCAGGAGGAATTCTCAATAGATGGAGAAGGGAAGAGTCAGGACAACTGTGCACAAGGCCTCAACTGGAGCAGGACAATGGTCACTTCTGGGAAAAAGTCCCCCACATCAAGAAAAATGGAATTCATGGATTACCTGACGCATTTGGCCATGAGAAAATATAGTAGTAAGAGCGATTTTACAATGATTTTGATAGTTTGGGAATAACAAATGTATATACACAAAAAACTAAGACAAGGCAATTGTTAACTCCAGGAAAAACAAAATTTGTACAAGTAAACATATCATGATGATAGTACTCTACTCAGCTCAGAAGTAAACAAAACTGTCATATTCTCCCCCTATTGGGAGAATGGGAAAAGAAATGAAGGAGTTGAGGCAAAATTCTCATAGTCCATAATAAGAAGTCAATAAATACTGTCTAAAATAGAAAAATCAAGAAATAGCAGCATAAGGATTTTATTTATAATCTTGGATGTAAAAATTAGCAGAAAGTCAAATGAACTGAATGCAGTTTCCTCTAGGGGATAGGAAGGGATTAGAAAAGGATGATGAGACAAGGGACTGCTGTTCTTCATCAGAAATCTTGTGGCACCGTTAGCTTTTTAAAAATTATTTATAAGTAAGATTTTAACAACAATGATTAATTTAAAATAGCAGCACTCTTTTCATATATAGATGTTCATATACAGTGCCTGTCACTGGTAAATACTCAGTAGTTGGTAGTTATTTTCGTGCTGTGTGGTGAACTGTAGATGAGAACCAGGAGGACACACTCAGAGGTTTTCCAGAATTTCTATAGGAGAGGCTTAGAGGCAGCAATCAGATTAGAAGGTGAGTGTAGTGGGTTGAATTGTGGTTCCAAAAAGTTATGCCCAAGTCTTAACCTCCGGTATCTGTGAATGGGAACTTATTTGGAAATAGGGTCTTTGCAGATGTGATTAAATTAAGGATCTCAACATGAGATTGTCTTGGCTTTAGGGTACATCCTAAATCCAATGGTAAAAGTCCTTGTAATGAACAGAAAAGGAGAAGACATGGAGAGACATAGTAGGGAAGGCCATGTGAAGATGAAGGCAGAGATTGGAGCTAAGCATCTACAAGCCAAGGAACTCCAAGAATTGCCGGCAGCCACCATCTAGGAACGATGCATGGAACAAATCCTTCCTCAGAGACTCCAGAAGGAGTCAACCCTGCCAACATCTTGACTTCAGACTTCTGGCCTCCAGAGCTGTGACAGAATAAATTTCTCTTGTTTTAAGTCACTCAGCTTGTGGTAATTTATTACAACAGCCCTAGAAAACTAATTCAGTGGGGTTAGCAGATAGGCCTCGAAGCTTCATTTGTAGAGCATGTATCTTATTCTTTATTGTGTATTTATTGGGAGCTTCAACAGGGGGACCGAAGGAGATGATGGGCATGAGTAAAGTCTCCTTACACTATCCCTTGGCATGGCCACTGGCTAGATCCCAAATTGAATGAGTCTAGTAAAATAAATGTGTATTATTTTTTCAAGCTTTATTGAAATGTAATTGACATATAACATTGTGTAAGTTTAGGATGTACAACACATTGATCTGATACACTTTTACATTGAGAAATGATTTTAGCTAACCCTTGCCTCATGTCACATAATTACCATTGCTTTTTTGTAGTGAGAACATTGAAGATCTTCTCTCTTAGCAACATTCGAGTATACAATACAGTATTATTAGCTGTAATCACTACACTGTAAATTTTTTTTTTTAAAGATTGGCACCTGAGCTAATAACTGTTGCCAATCTTCTTTTTTTTTTTCTCCCCAACGCCCCCAGTACATAGTTGTATATTTTAGTTGTGGGTCCTTCTAGTTGTGGCATGTGGGACGCCGCCTCAACATGGCCTAGTGAGCGGTGCCATGTCCATGCCCAGGATCTGAACCCTGGGCTGCCGAAGCAGAGCACGCAAACTTAACCACTCGGCCACGGGGCCGGCCCACCACACTGTAAATCTGATCCTCAGAACTTACTCATCTTACAACTAGAAGTTTGTACCCTTTGACCAACATCTCCTCTTTTCCCCACCCCTCAGCCCCTGGTAATCACCATTCTAGTGTGTTTCTTTGAGTTCAGCTTTTTTAGATTCCATATATAAGTGATATCATACAGTATTTGTCTTCCTGTGTCTGACTTATTTCACTGAAATAAAATGCGTTTTAAAGTGATTTCAGAAGCATATGTTCGTGTTACAAAACGTATTTTGGGGACAGCAACGTTTCTGCACCACTGTGTAGTAAAGGGCTTGAGTGTTTCCCTATTTCATCAAAGAGGCAGATATGAAACCAAGAGAAGAAACAGGTCTCTGTGCCCATCCTTCTCGAAAAGCTTAGTGAGATGGGCTGCAATAAGGCATCGTTTGTTGATACCCCACTTCTCTGTTTTTAGGACTGGCTCCTTAATACTTGAAATTAAATAGGTAATCTCTTTTTCTATCCCATTCTTTGCTTTTTTGCTCGCCTTTTCTCCTTTGTCTCATTTCTTTTAGCTGTCCTGGCAATATCTTTTAATGATTTATAGAAAACCAGCCCACGCCAAAAAGATGATAAATTTAAGATTTCAAAAATAGTGCCTGGACACTTACTTAAAATTTTGCTGCACAGCTAAAAGGACCTATAACTAGACTACACAACTATGTACTGGGGGTGATTTGGGGAGAAGAGGAAGGAGGAGGAGGAGGAGGAGGGGAAGGAGAAGGAAAAGAAGAAGGAGGAGGAGAAGAAGAAGAAGGAGAAGAAGAAAGAGAGATTGGCAACAGATGTTAGCTCAGGTGCCAATATTTAAAAAAATAAAAATAATTTTCCCATATTTTTTACTTAGAAATTCATTTGGTTGATGCCATGAGCTCAAATTCTACTTCCAAAATATATCTCAAATATGCACGTGTTTCTCCATCTCTAGCCTACAAAAGGCCACGCCCATCTCTCCAAAGCTTTACTAATGAAGCTTTGTCTGCTTCTTCCTTTATACTTCCATCTCCTCCATGGAGAACAATGGACCATATTACTCAGCTTCCTAAAACCATTCGTTGGATGGGTTTAGGATAAAATCTAGCATGCTTAATGCAGCCTACCAGGCCCTGCATAATCTGACCCCAGCTGTACATATCAGCTTCATCTCCTACCACTATTCCCTTCACACATTATGCTCCAGCCACATGGCCTTCACTCAGATCCTCAAACACGTCAAATGCTTTTTTCCTCAGGGGCTTTGCATGTACTGTTCTTTTTACCTGCCATGCTCTTTTCTCCAGTCTTTTCTCTCTTCTGAAATTACAGTTATATTTCACTTGCTTTGTCTTTGGTTAATTCTAAAAATTAAAAGCCAATAAATAATATTTAAGAAATGATTATGTAAATATAAGTCATTATAAAAACAAGTAGTAAGATTGGACCCATTAAAAAAATTCACTCTTAGGTGTTTACTCAAGAGAAACACAGGGGCTGGCCCCGTGGCCAAGTGGTTAAGCTCTTGCACTCTGCTGCAGCAGCCCAGGGTTTTGTGGGTTCAGATCCTGGGCGTGGGCATGGCACCACTCATCAAGCCATGCTGAGGTGGCATCCCACATGCCACAGCTAGAAAGACCTGCAGCTAAGATATACAACTATGTCCCAGGGGGATTTGGAGAGATAAAGCAGGAAAAAAAAGAAAAAGTTTGGCAACAATTGTTAGCTCAGGTGCCAATCTTAAAAAAAAAGAGAAGCAAAAACATATGTCCATAAAAAGACAAATATTCATAGGGCTTTATTTATAAAAGCAACAAGCTGGAAACAATCCAAATTCCATCTACAGAAGACTGGATAAACAAATTGTGCCATATTTGTACATAGATTACTACTCAACAGCGAAAAGAAATGGACCACCAATAACACACAATAAGTTTAATCTCCAAAACATTATACTGAACAAGTGAAGCCAGACATGGAAGAGTACATATTGCATGATTCCATTTATGTAAAGTTCGAGGGTAGTAAAATGAATCTATAGCAATAGAAATTGGAACAACTGTTGTCTCTGGACGTGTATGTGGTGGTGGAAGGAAGGGAGCATTGGCTTGAAATGGCACAAGGAACTTCCAGGTGCTACCGAACCCAGGTTCATTTTTGCCCGTCACCCAGAAAGCCAAACACTGAGCCAACAAGATTGAAGCAGAGAGAGAGTTTTAATCACAAGGCAGTGAAGTGAGGAAACAAGAGAATGAGTTTCAAATCCACTTCCCTGAAAACAGGGACTCAGGGATATACATGGGATAGGGGGCAAAGTGGTCTGAAATGTGGAGATAGATGGTTGGAGGTGAGGAGAGGTGAGATAATTGATGATCTGCGCAAGCGTAGTCAGACTTCATGGCTCTTCATAGGATGCATGTTCACAAAAAGGCGGCATTAGCATGATCTGAGGGAGGAGTTTTAGCCTCTTGACGTCAAAAAGTCGCTTATCGGATATCTGCGCTGGCCCAGTTGATGGGTTGGTGGTCTCAACAAGCCTGAAGAGGACAAGGGGTTCTAATCCCTGAAAAACAGCTCAAATACCCATTACTATGGTGACCCAGGCTCCAGGGAGACGTTATCTATAGGAACCTAGTGGGAGTCAGATAGCATGTTGCCTAAACAGCACAGTTAACAATGAGCGGGAGAACAGCTAAAGGCTATAATCAGTAATTGCAAAAAGGAAAAGGACTTTTGCTCCTAACTTCTTAATCATCAATGTCTACCTGTTTGCTGGTTTCACGGAGGTGATCGAAATGCTCTGTATCTTGCTTTGGGTAATGGTTACCTAGGTAGGGTCAAAACTTAATCTGTACACTGAAGATCTGTGCATTTTATTGTGTATGAAATATGCCTCAATTAAAGAACTATATAATCTTATGTGTTTGTAATTTTGCTGCTGGAAGGAGATTTTTTTCAAGAATGAAGTCCACTGAGTCATTTTCTTTTCTTTCTAGCTTCCTTCACTTCTTCTGGATCATATTAAAAGCATATGCATGTTAATAATGTGAGACATTAGCAGGCCTCCCTCTGGATCTATGGATCCCATTGTACACGCGGTGTTATGATCCCAGATATCTCATCCCCAAGCCTACATCAGATTAGAAGTAGCAGAAAAGTACACAGGAAGGCACATTGATAATAGTAAATAGCCTGACACCCTGACAGTGAAGGAGAAAGCGAAAAACTGAAAGTATGACCTAAGAATTCAAAAGAGTGTGGTCCTAGAATAATTGAAACAAAATCAGACAATGCTATACATTCCCCTAGCCACAGGGCATCACATTTTATAACAGGCTTTACCCAGAAATGTTAAATTATATGCAATATAGTCTATTTTAAATTCAAGTAAGAGTAAATACATGAACATTCCATCAAGAACAGTTTAAATAATTTTTTTTTGGTGCTCAACGGGATAAAACTTCAGATATTTGGATTAATCCCAGTTAGAGATTAAAGGCACTCCCTGGTAGAACCTAGGACTGGTGTCAAAGGAGCCACCTCTGAGTAGATGGCTACCATTAAACAATTGAGTGGAGCTCCAGGCAACTGGAAGGGGTCATGCAATCCCGACAAGTACTGACCTAACACCATTACTACCACCATGTAATTTCCTTACCGCTGTAACGATGCTAAATAATGCAGAAAGCATGTGCTTTCCTTGGGGCACATGGCTGTGAGCACTCCAGAGGGTGAGGCCCATGAAAAGGTCTTGCTAGTTTTTCTGAAAGTAAATCATTCTAAACAGGCTCCTAGAAAGTTTTCTGGGTGATTTCTACTCTACAGAGATTTGATTGCAGAAACTTTCTGGTATACTTAAAAAAAAAACCCCAAAATTCAACTTCCTATAACACTTAGAAATTAAACACTTAGAAATTAAAAACACTTGGTTGTTGCATTGAAGGACAACCTTGATGAGTAGAACTTCAAAACTAGAGAAAAAATGGAACAGTCAATAAGACGAAATTTTCTGATTGTCAACAACTAAACCTAGTTAAACTTGGAAAACATAATGAAAAGGGGATCCATCCTAGTTGGGGCATTGTATCCTTGAGCCCAGATTCATGCTTGAATTAGATGCTGTGTATTTACAGGGATAAAGGGCCATGGAGAATGAGAACAGGGAGGTGGATGCTGTTGGAAGGGGAGAGCATGGAATGTCCGTAGTGGTCAAGAGACATGCACATGTGGGTGTGTGGGAGGGTATCAAGGGAAATGAACTCTGCCAAGCTGATTTATTTTCTAGCTGCCAAAGCATTCCTGGGACATTCTCTCTAGATGCTAGGATTACAGAGGTGGCCAGTTTCAGCAATATGTTTACGCATTAGAAGCACAAGGATTTTTTTTCTAGCAGATGTATTTTAAATTCTAAAAAGACAATGATGACATTAAAGAAACTTGGAAACAAAACGACCCCTCATAATTCCACTGCTCTTTAACTGGTAGTATTCTATTTTTCTGTTTTCTTCTAGACTATAATTCTCTTTCTTTAGCAATACTTTTGGGAGAGTAAGTTTCCTCTTGGCATAATATGTATTAAAGCAGCTTCTGACCCTTAATAAACTGGGAACAATTCTCCAGTCATTCTGGAGAATTATATCATTCTGCCTTAAACTGGAAACTTGAACTGCAGAGACGAATTACCTGAAAATATCATTTTACAACTGTTGTCAAGATTCTCCTTTTCAACAACTGCTGATCAATGGTCCTTTGGCCAGCTGATGTAAAGGAAGGCAAATATTGTGGGTAAGAGAGCAACCCATTCTCCATAATGGGTTAGGGGTCATCCATCCTAGCTCCCTGTTTAATAAGGAAAAGGATAACCAGAAAGTTCACAGAACTAAAAGGTGCTAGAGCTGAGATTTGAACCAAATTCTTAAAAAATAAAACTTTTAATTTAAGGTAATTTTAGATTTATAGAAATGTTTTAAAACAGCACATAGAGTTCAGGTGGACCCTTCATCCAGCTTCCCCTAATGTTAACAATTACACAACCACAGTTCAATTATCAAAACCAGAAAATTAACAGTGGTACAATACTATTACTTAAACTACAGACCCTATTTGAATTTCATCAGTTTTCCCTCTAATGTCAAAAAGACACTAGACTGTCTACACTGTCTATACTAGACTACACTGTCATTCTAGGATCGAGTCCACAAACTCACATTGCACTTAGTTGTTAGGTCTCCTTAGCTTCTTCTAATCTGGGAGAGTTCCTCAGTCTTTGTCTTTCATGACCTTGACACTTTTGAACAGTACTTCTCAGGTATTTCGTAGAATGCCCCTCAACTGGGATTTGTCTAACGTTTTCCCAGATTAGATTGAAGTTATGTATTTTTGGCACAAATACCACAGAGGTGAAGTGTCTTTCTCAGTGCATTTTATCAGGAAATACACATGTTGATATGTCTTATTACTGGTGAAGTGAACCTTGATCTCTTGGTTGAGATCATGTCCGCCAGGTTTCTCCACTGTCATTTTACTATTTTTCCTTTGTAATTGATAAATATCTTGCAGGAGATACATGGGGACTCTGCTAATATCTGTTTTCCCTCAAACGTTCACCCATGGATTTCAGTATCACTGGATCTTGCCTGCAACAATTAATATTGTGATACTTACGTGGTGGAAATTTTGTAATGTATTTATATCAATATGTATAGACTGATGGATTTTTATTTTCTGTTATGGATTATAACCGAAGGCTATCATTATTTATTTTTTTGCTGAAATTGTTTCAACTTTGGCCATTGGGAACTCTTGTAAGTTGGATCTTGTATTCTTTTGTCATGCCTCATCATTGTGAGGCTGTTATTGTTTTGAGTATTTCCTTATTTTCTGACACAAGATTTTCCAGGCTCGATTAGATTTCTCTTACTCCAGCCCTAGAATCAATCACTATAAATCAAGACTTTTTTTTTTTAGTGAGGAAGATTGGCCCTGGGCTAAGACCTGTTGTCCATCTTGCTCTTTTTGCTTGAGGAACAGTGGCCCTGAGCTAACATCTATGCTCATCTTCCTCTATTTTGTATGTGGGTTGCCACCACAGCATGGCTTGATGAATGGTGTAGGTCCACACCCAGGATCCTAACCCGCAAACTTGGGCTGTCAAAAGGGAGCAAACTTAACCACTATGCCACCGGGCCGGCCCAAGACATTTTGATATAAACCTCTTATGCTCCTTCCACCAGCTTGTGTTACATTTGAAACGATTTTGACTTGAACTCTTTGTAAATTTTCTCAGAAATATACTATAAAGGTCAATGGAGTTTGTACTTGTCAAGTTCATTCTAATCGTCCGATGTTGCCTTGTGGTTACTCCCAAAGCTCTTCTGTCCACTCTATTTGATTGCTGGGATGAGGTAGCAAGAAGATGAGAAGATACAGAAGTGGATTTGAGTGTAGCTAAGGGTACAGATGTAGACAGAAATGATGTGGATATACATGAAGACATGAATGGGAGGCTGGGAGAATCCCTGGATGGGACTCAAATATACACATGTAAATTCATTCTGCTTCCCCATTATGCAAATCAAAAAAACACAAAAGTTTCAAACGCAAGTCAGAATTTTTAAAGTTTCATTTCTTTCTGGTGCTTGCTCCACTCTACCTGTTCGGAAGGTGCTCTCTGTGACTTCAGATTCTCTTCGCTCTCTCTTACTCTCTCAAGTTGCCTCCAGGGCTGTCTGGGCTGATTTGTGGGGTCATGGCAAGTCTTCTTCTTGCTGACTCTCACACACTCACTGAGGACATATTAATATACTCTCTGTGTTAGGGACAGATAAACTTCAACATATGGGTGTTAAATGAAAACATAGCTAAATTCACAGTGGAAATTCAAAGGAAGACCAAAAACAGAAACTTTAAAATTCTAGATCTCTAATCTTTTGCATAAAACAATAGAACTTAAAAATCAGCTTAGAAAACTATTGCAAATAGATGAGTATGTATCATGATTTAGATACTTGCAGTAAGACCCATATTCCATTCCAGGATTTAAGAACACTTAATAGTAAAAACTGCAGTTTCTTAGAGTTCGTTGTGAGTGTAAGGTTGTTTTTCTGCTGTATGAATAGTCATTCCACATCTTTTTATTTGTAGTTTTCTACAAATGACACTATACTTTTTTCTATATGCTTTTCCCTGTATGTGCATGTGTGTGGCGTGCGTGTGTGAGAGAGAGAGAAGGCAAGAGAAGGAAAGAGAGGGAGAGGGAAAAGGAGAGGGAGAGAAAGGGATGACACACTAGTTTCTTACTTTTACAGGAAATTTAATACATGTCAGCACAAATCTAACTGAGACTGACTCATTTGGCAGGAAGAACAAGTTCACATGCCAGAGCAAACAGAGAATGGGGTGAGATCTCAAGAAGAGGGAAAGGGTGGGGAGGCAGTCTACAATTTAAGATATGAGTAGCGGTGCTTTATTAAAATTGTTTTCAGTTTCTCATTGTCATGTTGAATTTTTATCCTGACCTCCACAGCACTTACCTTAAACTATCTAGGAAATTTCTTCCTACTCTCTGATCCCTGCAATCATTTAGTCATTTAGTTAACCTATTCTGCCTCCTCCATATCTTGTACGTTTATCTCCTCCTTTCTATCCCAGAGGTACTCACTTGGTTCAGGTCTTTACCAAGTTTTGTCTGGACTATTGCTATAGTTTTCTTCCCATCCTTGAATTGTTCATCCCTTAAAACTCATCCCAGGCATCTTTTCCTACTCAATAAGAGCTAGTCATTTCTTTCTTGATGCCATCACTGAACCTCATGTGAATCCGTTCGATAGTTCTTCCCCAAATGTATTCTAATTGATCATTTATGTACTTATCTCCCCTACTTGACTGAGGCTGTGAGCTCCTTGAGGGCTGGGATTGTGTTCCTATTTCCATATCCCCGCTGCCTGGCCATGTTGGGCACACTAGGTGTGAAAAATGCTTAGTCACTGAATGAAAAAATGAACAAATGAGTGAGTGAATAAAAGAAGGAGTCCACTCAGTTCACTAATGAATTATTATTCACTAATAAAGTACTCATTATCAATCTCCAGCAAATGTTTCTCCCTGGAGCGAACAATTCACTACATGGAAGATCATATCCTTTAAGATGACATCTTACAAGCAATAGTTTCTCCTCTACAAATAATTATTTTCTCAAGTTGTTATTTTTCCTTTTTGAAGGCATCTGTAATTATTATGCCTCATATCTCCATCTAGTGAAGCAAATTGGTAATACAGCAATTGAGATATCTACATGTGAATATAAGAAACACAGATGTGAAAAAAATCATTTATAGAAAATTATCTTTTCTTCTCCAGGTTCAGAAACCGTCCATTGTGTCTACTTTGTACTTTCCAGAGTTCAGCAAGTTTTCTCTTGCCAAAGTAACCTATTTTTAAATATCCAGACAGTTTCATACCACTGAAAGAAAATGTGGATATATGAAAAACAATTATAATTAGGTTGTCTTTCATCACTTTTAAATCAAAGAGCTATTGATATTTATTAACACAACGTTATCTAGATATTTTATAGAGTAACATTTTTGTAAACTATGCAAATAATACCAGCAATTTGATTTAAGTGTTTATTGAGAACTTTTTAGTCATCAAAATTTGCTTCAAAGTAAATATTATTTCATCATAATACTCATTTTTATAAAGCTTAAAAATAAAGATAACAAGATATATTGTTTAGGTAAGTCTCTGTCTATCTTTCTGTAGACTATAAAGAAAAGCAAGAAATTTGTGAACATAACCTTCAGATGATGGTCACCTTTATGGAGAGGCTAGGGGGAATGGAGCAGAGAGCAACCTCCAGCAGCTTCTAGAAGATTAGAAATGTTTCAATCTGTGTGAAGTCATGGGTTCATGGATGTTTATTTTATTGTTAGATATACATATTCTTTGACCCAGTAATCCTACTTTTAAGAATATCTCCTACAGAAACAAAGTACCAGTATATAAGGATATGCATAAAAAAAAAGAGAAGAAAGAAAAAATAAAATAAAGAAATGAATACAGTTGCAACATAACCTTCATGTATACTCTACTTTCGTATTTTTATCCAAGTGTGATATGTATTGGTTTTCCATAAAGGCAAAATTTGCTAAGTACTATGAGTATTACCATATAATATGCTTCAACAAAATTATCTATGCTTTAAAACTATTTTGTTAACTTTAAACAATATTGTAACTTAAATATATTGTTTGGTATAAATAGATACATATGCATAAATATAGTAAGGTATATTATGCTGATGAACATTGAATATTACAGAGTAGAGAAAGTCTGGTAGCATAAAAAAGAGGTAAATGAATTACAATGCTTTCATATGGGGACTTAAGAAACTTAAAGTTTAAAATCATCCTTGCTGTATATTATAGGAACACAATGTTCTATAGCATTTTCTCCCACCTATCACTTTAGTGTGAATTGGTACTTGTTCACTCAACAATATTTTATACAAAAAACGAATGCCCCAAACTCAATGTGAATCCTGCCATTCATCAGTATTTTGGATTTGTTTTGTTTTAATAGATAACACAAGTAAATAACAATATTATTATTGTTACGAATTCAATATTTGCAGCTAGAAAGATAATTGCATGACTTATCAAATTATAAAAGAAAATCAATTGTATTTCTATAGCTAGCAAGAAACTATTGAGAAATGAAATAAAAGTTACCATTTGCAATAGCATAAAATACGTAAACCTATTTATAAAAAATACAAGCATATAAATGGAGAGGCACGTCATGTTGATGGATTGGAATACTCAAGTTTGTTGATTTCCTCAGATTGATCTATAGATTGAACACAACCCCAATAAAAATCTCAGTGGTACTTTTTGTAGACAATGACAAACTGGTTCTAAAATTAATATAGAAATGCCAAGCACCAAAAATAGACAAACCAGTCTCAAAAAAGAAGAAAAGAGCTAGAGCTTATACTATTTGATTTAAGACTTACTGGAGAACTAGAGTAATCAAGACAGCGTGGTATTGTCATAGTAATAGACAAAGAAGCCAAAGGAACAGAATAGAATCCAGAAAGAGACCCACATATATATAGTCAATCATTCTGACAATTGTGCTAAAACAATTCAATGGGGAAAAAAGTCTTTTCAACAAATGGTATTATCGAACTGGATAAACATATGCAAATTAAAAAAAAAGAGAGACTGAAAGCCTACCTTACACTATACACAAAAATAAATTTGAGATGGATCATATTTCTAAACCAGTGTTTCTCAATCCTTTTTTCATTATTACCTCCTCCTCTTAGGAGCCTTTTTAGATGTATTTTCCCCCCAATCACCTCTCCTCCACAGTGGCCAAAATGAAAAAGAATAGACTTTGATAGTCCGGATTCCCACAGAAGCAGGCCTGGGACAAGGACTTAAAACACGAGTAGGGGAGTAGAAAAGTAAGAGAAGAAAGGAAAGAGATAAAGGCTGTCGCCAAATGGAGCTTAATCTTGCTGGGGAACTCCAACAGCAAGTGTAGACGATGTGTTTCAGAATTACACTATCCAAAGGTCAAGGGAGCTGACCTCTCATCAGTCATTGGTTGACATCTCTACTCAGGGCTTCCCCTACCCTTCTCACCTGTTTGAGTGGAGATCAAAGGGGTCTGGGTGGCCTGTGAAACTCTCAGAGAAAGAGTTTATGATGCTGGTGTGCACTGAAATGGGAAGGCTTGAGGGTAAACGAGCAGCCCTCAACAGCTTCTGCTATAAATACCAAGTATTGGCAGGGATGTGGAGCAATGGAAACTCTCAGACACCGGTATGATCACTTTGGAAAACTGTTTGGCTTCTTAGGCTGAGCATATGCATACCCTACAACCCAGTAATTCCATTCCTAGCTACATGTCCAAAAGAAATACGAACATATTCACCAAATAACGTGTTAAAAATGTTCATGTAAGCACTATTCATAATAGCAAAAATGAAAAATCCCCAATGTCCCTTAACAGTAGAATGAATAAATTAAAAGCGCTATATTTATGCAATGTAATACTCTACAGCAATGAGATTGAACGAACCACAACTATATGTATCGGTGTAGCTGACTCTCACAAACGTAATGTTGCATAAGATGTAAGGCGAAAGAAGTCAGACACAAGAGTAGATACCGAGTAATTTAACTCACAGAATTTCCAAATTGGTGAAACTAATTATGCTATTAGAAGTCAGAATTAATCCAGTATAGTGGTTACCCTCACAAGGGAAGTGACTAGATGGGGGCTTCTAGGTACTGGTAATGCTCTGCTTCTTGAGCTGAGTACTGGTTATGAGTACTAAGTACATACTATACTGTATGTTCACAATGTGAAAACTCATTGAACTTTATACTTAGGATTTGTGCACTTTTCTGTATGTCGTTATACCTCGACCAAAATTTTACAACCTGCAGAAGTCAACATCAGCCTTCCTCATCCGCATCTCCCAACCGTAAAAAAAACTCCAGTGTGGTACTGACATGTGATGAGAGACTGATCGACTGAAACAGAACAGAACATCCATAAATAGACCGAAGACGTGTGACAGTATATACAATGTAAAGGTGGCTTTTCAAGTCAGTGAAAAATAGATGGATTATGTAATAGATGGTGTTGGGATAACTAGGTAGCTATTTGGAACAAAAATGATTTTAGCTCTACTTTATATCTTATATCAAAAAAATTCCAGATCAAAGAGTAAATTTTAAAAATAAAGTAAAATTAGTAAAAGAAACTCTTAGAGGATATTTTCAGAATTTTAGAGTAGAGAAGAGTTTTTAAAGTACACTATAACAAAAAACCCTCAAAAAACATAAAATAAAAGACCAATCAATTAAATCATATAAACTTAAAAAAATGTGTAGCAAAATCTAACATAAATAGAAAAGTAAACAAAAAAGGGAAAAATATCTCCAATTCACAATATGTATGGATGGCTAATATCACTGGCATGAAAAAGCTCCCTCAGATCAATAAGGAAAAGATCAATAAGCCACCAGAAATCTAGACAAAAAATACATACAAACAGTTCATTGAAAAAGAATAAAAGTGACTCAAATGTGAAAAGATGCTCAGCGTTACACACAATGAGTGAAATAAAGGTAATGCTACAATGTTATCACTCCTACAGCATTGACAAACATGAATACTTTTTATAATACACTGACTTAGCAAGAGCATGAGGAAGCAGGCCCTCTCTTACATTGCTAGAAGGAGACTCTAAAAGGTGGTGAAAGCTTTATAGAAAATAGTTTATTTGATAGGCAATATCTATCAGTATTATAGATGAACACAAAATTTTATCCAATAATTTTAGTTTTAGGGATATATCTTACAAATATGTTAGAACATGAATAAAATTATACATATATAGTATGTATTTGAAATAACATACTTTGTTATTTGAAATAACAAAAAATTGAAAGAAAAAAAGAAACTCTAACATCTATCAATAGAAAATCGGTTGATAAAATGCAGCCATAAAAAGAATGAAAAAGTTCTTTTTTTTTTTTTACAGATATGGAACAACTTCAAGTGAAAAAAGCAAGGTGTAGATTAGTATATGGTATATAGTATGGTAGTATTAGTATATAGTTTAGTATAGTATATTAGTATATAGTATTAGTATATAGTATAAATATATACTTACATTTTTTTAAATGTAAAAAGTAATAGTTTATAGATTCAGAAATAAATAAAATTTAAAAGTAGAACTATAGATCTAACTCATAAAATGTGAATATTAAAGGGTTAACTCAGCAGATTTAGGATGTTCAAACTCTGTACATTCTAAAGACATCTCCCCAGAGATAACCAATGATCCTTGGAATATCCTGCCTGATAAGAGTGTCTTGGGCCAGCCTGGTGGTGCAGCAGTTAAGTACACACGTTCTGCTTCTCGGCGGCCCAGAGTTCGCCAGTTTGGATCCCAGGTGTGGACATGGCACAACTTTGCAAAAGCCATGCTGTGGTAGGTGTCCCACATATAAAGTAGTGGAAGATGGGCATAGATGTTAGCTCAGGGCCAGTCTTCCTCAGCAAAAAAAGAAAAAAAAGAGGAGGATTGGCAGTAGTTAGCTCAGGGCTAATCTTCCTCAAAAAAAAACAAACAAAAAAAAAAGAGGGTCTGCATACCTGGGGCCTTGAGCCATGCCAGATAGGTTATGCTAATAATGTGATTTATGGTAAACACCTGTTTTTGTTTGCCTGGGGCCCTTTGTCATGCTGTATCGATTTGACCTCTGGGAGGGACGAGAGACTGAGTAGTTAAGGTCAATCACATGAGGGCTCCAAGCCTATGTGTCTGATCCCCAGTAAAATCCATTAAAGTTTGGACGAGCTTCCCTGATTGGAGATACTTTGTACACATTGTCACACATCATTGTTAGGAGAATTAGGTTCTGTTCACACAACTCCACAGAGAGAGGACAACCAGAAGCTGTGCCTGGTAACCTCCTGGACTCTACCTTATGTGCTTTTTTCCTTTGGTGACTGTATTCTACATCCTTTCAATGTAATAGACCACAACCATGAGTATAACAGCATTTGTGAGTACCGTGAGCCCTTCAAGCTAGTTCCTGAACTTGAGAGTGGTCTTAGGGTCCCCTAACACAATAGGTAAAGCGATATTTAGAGGGGAGTTTATTTCTTCATATGCTGGGATTAGAAAGGAATAAAGACTGAAAATTAGTGAGCTAAGCATCCAGTTTAAGAAGTTAGAAAGAGGGCAAGAGAAAACTGGAGATCCACATGCAAAACAGTGAAGTTGGACCCATATCTTATACCACTCACAAAAATTAACTGAAAGTGGATTAAAGACTTAAATGTAAGACCTGAACCCATAATACTCCTAAAATAAAACATATGGAAATAGCTCCTCAACGTTGATCTTGGCAAAAATAAACAAGTGGGACTACATCAAACAGAAAATCTTCTGTACAACAAAAGATACAATCCACAAAAAGACACGGGCACCCTACAGAATGGGAGGAAATATTTGCAAACCATATATATCAGATAAGCGGTTAATATCCAAAATACATAAGAAACTCATACAACTTAATAGCTAAAAGACTAATAATCTGACATAAAATGGGCCGAAGACTTGAATAGACATTTTTCTGAAGAAGACACACAGATGGCCAACAAGTATAGAAAAAGATGCTCAGCGTCACTAATCATCCGAGAAATGCAAATCAAAATCACAATGAGATATCACCTCACACCTGTTAAGATGTATTATTATAAAAAAAAAAGACAAAAGATAAGGAGTGTTAGCGAGGATGTGGAGAAAAGGGAACATTTGTGCCCTGTTGGTTGGAATGTAAATTGGTACAGCCACTACAGAAACCAGTAAGGAGGTTCCTGAAGGAATTAAACATAGAACTACCATATGGCCTGGCAATTCCACTTCTGAGTACAGGTGTTTGCTTACTTCCAGAGACACACAGAGGAAGAGGCAATCAGGATTTGCACACACAAGGGAGCTAATAATTGACATCTCAAATGAAGTTGGGGTACATCCTGGAGGGACGCCCCACTCTTGCTCTGCTTCCAGCACTTTTCCCATGTCCCATACTCCCCCAGCACAATGGGAAAGTAGGAGGTTTCAGGGAAACAAAAAAAATCTCATTAGCCAAATAACAGAGGGAGGATGAGGAACTATTTACCTACCAAAACATACTTCGTACTGACGCCTAGGACTCACAGTTTTGTACATCTTTAAGGGAATCAATCATTTTCCTAAAAGAGTGTTGTTCCAAGAGTTGCCACTGACATTGAATACAATAAGAATAGGGCTCCTTGGAGTTAGACAATACCAGGCCCTACTTTCCACACCTAATATCAGGACAATCAAAATGCATGAATGGGCTGACATCTTGGGTATGGAGTGGGAGCAGGATCCCAGAGCCCAGCTGCTGGCACTATATTTTCTCACTAGAGTGGCAGGCTTCGTGATAGTTATTAATATTGAGAATTCACTATCAGTCCTCAGGCTTAGGGCAGGGGCCCCAGCAATGAAAGGGCCTCTTCTTTTTGAGACCTGCCATCCAGAACTTCCACTGGCACTGGGATCCAGAGCTTAAATTACCTGTCCCATGCATTGGGTCACAAGAACAAGTTTGGGTTTTATTAGGGAGACTAAGTGGCAGTTCAGGAACTTGTGGCTGCTGTCCCCTAGATGCAGGGTCTGTTCCTTCTTTCTTATGGGGACTGGAGAAAGGCAGATTATCTTGCAGGTGGAGGGCCCATGGCAATGATTCAGTGTGGGAAAAAGTTTGAGCTGATAAGACTAGGGGGATAATTTCCCTACGTAAGGATTCTTGCTCTATCTCCTTACTGTAAGAGTAAAGGGGTCATGACCTAACCAGTACTGTGCAGCTGTTGCCATGTTCTGAGTGTGTGTTCATGGCCCTATCCACCAACAACTAGTTATTCTTGAAAATAAAATAAAAATTAGTAAGTTTAAACACAGTATGTATTATGCAAATCCTAAAAATGATTTTCCATGAAACAAATTTCGGAAACTGTCTTTAATTTTGCACTTTTGACACGATTTCACACAGTACTGTTAACTTTACTAGAACATCAAAAGTTGCTATTTAAATGTTCTTCAATAATGTTTACATAGTCATTTGCAGTGTTTGAATGTTTCTTCTAGGCCATATTTTCTTAAAAATATTAATAAACAGCATTTCTCATTTATTAAAAATATGTAAATAAAATGTTATAAAACTATCAAATAACTTATGATTTTGAGAATTCCTAAGAGTTGAAATTTCTCATTCCTGAATCCTGGAACTTAATATCTTTTGTGAATTTGAAAACACATGATCAACTGAAGACCAGATGCTCGTTCTTAAGATTTTTTTAAGGGCAGTGTATATCATGCTAAAGAAGGAGAAGGGCCCCCCAAAATGACTGATATTGGGTGTTTTCTTACCTTAGTAATGGGGGTATAGAGCCAGATTTAATTTAATTTAGAAAAATTAATGTGACTTTTTTGCATCTCAATGTTGTGGAACAAATTCATATTTTTAAATTTATCATCCATTTAATCTTACAATTCTATGTATTGCTCATCCCCTTTGACAGAAAAAGAGACTGAGGCACAGAGAAGTTAACATACATTTAGTGGACTAGCTCAGAAGCAGGAACCAGGGATGGAGAACTCCCTGGTATTATGAGGAATAATCTGAATATAAGTGATATAAAGTACAACTCAATGGCCCAAATACAAAAGGGAATATATTGACTCATGTAACTGAAAAGCCTGGATAAAGACTGGCTTTAGGCAGAAGCATTGACACCTGGTTCCACTGACATCATTAGGATTCAGTGTCTCTCCATTTCTTAGTTCTGTCTTCTGTACTGGCTTCATTCTCAGACTTTATATGGTGGCACGATGGCTGCCAGCAAGTTCAGGACAATACCCTCCCAGGTTCAAATGTAGCTGAAAAATATGGTACCTCGTTCACAACGGTCCATGTGAAAGTTTCATTGTGCCTTAGCAGCTCCAGTTGAGTCACATGCTCACCTCTTTTGCCAGGCCTGAGTCACAAACTCATCTTTGGCGTAGGGGTGTGGTGGGGAAAACTAAAAATATCTGCACATAGACTGAGACTGAAGAATGGGAGTAATTCCCCAGAGACCAATAGAGATACTGGTTCCAGATGGGAGAATGAATGCTGGGTGCTAAAAACAATCAAAACAGTTGTCTACTTCATCCTTCTCTCCCTGCTCTGCTGCTGTCTTCTGGCTCTGAGCCATTTCATTGCACCTCTAGCCTCTCAAACTTCAATTAAAGGGTGGATGCAAATTCTCTGGAGGCTCTGGCAGAGGGAAAGGGGCGGGACGTGTCCCAGTGCAGATGAAAACTTCTGGGAGATCCTACCTTCCATGTGATTGGGCCATCCGATAACCTAGACTCTTAATTAATAGATTTCCTCATCTCAGAGCTCTTAATCTTAATTTCCATTCTAACTCAGCTATGGAAAGTCTTAGAGCTTATTTCCAGGAACAGCTCTGCCTTCTGAAATAATATTCTGATATCCTTCACTTTGACCTCAACCTCCAGCCCTTCCAGCCTATGTCCTCAGTATGCCAAATGCCAGTTCTTCAACTGTGTCAGGATCTTCAGTCCATCAACGTTTCCACCCACTCTCTAACCATTAGCAACCTATTTTGTCTTCATTTCTTCCTTCTTTCATTGATTTCAAGGTCTATCACTTAAACGACATCCCAAACACCTCCACCTTATTTCCTTTTCATCATGCCTGCCTGGCAGAATCCCAACTCTGCCTCTTCCAGGTCTGCCCTCTAGTAAGTGATTCAGCCTTATTTGATAAAATCACACACATGAGGATATTGGTGCTACTATGAACTCATGGTCGCAACTAGTGATCTGCTCCGAAACCAAGTGAAAATCATTTATTCATTCACTACTTCATTCATTCCATTCCTATGAAGCACCTTCCATGTGCTAAGTACTGTACTTAACCCTTGTGAACCCCAACACAAGAAGCTTCCTGCCTTGTAGAGTTTACATCATGACCTTCTTAGTCAATCCTCTCTTCCATCCTATTCAAGACTATTTCACATATTCTCCACTTTCCTCAAACTTTTGTTCCCCCGGCTTGATGGGCTGGAGCCCCTACAAAGAGGAACCGGAACCCATCAAATGGGAACTTTACATCAACAAACCTCCAAAGAGACTTATATCCCACCACTTCTTTCCTTTGTTTTATTCTGAAAGCAGTATCTGCACCAGACTTTCCTTGTCTCTTCCTTTCTCCATCCCAACAGTTTTCACACTGTATTGTAACTTTTGGCTTGGCTGTCTCTCTTGCCTGAAGACAGGAACACTGTCTAGCCCACACACTGCCCTGTCCCCAGCATCTGGAGCTCAATGTGTAGTGGCTACTCAATAACATTGGGAATAGTGAACGAACCACAGGCTGGATCTCCAGGAGGAGGCCCCGCCCAGCGTCCCCTGAGGGCGGCGCGCGCCCAGCGCCGGGGGCGGGGCCAGCGCCGGGGGCGGGGCCAGCGCCGGGGGCGGGGCCAGCTGGACGCCCTTCTCTGGCGCCCTCGTGGCGGTTCAACGAACTTCACCTCAGGAAACCCAGATTCCCCTCTGTGGCTTCCCGGAGACAAGAGTTGGGCACATAATCTTCCAGATCAGGGTCGCCAGCCTTTCCGGATGTCCAAGCGTCTTTTCAGCCTGCCCAGCCCGAGGGGCTTTTCCGACATCCCTGTCAGAACGGCAGGGAGGGTCCGGAGCCCTCCAGGGCCCTTGCACTTCCTGGCCTCAGACGGTGCTCCGGTGCTCCGAGGCTGCTCAGGGCTGGGCCTCCGAGGTGTCGAGCCCTCTGTGCTGAAACTCCACGAACATCCTGACGTGAGGTAGTCAGGAGGACTGCTGTTTATTGAACCGCCATGAGGAGTCAGGGCTTCGGCGGGCGGCGGGACCCGAGGCCCAGATTCCACTTTTCATGGCAATCTGTTCAGACCTGTCCGATAGAGCTGTGGTGAGACGGCGAGCGAACAAGAAAGGCGCTGCAGACGGGACCAGAATTGAGGACTTGGCGTGTGGCCCTGCTGCAGCTGCCACGTGGCCTTGGGGACCAGCCCACAGCCACCCCCCGCCCCTGCCCCTCGCTGAGAGGCGTTGGGCCTGGTCAGAAAGACTGCGGGCGAGACCTCAGGCCGTCGGCCTCTGCCGCTCCGCCCGAGACTGGGGTAAGCATCCCGCGCTGTCTTTGGGGGACCCGGATCCGGGATGTGGAGGGTGCTCACGGTCCCTTGGGACCTGCTTCCAGAAGAGCTGATCTTCCATGAAGCTCCGTGGTGCCAGCAGCGAGGCCCACTGGAAAGGTGCGCGGGAGGCGGCGGGAAAGGCCGGGACAAGGCCGCGTGCCCCAGACACCAGGACACTACGTCCTGAGGCCTCAGGCCGCCTCCCGCAGGTGGAACCCGATGGCAGGCTGTGTACCCGGCAGAGCGTCCGAGACCGCTGCTTCCATTCCGCGTCTGATGCATCCTGCGCTCCTCAGGCCTGGTGTTCCATAGGATCTGTAGCCGTGTTTGTTCCCCCCGAGGGGGAGGGAAATGAGGGTTTTTCAAAAAGCTTTTCTGAGAGAGAATTCCTACACAGTTCACCCCTTTCAAGCCTACAGTTCAATGGATTTTTAGTATGTTCCCAGAGTTGCGCAGCCTTCATCACTATCTAATTTTAGGACTTTTTCATTACCCCAAAAAGAAGCCCCAACTTATTTCTAGTTTTCCCTAATTCTCCTCCCTACCCTCCACCCTCCACCCTCCACCCCGGGTCTTTGTTTTGTTGTTAGTGCCATGGTGACTCCGAGTGACCCCATGGACAGCAGAGTGGAACCCTGCCTGGTCCTTTTGCGCCATCCTCTCAGCTTCCAGCGCTCTATCAGGGTTTTCATGGTCAGTATTTTTGGAAGCGGGTGGCCAGGTCCTTCTTCTTAGTCTGTCTTAGTCTGGAAGCTCTGCTGAAACCTGTCCACCGTGGGTGACCCTGCTGATGTGTGAAATACCGGTGGCATTGCTTTCAGTGTCACAGCAACATGCAGCCACTACAGTATGACAACCAAGAGATGGGTGGTGTGGTTTCCTAAGAACTAGGAACCCTAGTTCTGAACCCTAACCACTGGACCACTAGGGTTGGCTACTCCTTGTGTAGGCAACCACTAGTGTACGTTCTGCCTCTATAGATATGCTTATTCTGGACATTTCATATAAGTGGAATCCCACAATTTGTGATCTTTTATGCATGGTTTCTTTCCCTTAGCATGATGTTTTCAAGGTTCATCTGACTTGTAGCACGTCAGTACAGTCTTGCTCAGCATGATGACATTTCGATCAAAGATGGATGATATATACAAAGGTGGTCCCATAAGGTTAGTATCATATAGCCTAGGTATGTCGTAGGCTGTACCATCTAGGTTTACGTAAGTACACTGTATGATGTTCGCACAATGACGGAATCACCTAATGACGCATTTCTCAGAACATATCCTGGTCGTTAAGTGACACACTTCATTTCCTTTGTTGCTAAATAATATTATGACTATCCCACATTTTAAATAACCCTTCATCCATTTATCAACATTTGGGTTATTTCTGCTTTTTGGCAATTATGGATGATGTTGCTGTGAACATTTGTGTGAAAAGTCTTCGTGTGGATGTATGCTTTCATTTCTCTTGGGTATATACCAGGGAATTACTGGGTCATATAGTAACTCTGTGTTTAACCTTTTGAGGAACTACCAAACTGTTTTCCAAAGTGACTGTACCATTTTACATCTCCACTAGCAATATGTGAGGATCCCAGTTTCTCCTGTATTTGTCAATGCTTGTTATTATCTGTCTTTTTGATTATCACCATCCTACTGTGTGTGAAGTGCTATCTCATTGTAGGGAAATGCGTTTTTAACAGTTGTTTCCTCATTATAAAAATGTTATAGAAACAATTTTGAATAATTTGAAAAAATTACTTTTAATATATGTATATATTTCTTTCCAGACATGGTTTATATAATACATGGTTTTAAAAATAAAAGTAAAAAAACTTTTGACGTTCAATCATAAACAGGTTGTGTTTATGTAAACTCTTCCTACACATTATTTAAAATAACTATGATATTCTCTGAGGTGGATATACCATATTAACTTAACCGTTCTATTTTTCTTTGACGTCTAGGTAGTTTTCAATATTTTGATGTTATAAGACTTATGTTTTTCCACATAATTGTTTTTGCTTAAAATTGATCTTGTTCCAAAAAGCATCAATATTTTCCTGAATTTCAGGAAAACCCAAGGTTCTACCCATGGGCTGCTGCTCTTTTCTTTCTACTGAGTTATCCACTCAAGTCATTAGTTATCAGTGCTAACTTCTTCTCTGAGCTGCAGACTCATAAATTCAATTGCTTCCTAACCTCGGTTTCCCACAAGTACCCCAGACCAAAGATCTTCAAAACTTAACCCATTATCTTCCTCTATCACCAACCTCTTCTTCCTTTTTATTTCCAGCACCAATAATTAGCACCCAGTCATCCAAGGAAGAAAGACAGGAGCCATTTTTCCCCTTCATCCTTCACAATAACTAGTCAGTCACAAGTTTTGCTGATTTTGTCTGCTTTTTCTAAAGTCTGTGTCTTCTCCCAGTTTTCCCTACTACACTGGTTTTCAGGCTCTCAACATCTCTCACCTAAGCTGTGCAGTAGCCTCCTACTTGATTTCTAATCCCTCAGTGCTGTCCCTCTTAAATTCTTTCCCCTCTCTAGCTCTAGACAACCTGCCCACCACAAAATCATCATGAAACACCCCTACTTAAAATCCTTCAGCGATCCTCTATTGCCTAGTAAATAAAGTCTATATTTCTTAATATGGTATAAAGGGCTCTCTATTTTTGTAGATTTTGGTACTCTCTGCTCTATATTTGTTACTAGAATAATAGATAAATGTCTACATTTTCCCCTGAAGTCCCCATGCTGTTCAGTGCTTCCATGTGTTTGTTTATTATGTTTTTTCTGTCTTGAATTTCTTCACCACTTTTTTTCTCCTGCCTAATTACTTACTGTCCTTCAAGCCCAAGCTCAGGCATCATCTCCTTCAGAAAATCTACCTTGAAGTTCCAGAGTGGGCCAATGACCCTTCTTTCTGCTCCACATAGTGTTGGTCTCTATCTTTGCACTTCAACATCCTTTTAAACCTACCTCCTGAGAATAAAGTTTCTTATAATTTCAATATCTATAGTCATTCCGTTCATTCCTTTTTCTTCTGTTTATAATTGTTGTTGCCTCCTGCTCATGGTGGTTTGATCCCTCATATGTTTGCTAGATTTTATCAAGAGCTTGTATTTGTCTGAACTTTAACTGTGAGAATCCTGAGGGACCCGAACTGAGATGATTTGCCTTGGTTTCTCCTGGGTGCTAGGGGTCACTACCAATCAGGAACTGTTTCAATTTAATTTATTGGATTGAGGTTTCTTGAACTGTGATTGTAGCATAAATTCAAATCCCAGCATGAGAATAAGGCTGGTTACAAAACATTAGGGAAGACTATTAAAATTATTAATGTTTTAAAATCCAGTGCCAGCAGATATACTGACTTGCTTGTAGGTTCAATTTGCCAGCATATAGATTTTTCCAAGTTTATCTTTTCAACTAAATATATATCCAGTTTGGGTGCCTGGATATCTGTGGAGGTCTCAGAGTCAACTGCACACTTCTTTAGGTTCAAATCCTATTACTTGGTTAACCAGCAAAACTCTAGATTCCCAGGGATATGTCAGAGCTTTTCAAAGCCCTCTCTTGACATCTGTTCCACAGTTTTTTTTTTTTTTAAATGTTACTGTTACTGAAAGTTTCTGAACTTGGTGCCAATCCAAATAATGAGAACAGAGTTTTGGGTAAAAAGGAAGAAAACAGTTTTATTATTTTCTTTCCCAGGCAAAGGGGGTACCAGTTAGCTAATGCCTTAGGAGCTACTGGCTCCCTGTTAAGAAGTGGGTAAAGGGATTTAAAGGTTTGCTGCTTGTAGGCAAGGAGAGCCTGTGACCTTGCTGATTAGCGCTTTCCCACCAGCCTGTGTTTGGCCTCATGAGGCTGCTTGCAGAGAGGTGAATGGTGAGATAAGGGAATCTGCAGGTGGCTAACCTTGGTTGTCTCCCTCCGTGGTAGATGGTGGATTCTGGTGCCAGGAAGCCAAGGAGTTGGGGCCTGGGAAGCTTCAGTTTCTTGATATTCTCTGGACATCAATTTTCCTGTAATAAACTTCAAGGACCCATGATTAGCCAAAACTTTAGTGTGAGTCCAGTGTGAGGCCACCTGGGCTTTAACAATTTGTAACTTATATTTGGTTGTAAAGCTTAGGGAGTCAAAGGTTAAAGAAACAGATATTTACATATGAGTGTAACTAAAGAGGCAGGGAAAGGGGATGAGTGCTTTCTGGTTTTAACCCTGTATATGCTGGGTTTAATGCAGGGGAACCAATATGAGGGCCCGTATTAAGTAAAAGCGTGTAACGTTACCTATTGTTTGCCCCACCTCCTATCTACCACTTTAGGCAGCCACATGTTAACTAACAAAGCTCTATGTTTTTGGTTTTGACACACTTCCAGGGCATCCCTGGTTTCCGTGTTGGCTTACCACTTTAGTTTCAGCTCTAGAGTGTAAGAGTGTATGTGTGTGTGTGCGCACGCGTGCGTATGTAAACATTTAGTACTTCTCTTACTTTCTTGTGAGTTTAGCATTTAAAAGTATGTTTGAAAGTAATGTCAGTGAAAATGGCAAAGTAGAGACCTCCAGATATTCTTCCCTTTATAAAAGCAACAAGAACACTTGGGGAAAATGGTGAGAATCAACTTTTTCAAAACTCTGGAAATTAACCAAAGGCTTGCAGCCATTTGGGGAGCATTTATTTAAGAACATAGGCTGAATTTTGGTGGGACCAGGGGGCTCTGTGATGTTCTAACTTGCCCTATTCCTATCACACCCTCCCCAGCTCCATAGTAGCCTTGAAAACCAACATCCTGCAGTCATGGTAAAAACCAGCCTCTTGGATGCCATTGGAGGGAATAAAAGGGGATTGGACTCATTCAAAGCCCCATTCCCAGAGAACTGTCATTATTTGACCCATCTAGTGGGTCCCTGGAAAACCCCACTCAAAAGACTGCCTTTGACCTGACTTGTAGCTCCTCCAGCCTCCTCCCTGAGGACATTTGTTGAAAACAATCAATCAGAGGCAATTGTCAAATGTCATAGCTTCCTGAGGTGTAAATAGCAGTTGGGGCAAACAATAGGCTAACCAAAATGCTTAAAAGAAAAAGCGGTGGAATGAGATGTCCATAGGGAGCTTTGAAAAACTGCAACACATTCCCAGGAATCTAGAAGGACACCTGTACATCTTGGGATGTGCACGTGTCCAGGACTTTGCATACTTAGGAAAGATGTGAAAAGGCCCAAAGCTCTCACCTCTAGCTAACCTTGAGGCTATGCTCAAGAAGAAAATGAAGGTTATGGTGGAGTTGTAAACTTTTTGGCTAAATGTTGAAGGCATACTCTAACGTGCACACAAAGCTCCTTCTTAACAACTGAGAGACTTAGTGGTTCCAGACATCTGAGGGAATCTCTGTCCAATTATTAGCTGACCATTATGCAAATCAAACTGTCTTTAGTGGTCACACTGCACAGAGAATAGAGAGTTTACAGAAGTAGTTCAGGAAAGTCATTAAACAAACACACAAAAAAACAGCATCAATAAACCCTGAGGAAAGGGAAAAGTCTGATTTCTAGTTGTTAGTATTCTTTTTTATTTTTCAGTGAGGAAGATTGGCCCTGAGCTAACATCTGTGCCAGTCTTCCTCTATTTTGTATGTGGGATGCCACCTCAGCATGGCTTGATGAATGGTGTGTAGGTCCACACCTAGGAACCCAAAACCCCAGGCTTCTGAAGCAGATCGTGCAAACTTAACCACTGTATCACCAGGCCAGCCCCTCTTATAGTCTTCAAAAAGTCCAGTTTTCAACAAAAAATTTAGAGACATAGAAAGAAGCAAGGGCTGTGACCTTCAGAAGAGTTTCTTGGCCTTTTTTTCATCCTC